>NC_048223.1:109757321-109845092 GCF_002007445.2 Ailuropoda melanoleuca | reverse complement strand
CTGGCTGTCTCTATCTCTGTCAAATAAATAAATAAAATCTTAAAAAAAAAAAAAAAAGATGGTGATTTTTGGATATATGCCCAGAAATGGGATTGCTGAATCATGTGGTAGTTCTATTTTGATGTTTTGAAGAATCTCCATACTATTTTCCATAATAACTGTATCATTTTATATTCTCATCAACAATGCAGAAGGGTTTCCTTCTCTCTACATTCTCACCAACACTTGTTATTTCTTGTCTTTTTGATAATAGCCTTTCTTCTTTTTTTTTTTTTTTAAGATTTTATTTATTAATTTGATAGAGGGAGACAGCCAGCGAGAGAGGGAACACAAGCAGGGGGAGTGGGAGAGGAAGAAGCAGGCTCCTAGCAGAGGAGCCTGATGTGGGGCTCGATCCCAGAACACTGGGATCACGCCCTGAGCCGAAAGCAGACGCTTAACAACTGCACCACCCAGGTGCCCCTGATAATAGCCTTTCTAACAGGTGTGGGGTGATATCTCACTGTGGTTCTGATTTGCATTTCCCTGATGGTTAGTGATGTTGAGCACCTTTTCATAAACTTTTGGCCATTTGTATGCCTTCTTTGGAAAAATCTTTATTCAAGTCCTTTGAGCATTTATAAATTGGATTATTTCTTTTTGCCATTGATCGTATGAATTCCTTATATATCCCAAATATTCATTTTAATGGATAAATAAAATGTGGCCTATCCATACAATGGAATACTATTCTGCCATAAAGAAGACTGAGACACTGATACAGGCTACAACACATGAACCTTGAAAACATTATGCTAAATGAAAGAAACTGGACACAAAAGGTGACATATTATATAATTTCATTTATATGGAATGCTCAGAAGAGGCAACCCTATAGAGACAGAAAACAAATTAGTGACTTTGTAAGGCTGGGGAGAATGGGGGAAATGAGGAATGATATTAAAAAATATGGGTTTTTTTTTTTAGGGGGGATGAAATGTTTTGAATTAGATAGTGGTGATGGTTGCACAACTCTTTGAATATGCTAAAAACCACTTACTTGTGTACTTTAAATGAGTGAAATATATGGTATGTGAATTACATATCAATGAAGCTGTTTAAAAAAAGAATAGTAAGGATAAAGATTTAAATGAAGGGACTTATGAATAAAAATTTAAACAAAGGTTCATAAGAAACAGAAGAAAAGAACGTTATAGACTAGGTTAAGTTACTAATATATATTTTTAGAGCTCTTCATTTTATTCTGAGAAGGAGCTGCTTTTAGCTGGCAAATTATGGTTAGAGGAAGGGATGTTTAACAATCAGAAATTGTGATTTTTATTCTTGGCTATGGTCCTAAGCATGAAATTGTTTTCCTGATATTTTTATGCAGTGTTTTGAAGCTCAGGCAGACAGCTCCTCTGTTTTTCAATTCCATTTGTTTGAGTTTGGCTTGTTTGAGTTAATAATGAGGATGCATTATGGCAAGGGACACTCATGACATAAGTACCAACAGGGCTGCCAAAATTCTGCAGCCCTTGCCAAGCCCTAGTGAGTTGCCCCATGCCTTGCAAACTCCAAATCACTAAACAGGAAGAGTGAAGGACTTGGTTGGTGCTAAGTTTGGGGCATTTCGTGTTTAAGTGCCAGAGGTGAAACATCCTGGCAAGATGTCATTGATTTAACTCAACTGCAAGGACAATTTCAGTGGAGTTGAAATCCAGGCCACACTTCATCAAATTCTCTAGAAGTCACAAACTGGGATGTCTATAGGGGTCTGGCAGGTAACAGAAGAGCCTACATGGTCAAATGGAGGCTTCCCTGTCCCATCTTGAGGGAGAAGCCCTGCTCTGTTCATGCTGCTTGTGTTGCAGAGAAGGAAGGGCCAGTGTTGCCAAACCAATCTTCTGGTGTTTCAAAAGAAGCTGAAGATAGGGATTTTTAAATAGCAAACCCTTCCTTTTTTAAATGTTGCTATCTAACTAGAATTTAAAAATGCAACAACCCATGAAATGGTAGAAAATATTTGCAAATCATATATCTGATGAGGGACTTGTATCTAGAATATATAAAGAATGCTTACAACTCAATACTGAAAAAACAACCCAATTTTATTTTATTTTATTTTATTTTATTTTATTTTTTTTAAAGATTTTATTTATTTACTTGACAGAGATAGAGACAGCCAGCGAGAGAGGGGACACAAGCAGGGGGAGTGGGAGAGGAAGAAGCAGGCTCATAGCACAGGAGCCTGACGTGGGGCGATCCCATAACGCCGGGATCACGCCCTGAGCCGAAGGCAGACGCTTAACCGCTGTGCCACCCAGGCGCCCCTGTGCCACCCAGGCGCCCCAACAACCCAATTTTAAAATGGGCAAAGGATCTAAATAGCTATTTCTCCAGCAGAGATATGCAAATGGCCAATAAGCACATGAAAAAAAGCCCAACATCATTAGCTATCAGGAAATGCAAATCAAAACCACAAGATACCATTTTGTATCTACTATAATGGATGACTAAAATAAAAAAGAAAGATAACAGCAAGTTTGATTAGGATGTGGAGAAATTGGGACCCTCATAGTTGCCGGTGGGCATGTGCAATGGTGGAGCCACTTTGGAGAACAATTTAGCATTTCCTCGAAAGGTGAAACATAGAGTAACTATATGACTCAACATTTCTAGGCCTACATATCTACTCAAGAGAAATGAAAGCATGTCCACACAAAAACTTGTACCTGAATGTTCATAGCAGCATTATTCACAATATCCAAAAAGCGGAAACAACGCAAATGTCCGTCAACCGATGAATGGATAAATATTACATGGAATACTATTTGGCAGTAAAAAGGAATCAAGCACATACTACAACATGGATAAACCTTGAGAACATTACGCTCAGTGAACGAGGCCAGTTACAAAAGACCATATACTGTAAGATCACATTTATATGGCATGTCCAGAAAAGGCAAATCTATAGGAAGTAGATTAGTGGTTGCCTAGAGTAGAAAGGATGGAGGGAAATGGAAGTAAATGCCAAGGGAAATGGGAAATAAATGCCAAGGGTGATGAAAATGTCCTAAAATTGAATATACTAAAAGCCATTGAGTTGCATACTTTAAATGGGTAAATTGTATGGAGAGTGAATTATATCCCAATAAAACTGTTACGAAAAACGACTATAGTGAGAGCCACACAGAACATCTGCCAGGCTGCCAACTTGAAGTCTTTTGATTAGAACTTGATCAACTGCATAGCAGGTCTGGACTGGGCTGGTCAAACCCAAATTCCTAGGAAACCAGAGAAGAGGATGATCTGCCAGTTCTAAAGTCACATGCCTATTTAGTGGCAGAGCCACAACTTGTCTCTTGACCTTTACCTCTAGGCCATGCTGTTTCTATCCAAAGCCCAGATTTCAAGGCAGAGCCAGGAAGGGATTGTGAAAAGTCAACATCAGGAACAGCTGGATATACTCTCATCCTTTTCCCACATTTTCCAAAGGCCCCTCAAAGACTTCTTGAGAAAAGGATAAAATATGGTAAAAAGGAATCCTCCTTAAAGAAAGAGACAGACATTATGCTTCCCTGAGCCTCTATTCCTATATCACGCGGAGGTCTGCATGTTTCAGTCACTTACTGTGTATATTCCCGATTCATTTACACTTAGCTCATCATTATGTTGTTTGTGCAAGAACCATTTGATGTCCAAGAAATCCTTTGGGTCTCTTTAAGTTAAAAAAAATTTTTTTTCATTTGAACCAAAGAACTGAACTTTGCCAAGAGTAAATAGAACTCAGATATCAAAAGGTTTGAGTTCAGTTTTCAATGAATACAAAGGGTGAGTAGATTGTGAGCTGAGCCAAATGCATTCTCCCACCCTTAATTTACAGTACATTGTTTTGGCAGACTCTACAATCCCCAAAGTTGGCTTTTCTTCTTCCATTCCTTTCTAGGGTGTAACCACAAGCCTATCTTTTGGTTAACTTTACAAAAAATAAGGCCATATTGTAACAATTTATGAGAGCCTCGCTCATCACTGGTTCTATAGCTATCAATTTTATTAGAACAAATCGAAATGTTTGAAAAGGTTAAAACCCTCCTCTGAAATTGTAATTTTGTTTGATAGCCTACAAGAATTTTTATTTTTTCAATCCTTTCATCTGGGGGTTTATCAAAACGGATGTTGCTCCCTTTCCCCCATCAATGGTCAGGTCATCAACCAGTTATTAAGCTGAATATCGGAGAGCTACTCTGCTTGTGGTGCTCAGATTTGGAGAATGAAACAGGTCTTTCATTCTGTCTTTAAAGGAGAAAGAGTCAGAGAAATGGGTAGTATTTTGAGTTTTTAAAAAATGACAAAACCAGGGGCGCGTGGGTGGCGCAGCGGTTAAGCGTCTGCCTTCGGCTCAGGGCGTGATCACGGCGTTATGGGATCGAGCCCCACATCAGGCTCCTGTGCTAGGAGCCTGCTTCTTCCTCTCCCACTCCCCCTGCTTGTGTTCCCTCTCTCGCTGGCTGTCTCTCTCTGTCAAATAAATAAATAAAATCTTTAAAAAAAAATAACAAAACCAATCTCCAAATAAAGCAGCAGAGCAAAATTAAGATCACCCCAATTCTGCCACTTCAAGATAAGCATTGTTAGTATTCTGTGGATCATTCTTCTCTTATTTGAAAAAATGTATCTCTATTAGTAGATATACATATATACATATAATTATAAAAATGGGATATTACATTGTTTTGTAATCGACTTTTTCCATTTCTTAGTTCATGATTAATTACCAATATTAATAAAATTATATCTACTTCATGCATAACATTGAGTTGTTATTTAGATGGAATGTAACTTACTTAAATGATTCGGGGAGGAGTCTTTCAATTGCAAGTGACAAAAAAATCCATGTCAAACTGACTTAAACACAAAGGGAAATTTTTTGGCTGACACTTGAAAAGTGCACCAGGAGATTTGGTTTCAGGCATGGCAGGATTCAGGGCTCAAATAACGTTATGACGTTTCTGCTTCTCTTCCTCTGCTTAGCTCTGCCTTCTGCCGCTTTGGTGCTACTCACATGTTGCATGTAGAGCAAGCGGTTTCAGCGAATAGGCATGCAGGTTTTTGCCTGGCGGAGGGGGACAGTTCTGTTCCAGCACTCACCATGAAAACTGAGTTGCCCTAGTCCCATAGCAATCTCTGAGTGTTCTTCACTGCAGCTTATGCCCAGGTGATAAAGACCCCTGGAATCCAAGTATTTCACCAGAATAACAGAGATTGAGAATGAAGGGGTGAGGAAAGGAGGAAAAGGATGGGTCTTCCGAGGGAAATAGAAGGACGGTTACTGGAAGGAGAATGGGTGAGTATTATTTGGCCAAAATAAGTCCCACAATTCATACACTTGAACATTTAGAACTCATTTTGTATTGTTTCCTGGGGCTTTTGTTACAAAGTACCACAAACTGGATGGCTTAAACAGAAATTTATTTTCTCACAGTTCTGGAGGCTGGAAGTCCAAAATCGAGGTGGAGTTGGTCCCTTCTGAGGATCGTGAAGGAGAACCTGTTCCGTGCCTCTCTCTCAGCTTCTGCTGGTTTGCTGGCAATCTTTGGCTTATAGATGCATCACCCTGAAGTCGGCCTGCATTGTCACATGGTGTTCTGTCTGCGTCCGAGTTTCCCCTTTTTCTAAGGATACCAGTCATATTGGATTAGGGGTCCAGGACTTCGGTATGACCTCATCTTAATAATTATACCTGCAATTGTTCCATTTTCAAATACTGCCTATCACATGTTGAGGTACTGGGGGTTGGGGCTTCAAAATATGAATTGTGTATGTGGGGGACACAGTTCAACCTGCAATATGTTTTTACACACTTCATGTTTCTGGCTACATCTAAGGCCCATGCAGTCTGAGTTTGAATGATGAGTCTGGCTACTTCTCTCCTTCCGGTGTGTGGACTAGCAGGTTGGATGAGGTGACCTTTAGGGTCCCTTTGTGTTTAAGGGTTTGAGGGCTAGGAATCCATTCTGCTGCCTGGATGTACCCCACAGAGCCGCACCACTGCCTAGCTTGTGGACTTTGGGCAAGTGACTTAACCTCTGCAAACCTCAGTAAAATGAGGTTTTACTACTCATTGGGTTGTTGTGGGCTCGGCACGTAGTGCTCAGTAAATGTTAGTGACTGTTCCACCTCTTCAGACATGTGAGGACCCCAGAGTCAGAAGAGCCTGACATAACCCCCGTGTTCTCACTTTTTGTGATAATTTGGCTTCAACAACTTCTCTTTGAGTTTGTCCCAAAAGAAGCTTAAGAGGGGGAGGGGTGGGGCGCCTGGGTGGCTCAGTCGTTGAGAGTCTGCCTTTGGTTTGGGGTGTGATCCCGGGGTCCTGGGATCGAGCCCCACATCGGGCTCCATGCTGCTAACTGGGAGCCTGCTTCTTCCTCTCCCACTCCCCCTGCTTGTGTTCCCTTTCTCGCTGGCTGTCTCTCTCTCTGTCAAATAAATAAATAAAATCTTTAAAAAAAAAAAAAAAAGAGGGGGAGCGGTGCCTTGTTAGACAGCAAACCGAAATTCAAATCCAGTCCAGGGAACACAAAGTATTCTCTTTTTCTGCTAAAGCCAGATGCTGTAAATTCTGAGCACACTCCTCCTAGGCAGTATGATTACGAAACACCTGTTTCTTTTACGTCCCACTTATCTGTCTCTCTGACATTTCCTTTTTTCTCTTACAGCTTGATCTTTCCCACCATCTATCAGATGTGGGCTGGAACCAGTCATTTTATTTACAATCTCTCTCT
The DNA here is from genome assembly GCF_002007445.2 of Ailuropoda melanoleuca. Classification (NCBI taxonomy): domain Eukaryota; kingdom Metazoa; phylum Chordata; class Mammalia; order Carnivora; family Ursidae; genus Ailuropoda; species Ailuropoda melanoleuca. The sequence continues at coordinate 109,838,325 of NC_048223.1, read as the reverse complement.
TTTTGGCTCTATAAATTTGGGGATATGGAACAGCCGTCTGCTGCTTTCCAAGGCGCCACATCTTTTAGTTCTTTCAGACTTTTTCTACAGGGCCTAATTTAGCTTGTCTAAATGCTTATTGAATAACAACCAGAACTTCAAGTTCTTGCAAGCTGCAGGACCTATTTGATAAGGTGTATTAAGGCCTTCGCCAAGGTCAAAGTAAGAAGTGTAGATCACCTTTAAAAACTTTCACTTTCACTGGTTACTTTCGCTTAGTAAGTATTTCCTAGGTGCTGACTCTGTGCGAGGTGCTGTTCGAAGCGCCAGGGACACTTACCCTTGAGGACTGCACATTCTAGGGGCATTCGTGCACACAGAAAATATGTAATGAGAAACTACTACATGGCAGGAATTGTTCATCATTAAACAACACAGACACAATCCCTGCACTGATGGTTATTTTGTGTGTGTGTGTACAAGAGGTGATAGAATACAATACATACAATTAAATTTTTATCGTAGTAAAAGGTGATATGCAGTATGGAAAAAAATACAGTAGGGTAAGGGGGATTAGGAGTGGTGGTGGGGTTGCATTTTAAGTAGGGTGGTCAGAGAAGGTTTCTTTGAGAAGGTGGTATATAAGGTGCATGGGGGCACAGTTGGTTAAGCATCTGCCTTCAGCTAAGGTCATAATCTCAGGGTCTTGGAATCAAGCCTGGCAACAGGCTCCCTACTCAGCTGAGAGTCTGCTTCTCCCTCTGCCCCTCTCCCAGCTCGTTCTCTCTCTCTCTCAAATACATAAATAGAATCTTTTCTTTCTTTCTTTCTTTTTTTTTTTTTTAAAGAGAGAAGGTGATATATGTAAGCAAAGACTCAAAGGCAAGGTGAGAGAAAGGTGAGGAAGAGAGCCCTAATATTTGGGGGAAGAGCAAGTCCAAAGGCCCTGGGGCACCAGTGTGCCTAGTTTTCTCAAGGATAGCAAGGAGGCTAGTTTACAGTGAGCAAGGTGAGAATAGAAGGAAGTGAGGTTAGGGGCAGATCAACTAGAGCTTTTGGCTTGAGTGACATGAGGAACCATCAGAAAGTGCTAAGCAGAGTAGCAACATGATCTCAGACTTCAAAGGATTGACCTGGCTTCAGTGTTTAGGCTAGAATGTGTAGGTGCCGGTGGCAGTAGGGAGGCCAGTGAAATCAATCACACAAGTGCGCCAGACCAGAGCAGGGACAGGTGGCGGTGGTGACAGGGGACGGATTAGGGATTCATTTTAAAAACAGGTCAACACGATTTTCTGATCGACTGGATGTGGTGTTTGAACGAAAAGGGCAGGGATGACCCCAGGATTTTGGCCTGAGCATCCCGAAAGAATGGAGTAGCCACTGACTGAGATGGCCAAGACTGGTGGAGCACAGTTTTTTGTTTTGTTTTGATGCTTTGGGCCAGGAGCGCGGTTCAGACATGTTAAGTTTGAAGGGCTTGTTAGTTCTCCAAGTGGAGTGGCCAGCTGGGTTTTGACGTTGCCTGGGGAAGTGATTTTGGGGGACATCTCTGAAGCCTCAGGAAGTGAGGCCCTGCTGAATACTATCAGAACTGGCTCGTCTCTCTCCTCTCTGCGCTGCTAAAGGCCGGAACCTCCCTGGAGGGCGGCTCTTCGCGTCACAGCCCTTTCAGCCGGCAAAGCCCCTCTTTTTTCTCTTTGGGGAACAGCGAGAAAAATCAACAGAAATGATGCGCTGCGGCACGGCCTCCACCCCTTAACTGGCTGCAGAGAAAGAGGCAAAGCCTGTTGGGGTGGAAACGTAAAACCGCCTCCAGGTTCCCGCGTCCCTGACGGAACCCAGGGAGCTCCGGGCTGGTGGGCGGGGCCTGCTGGTGGGCGGGGCCGCGGCGCAAGCGCGCGCCACAGAAGGGGGCGTGGCCGCTCGCGCGCCTGCAGCGTGCGCGCCGCCCTCGCTCCTTCCTGCTCTTCCCAGGGTGATCAGCTGGTCTGCGCTCCCCTGACGTGGGCCGGGGCACGTCACCGCCGAATGGCAGCCTCCAGAAAGGCACCGCGAGTAAGGTGAGGGACTCTGCCGGGGAGCCGGCGTCTGGGCAGTGCGCGATCCCCGGGGCCCGGACGCGCATGTTGCACCCCGGAGGGCAGGAACGAGAAGGGGAGAAGCGGCAGGCGGCCTATCACAGTCTGGAGAGGGCGCCGGCTTGCAGGAGCCCCCCGAGTGGGAGCAAGGGGAGGGGGCCATGCAGCCGGGCAAGTTCCGGTTCGTTTCCGGAGGGCGGCGGGCACCCTCTGGCAGTCGGATCTCGGCCCCCGGACGTGTGTGCCTGCGGAGCTTCGGCGTTCAGCCCTAGGGGCGGTGCCCGTGTTTCACCTCTCCCCCTGGCCTGGCAGGAAGGCCCCCGCTGTTGCAGGAAGTTGGCCCCTCCAGGCGCCTCCGGGTGTCCGGAGAATTGGGTGAGGCCCTGCCGTCGACCCTTTTCCCGTGGAGTGTAATCTTGAGATTATAACCCTGACAATACACCAGCAATTCGCCTTATTGATCTACCATTGCCAGGAAGATAGGCAGCCGCGGGCCCATCCCCACAGGAAATACTTTGGCATAATCTCTAGAAAGATCCCACCAGTAACCTCCCCTGGGCTCTCCCTGGGGACAGGAAGGTGGGAAGGATAATCTCCTGGTCTCAAACACATTTCAGCCTATACTCCCCCCACAACTAGGGTATACTTATTACAGCAGCTAACAAAGTGGGAGACAGAAATGTTCGGAGATCACAAAGGCTGGAAACCAAAATCCCTGGTGATCCACACGGGATCAGGGATCAGCCATCCTCAGCCTAGTTGAGACTTAAATGAATAAATTTGGCAGCATGGTCAGGCTCACTCGCTGAACACAGACCATGGCTTGTACTTCTGATTGTGAGTGGACAGACCCCAAGCTGACCTTGACCTGGCCTTGGCCTTGCTTTGTCACGTTGGGGATGAGTGGAGAAGAGACCTATCCAGTGGAAGGATGTGGGGAGGTGTGGCAAACCTGGTGTGGTAGGAGTTGCCCCTATGTTAAGTGCTGGCAATGGGGTTAGGCAAGTGGCTAGTGATGAATTAGGTCCTAGGCACATAAATAGCTTTGAGGACCAAGATTAGATTTATAGAATCACAATATTTTGGGGGCAGAAGCGTCTTTCGGTGTCTGCTGGCAGAGCTTCCTTACTGCACACAAAAGGCTACTGAGAGGGCTGAGAAAGGCCATTTGCCCCAGGCCCTTCCCCTAGTGGCAGAATTTAAGTGCTATTCAGTGTAAACAAGTTCTTGCAGTTCAGGTAAAATTGACTTAGGTAAAAAGGGGTTGATCTGGCTTCTAGTGCAGCTGAGTCCAGGAGACCAACACTGGCATCAGACTTGGCTTCTTTTTTGCATCTCTTGGCTCTGATTTCTTAAGTATTGGCTTCGTTCTGAGGCAGACTTTCCTTCTGGGAGGTATGACCATTCTGTGCTGGCAACCCCAGCAGAAATAGAGCCCTCTTTCCTAATGGAGCACAAATCCCAGATCTGATTTCCAGTGGGCTGACTTGACCTTATGTTTATTCCTGAATCTGTTGTGGCCGCAGGGATAGATTACCCAGGCCTGGGGCCCAGAACTTGGTGGGTGAGGGGATGAGATTCATCCCAAGTTCGTGGACTGAAAATGGAGACGAGACAGTTTCAGATGGAAACCATTGTGCTTTGACCAAAAGAGGGAGGGATGGATTTGGGGTGGGAAAAGACCACATTTCCCACTACTGCACCCTAAAACTTGTTTCAGTCTACCCTTATCCGAACTCCTGAGGTGTGATTGAGCAACTTGGTCCTTGTTTTGCCCCATCCTGAGTGATAGATGTGTATGATTTTCATCATGGACCAGGGTATGGGGGATGATAAGCAACAGCCCTGGATTTCTTTAGAAAAAGAGAGAAGATGTACCCTTCCCATCTTATGCACAGATTGAACAGGGAGTTCTCTGCTTCTTTCCCCTTACCCACCTCCTGGCACATGGCACATGGCACATTGTGATGTTGAGAAGGTGTAGGCTGAAGAAGTCCTGGGAAGGAGAGAAGCACTGTGCTGGCAGTTGGGAGGCCTGTGCTGAGTTCTAGACTACCTCTGTCGCCAACCAGCTGTGAGGCTTCCAGCAAGTTGTTTGATCTCTGTTTCTGTTTCTTTGTCTAGAGGAGGGAGCTGAGTTGGACGATCCCTGAGGTACATTGTAGCTCTAACATTTAAATGGTAGCCTTGCTTCAACTGAGAGCCTGAGAATGTGTCTGTTCAAGTAAGTGAAGGGTGGCTGGATCTTGGATTCTGCAGTGACCAGGGTAGGGCAGGAGCAGAACAACTGTAATGTTGAGCTGCTTCATGGCCCCTTTGATCCTGACAGGAAGCTAGAGGTAGTGATGCTAAGGGAAAGAGCTTGAATTCAAATTCCCCCATGAGCATCAGGGTCAGACTTGATTTCTTGACTTGATTTCTTGTTTCCACTTTGCAGCGGAGGTATGTGGCCTGTGGCAAGTTATCTTTGTTCTCTTGTAAAGAGAATGAATAGAGCTACTTCTGAATAATTTCCCTCCAGCTCTCTTGCCTGTGTCCTAATTAGTCACTTCACTGGGACCAGTCAACTCCAAAAGTACAGAGAAACCGACTTCCTTGGCTCACCATCTTGTTAACAGGTATATGAAGTCAGGGGAAATCAGGTGACTATGTTACATGGATCTCTGTCCAAAAAAAGAGAGGTTTCTTACTTTGTAAAATGTTATAACACCTTTATTGAGATTTAATTCATGTACCACACAATTCACCTTTTTAAAACATACATTTCAATGGCTTATAGAATATTCGCAGGAGTTGTACAACCATCACCACCATCGATTTTAAAACATCTTTATCCCCCTGCCAAAAGAAACCCTGTACACGTTAGCAGGCACGCCTCATTTCCCCCAGCTTCGCTCTAGCTCAAGGCAATGGCCAGTTACTTTCTATCTATGGATTTGCCTCTTTTGGACATTGCATGTAGATTCATACAATATATGGTTCTCTGTGACTGGCTTTTTTCACTTAGCATAAATGTTTTCAGAGTTCACTATGTTGTAGCATGTTCTCATTACTTGATTCCTTTTTATTGACAGATAATATTCCATTGTATGGATAGACCACTTATTTATCTGTTCATCAGTTGATGGACATTTGGGTTGTTTCTGCTTTTTGGATATTATGAATATGCTATGAACATTTGTATACAAGTTTTTATGTGGATTTAATGTTTTCAATTTCCCATACCTAGTGGAATTGCTGGGTCATAGGATAATTCTTTATTTAACGTTTTGAGGAACACTGGACTGTTTTCCAAAGTCACTACGTCACTTTATGTTCCCACCAGCGATGTTTGACGGTTCCAGTTTTTCCACATCCTTACCCATACTTGTTATTGTCTGTTTTTTTTTTATTATTATAACTTTCCTAGTGGATGTGAAATTATATCTCTTTTTGGTTTTGATTTGCATTTCCCTAATGGATAAAGATGTGAAAATCCTTTCATGTGCTCATTGGCCATTTGTATATCTTCTTTGAGAAATGTCTATTCAGAAATGTCTATTCAGATGCCCTTGACCATTTTAAAACTGGGTGGTCTTTTTATTGTTGAGTTGTAATAGTTCTTTATATACTCTGGGTGTTCGACTCTTATCAGATATGAGTTGCAAATATTTTCTTTCATTTTATTGGTTGTCTTTTCACTTTGATGGTATCCTTTGAAGTACAGAAGTCTTCAGTGAAGTCCAGTGTATCTCTTTTCTTTGGTTGCTTATGCTTTTGATGTCATATCTAGGAAATCATTGCCCATTCCAAGATCAGGCAGATTTATGTCTATTCTTCTAAGAAAACATTTATGTTTACAATCCATTTTGAGTTAATTTTTATATATGGTCTGAGGGTAAAGGTTCAACTTCATTCTTTTGCATGTGGATATCCAGTTGTCCCAGCATTATTTGTTGAAGAGGCTATTTATTTTTTTCTCCATTGAATAATTTTGGCACCATTGTCCAAAATTGACAGTAGATGTGAGGGTTTATTTCTGAACTAATTCTGTTTCATTGATCTATAAGTCTATCCTCATGCTATTATCACACTGTCTTGATTACTGTAGTTTTATTAGTTTTGACATTGGGAAGGGTGAATCCTCCAACTTTGTTCTTTTTCAAGATTGATTTGGCTGTTCTGGATTGCATTTTCATATGAATTTTAGGATCTGCTTGTCAATTTTTGCATATACAAGTGAGTTGAAATTTGATAGGGATTGCTTCTAGATTATTTTGGGGAATATCGCCATTTTAACAATATTGAGTCTTCCAGTCCATGAACATGGAATGTCTTTCCATTTATTTAGGTTTCTTTAATTTCTTTCAACAATGTTTTGTAGTTTTCTGAGTATAAGTTTTCCATCTATTTTGTTAAATTTATTCCTAGGTACTTATTCTTTTGATGCTATTATAAATGTACTTTTCTTAATTTCATTTTTGGATTGTTAATTTTAAGTATATAGAAAAATAATTTATTATTGTATATTGATTTTGTATCCTGCAGCCTTTTTGAGCTTGTTTGTTCTAATTTTTTGATGTAGATTCTTTAGGATTTTCTATTTTGAAGATAATGCCCTTTGCAAGTAGAGATAATTTCACTTCTTTTCTAATCTAGATGCTTTCTATTTCAATTTTTGCCTAATAGCCCTGGATAGAACCCTTAGTATGATGTTGACTAAAGTAGGAAGATTGGATATCTCTGTCTCGTTTTTGATCTTAGGGGGAAAACATTCAGCCTTTTAACATTAAAGATGATGTTAGCTGGGGTTTTTTGTAGTATTCTTGATCAGGTTGGGGAGTCTCTCTTCTTCTGGTTTACGGAGTACTTTTATCGTGAAGAGGTGTTGGATTTTGCCAAAATGCTTTTTCTCTGTCTGTTGAGGTGATCATGTAGTTTTTATTCTTTATTCTGTTGATAATTGTGTCTTACATTAATTTTTGTATGTTGAGCCAGTCTTGCATTCTTGGGATAAATCCCATTTGGTGATGGTGTGTGATCCTTTTTGATGTTACTGGATTCAGTTTTGCTAGTATTTTCTTGAGGATATTTGCACTTATATTTATAAGAGATATTGATATGTCTTACTTTTTAATGAAAAAATATATGATTCTCTCAATAAAGAACATCCCATTCTGTTCAACAAAATTAAATTGTCCATCAGAGAACAGGCCTGGAGTGATTGGTGAAAATGTCTGGTCTTCTGGTTCTGTTTGTAGTAGACTGAGGTAATTGCAGGCTCTTCTCCCTCTACTAACACATAAAAATATGGTAAAATTATAACAAAATTACTTTTAAGTTCATAATTGAATAAAATCCAAACCTTTTGTATAACCTGTAACAGGCTCCTTGTTGCCTCTCTGATCTTGTCTCCTAACCATGTACCTCCCTACCTGCCAGCACACGCAACCACACTGGCCTCCTGGTTTTCTCTGATGTATACCAGGCTTTCTCTGATGATGCCTTAGGGCCTTTGCACCTACAATTCCCCTTTTCTAGAACATTCTTCTCTTAGACATTCACATGGCTTGATCCCTCACTTTTTTTTTTAGGACTCTGCTAAAATATCATCTGTTATCAAAGAGACTTTGCCTAGCAACCCCATATAAAATCACCTTTCACCTTACCTCTCTGACACTCTTCCCCTTGCCCTGCTTTACTTTTCTTTTCTTTTTTTTTCTTTTTTTTATTTTAATGATTTTTTTATTATATTATGTTAATCACCATACAGTACATCCCCGGATTGCGATGTAAAGTTCGATGTTTCATTAGTTGCGTATAACACCCAGTGCACCATGCAATACGTGCCCTCCTTACTACCCATCACCAGACTATCCCATTCCCCCACCCCCCTCCCCTCTGAAGTCTTCAGTTTGTTTCTCATAGTCCATAGTCTCTCATGTTTCATTCCCCCTTCTGATTACCCCCCTTTTCTTTATCCCTTTCTTCCCCTACCGATCATCCTAGTTCTTATGTTCCATAGATGAGAGAAATCATATAATAATTGTCTTTCTCTGCTTGACTTATTTCACTTGCCCTGCTTTACTTTTCTTAATAGAACACATACTCCCCGACAAACCATATTCTTATTTTGTATCTGTTGCCGCTCTTCCTGGATCCTCCTCTTTTCAGCATCCTCCAGCCCTTACCCCACACCCTTGTAAACCTCCTGAGATCAGAGATGTTGTCTGTTTTGTTCACTGTTGTGTCTATAGTATGACCTGGATTATAGAAGAGTCTCAATGAGTATTTGTTGACTGAACGGACTTGAAAGAGAGAAATCCTCGCATGCCAGAAATTTAGGGGAACTTAAAGCTTGAATGGTAGCTGGTAAGCTGAGCCTGGGGAGGTTATCAGAATCTATAGGTCTTCATACCTCTGGTCCAGGACATCAGACTATCACTGTATGGGGATAGGAGACTTGTGGGTAAATATCCTATCTAAGAAAGTAAAGTGGAAATTAGTCTTATAAGCAAACAGCAGTGACAGTAGTGCCTGTATAATCCAGGACATGTCTAATTTTCATACATAAAGTAGTGTCTACTGAAGATAAGCTCTTAATAAAAAATTACAAAACATATAAGGAATAACTTACTGAGGGGGAGCCAGCAGACCCAGCAAACTTGAAGATTACTATCCCAAGACCACCTAATGGAGAGTCTGAAATGAATTCTAAACTAAGGGCCCCAAATAATTAAAGCTAAGAGAAGGAATAGAAACCATAGTGAAAGAATGGGATGTCATGAAGAAAGAGCAGGCAAATTTAAAAAGAACCAAAAATAATTTATACATATGAAAAATAAAGTCATTGCAAGTAAAATTTTTTTATTTTTAAAGATTTTTTAAAAAATTTATTTATTTGACAGAGACAGGCAGCGAGAGAGGGAACACAAGCAGGGGGAGTGGGAGAGGAAGAAGCAGGCTCCTAGCGGAGGAGCCCGATGTGGGGCTCGATCCCAGAATGCTGGGATCACGCCCTGAGCCGAAGGCAGATGCTTAACGACTGCGCCACCCAGGCGCCCCAGTAAAATCTTTTTAGACTAGTTAGACGGGAGATTAGACATAGCTGAAGAGAATTCAAGAATTAGAGGTTAGATCTGAGAATGTTTGCCTACCATGGTGCTGTTTCAGCTTTAAGTTTTATCTGAAACTTTTACTTATTTCGTTACGATAGTGGGATGAGAGTCCTTCTGAGTCACGAAGGAAAATTGCTAAGTCAAGTAGATATCCTCTCTAACTAAGCCTTGCCACGTTTCCTATGGTCAAAGTCTGCAATATCCTGTTCTTTCTCTTCTTAAGGGCGAATCACCAGGATTTTCAGCTGAAAAATTTAAGAATAATTGAGCCTAACGAGGTGACACAGTCAGGAGACGCAGGTGTGGAAAGAGGTAATATTTTGCTTATTAATTAGATGGAATGTCTCAAAAGAATTTTAGGTCCCTGTACCCTAACCCTAAGTTGGGAGAGAAGAGAGGGTAAAGGATGAATAATTGTTCATGGCTGGGACAAAGGGGACATATATCTGGAAATTAAAAACCATTTTGTTCTTTGGGTTCTAGGTTGTTGGTTACTATTTATATATTTACCATTTTTTTAAGGTAGTAAGTTAGAGAATTATAATTTTTATATTTCCTATTTCTGGGAATTGGGCTGTGGTAGTAGAGGAGGAGATAGGTTATTATAGAAGATGCCCTATTCTAGGGTCTAGGGGTGCCTGGGCGGCTCAGTTGGTTGAGTTTCCCACTCTTGATTTTGGCTTAAGTCATGATCTCAGGCTTGTGAGATCGAGTCCTGAGTCAGACTCCAGGCTTAAGAGTCTCTCTCTCCTCCTTCTCACCCCCCGTCCCAAAAGCCCAATTCTGGTTTTCCCCATTTCCAATGTAAACTTTTATTGACTACCTTAGAGATTGGCTTTCAATTTTTGTCATAAGATTTGAAACAAGAAAAGTTTATAATCTATTACTCTGCTGTATAAATTATGCATTCAGGAAAATCTTTTTGGGAAAAATTTCGGAACCATGCTCTCTTGCCAGAACTGGTTAGTTGTGTTGTTGGGTTGCCAGAAACCTGAGTTCTGAAAAGTGGTGTATTACTATATTTCTATCCCTTGAAATCTAGTGCTTTTCTGTGGGCCACCCAGGAAAACCAGAGCATTTCCTTTTAGTCGACTGCAAAAATTGTTTACCTGAAGTTCATAAACCATGACTGGTCTCTCTTTGGCAGAGCAATGCTATAATTGCATGCAGTGAGGCCCCTCTTCTTTAAAAACATAGATAAATATATCCAACATATTTTGGGCCATATTAGGAGGGAGGAGAGCAAGAAGGAAGAAGGAAGGGGAAAAAAAGTAAGGAAAGGGAAACAGTAATAGAATTATCAAATGTAGAGTTTAAAGAGAACTTCTCTTTAGTTTGTATGAAGAAATAGAGGTTCAGGGAACATCAGGTGTCTGAGGTTGCAGATCCCAACTGAAAATTGGAATCCACTTGTTTTGATTCCATCGGTCTTAGAATACTGTAAGAGAGCCTCTCTCACGTCCTCTAGATAATACGGTATAATAGAGCATAGACTTGGGACTTGGATAGATACTAGGTCCTGGTGCCTGATAATCCAGTTGACTAGGACGAGTATTTAACTCTTGTTCCTTTATCTGTAAAATGGGAATACGGAAACCTCCCTCGGGAGGGTTATGTTGAGAGTTAACCATGAATGTATGTAAAGCCCTTGGTCCTCGCTCAGCAGTGAGAGAAGCAGACTGCTGTCTCTGAAGCTGTTGATGTTGGAGGAGCAGCCTGGCATCTATGCATGTGTTAAGATGCTGAAATTGGAGTAAACTAGCCCCTTCTATTCTTATAACAAGGTGTGTAGGAGACCCAGCTGGTGCTGCAGATCCAGGTTCAAATAATATTTCTTGAGCTTTTATAATGTACCAGGCGCTGTGCATGGTGCTTTCACACGTGTTGTTTCAAGTTGAATTCTCCTGCCCACCCAGTGAGGTAAATACAGTGTGCTTTTCATGTACTTCTAAGCAGTGGAAAGTTTTGTTTATGATAAATGCTGAAGGTTTCGGAACTTATTTCTAAAAGCGGGCCCACATATGCAAGAGACTTTGAAATGAGTCATTCTCTTTAAAGCATGATTTAAAAATACCTGGCAGTGTATGGGCTAATGTTACATCATGGACTAGGCTTGTTGCTCTTGGCTTCCTACTTCCCTGCACACCCTGATTAACTCTTGGCTGCTTCTAAATTTCTGAAAGTAATGGAACGTGGAATGAGCAGATGCTGTAATACGACGTTGCCTGATATCCCAGCTCTCTTCTTTCGCTGGGGATTCATTACTGTTGATTCTGTTGAGTCTGAAAAGATCATGACATGAAGTTGGGACATTCCCTCAGCCATCTTTGAGTGAGCATATGTAAGTGTTAGGTGGTGGGCTAGATCCTGGGATTCAGAAATGTGGATGACATGTCCCTGTCTTAAGGAGAAGCAATATATATACCTGTTGCACTGTTTATCACTTGGCTTTCAGGGTTAGTTAATTGTGTATCTAACTCTGTGAATTGCACATACATAACATTTACTATGTGCCAGGCACTGCTTCTGAGTGTTGTTTTTTTTTTTAAATATTTTATTTATTTATTTGACAGAGAAAGAGACAACCAGTGAGAGCGGGAACACAAGCAGGGGGAGTGGGAGAGGAAGAAGCAGGCTCCTAGCGGAGCAGGGAGCCTGATGTGGGGGCTCAGTCCCAGGACTCCGGGATCATGCCCTGAGCCGAAGGCAGACGCTTGACGACTGAGCCGCCCAGGCGCCCCCTGAGTGCTTTGTACATAGTAACGTGTTTGGTCTGCATAAGACTCTCATCTCTGTCTTGGCTGCTTCTTGTACTTGTACCAGCTTTGTCCCCTCCTCAGCTAGCTGCTCACCCCTTCAGTCACTTTCACGGTCTCTTGTGCTTGTGGCTACAGCTGCCCCAGTCACCTTTGTGCATTGTCACCACCTCAGTGGAAGCTGCTTCCATGGCCACAGCCCATCGCTTTGGCTGCTGCCCATCACTGTCTTCTTCACCTTTACTGTGGCTGCCGCTTACCATGTCCTAACTGTGGGTTGTGTTATTGGGAGTTCTTTCTTTGTGTCTGATGTGGGTGACAAAGAAGTGGCTGCATCTGACCCAGGACGCCAACCAAATGTGAAGGGCGTGGAGGAGGAAGAGAAGGGAGCAGGGGCAGTGGTGATGGCAGGTGGCATTGTTTAGGGAAGTGTGAAATGCCACTGTAGTGGAGTAAGGCCAGTCAAGAGGAAGAAAGTGACGATGAGGCAGGAGTTGGTGATGAAGGCCAGAATGTGGTGGTGACGAGGCAGGTTCTGGTGCCCAGGAGCCAGAGGATGCCTTTGACCAGTTCCATTTCGCCTTTGATGGTTTTCAGTTTGTAATTGAGGATTTTGTGCTTGCCATTGGTTCTGTTGACTTTATTGATGAAGTCAGTGACTGATAATGTTGATACATACTATAGTCATTGCTATGAACACCCGGTCAGTGCCATTGAAATCCTTAAGTCAGAATGTGCCCATATAGAAGCCGAATTCTATAAGAAAATTAATGATCTTGACAGAAAATACATTGGCTTCTATCATATATTTGCTTTTTAAGATTCCAGATGCCCAGGCTGTACTCCAGACTAATTAAATTAGAAGTCCCCCAGGTAGGTCTGTTTTGCAGCCAAGGTTGAAATACCGCTCCAAAAGAAGTCAGCATTTTGGCTTGACTCTTTTTAATGTTAACTTGCTTAGAAACATGGTTCGAAACCCCTGAAAAATGTCATAATAAAGTTTCAGATGCTGGCAGGCTTGCAAGGTTACAATGGGCTTTATTTTAAACCCAGTTGGTGGTGTTGACATATAAACTTAGGTTGGATCAGAGAATTGTGATCTCCCTTTCTTAGATAGATGAGAAATTACAGGTTCAGTAGATTAGACAAAAGGAAAGGATGCTCCCCTGTAGAGTATTCAGAAGCAGCTATAATGCAGGGAACATGGGCATGTTTGAATTGTGACGAGGACCATTTCACAGTGACTCTGTCTTTAAGTACTTCTGTCCTTTGGAGACTCTGAGATGGAGTTCTGAGGCTGGTGGTTGAAGCTTCCCTTGCAAATTAAGAATGGGGCACTTTTTCAGTGAGTCCCAAGATAAGTATGGTACCTCATAGGGAAATCTATGGGAGGTTACCATCATGACTGAGACTTCTGTAGCCCCAGTTGCTGGTGATGATGGAGAAGAAGCAGATGAAAATGTTGGAGAAAAAGAAACTTAAAAAGACCCATACCTAGCAGAGTTCAAGCTACAGTGAGTCAAGGTGTCAATCCTTGAAGGTAACTGGTAGTTTAATGGCCCTAGTGTAACTCTTCATTACGTACAGCATTGTTGGTTAGGATGTTTTTGGTTAAGTAAAATATTTTTTATTTGTTTAAAAAATGAGTTGGCAAAATCTGAAGCCCTGGCAGCACCAGATGCTGGTGAGGAAGTGGAGCAGTAGGAACTTTCATTCATTAATGGCAGGAGTGCAATATGGTGCAGCCACTTTGGAAGACAGTTGGCAGTTTCTTACAAAACTAAATATATTCTTACCTTACAATCCAGTGGTCAAGCCCCTTGGCATTTACCCAAAGGCGTTGAAAACTTATGTCCACGCAAAAACCTGTACATGGATGTTTATGGCAGCTTCATACATAATGGCCAAAACTTGGAAGTAACCAAGATGACCTTCGGTAAATAAATATGAATAAACTGGTACATCCAGACAACGGACTGTTATTCATCACCAAAAAGAAATGAGCTATCCAGCCATGAAAAGACACAGGAGAACCTTAAATACATACTGCTTTGTGAAAGAAGCCAGTCTGAAAAGGCTATGTATTATGTGATTCCAGCTGTTTGACCTTCTGGAAAAGGCAAAACTATGAAGACAGTAAAAAGATTAGTCATTTTCAGGGATTGGGGGGCAGTGAGAGGAGGGATAAAGAGACTGAGCAGAGAGGATTTTTAGGGCAATGAAAACTATTAAGCTATTTCGTGTGATACTATAACACTGGATACATGACGTTATGCATTTGTCAAAACCTATGGAATGTACCACACCAGGAGTGAATCCTAATATGAACTGTGGGTTTAGGGGGATAATAACGGGTCAGTATAGGTTCATCAGTAATAACAAATATACCACTCTGGCAAGTGATTTTTTTTTTTTAATTTTTAAAAAAAGATTTTATTTATTTATTTGACAGAGAGAGACAGCAAGAGAGGGAACACAAGCAGGGGGAGTGGGAGAGGGAGAAGCAGGCTTCCCGCTGAGCAGGGAGCCCGATGTGGGGCTCGATTCCAGGACCCTGGGATCTTGACCTGAGTCGAAGGCAGATGCTTAACGACTGAGCCACCCGGGCGCCCTGGCAAGGGATCTTTTTAAAAAAAATTTATTTTATTTTTTTCAAGTTTCTATTTAAATTCCAGTTAGTTAACACATAATGTGGTATTAGTTGCAAGTGTACAGTTTAGTGATTCAGCACTTACTTACAATGCCGGGTGCTCATCACAAGTGCTCTCCTTAATCCCCCTCCCTCATCCCTCTACCCACTTCCCCTCTGGTAACCATCAGTTCTCTATAGTTACGAGTCTGTTTCTTGGTTTTCCTCTCCTTCCCCACCCCACCCATGTTCGTTTGTTTTGTTTCTTAAATTCCACATATGAATGAAATCATATGGTATTTGTCTTTCTCTGACTGACTTATTTCACTTAGCATAATGCTCTCTAGCTCCATTGGTGGGGGGTCTTAATTGTGGGAAAGGCTGTGTGTATGGTGGGAGAAGGGATGTATATGGGGACTCTCTGTATTTTCTGCTCAATTTTGCTGTGAGTCTATAACTCTTTTAAAAATATAAAATCTATTTAAAAAATGAGCTGGAAAAACTCATTATTGTACCAGAATTCTAACAGTATAGTTATGTGCCACTAAATGGGATACAGGAAAATATGTATGGTCACTGTTTTATAATTGGCTTTTTGTGAAGTTGTTTTGTTATATACCCGGGACTATACCTAGAAATAGTCATGTGCTCTAGTGAATACCTACTATCTGCTGGGTGTGCGACCTCAAGGAGAAGGGGATCGGGGCCTTGGTGGTCTCTGTTCACTGCTCTAAAATATGGTGGGAGCAGAGTAGATCCACGGTTTTCAAAATGAGCCCTAAAGGGGTACCTAGGAGTCTATCCCAGTAAAGCTGGACTTTTTGGGGAGGGAGTCACCAGCTCAAGAAAATACAAAATAGAAACAGAAATAGAAAAATCATTAAAAAGAAAATGTTATATGTAGTCTTACTAGAAATTTTTAAACTTTTACTAATTTCTATGTACTCAAAAAGAGCATTGCCTCTGAGTGAGTACAGACTATTTCTATGTGATAAAGGCACAGATGATGCAAGCTGACTTTTAAATCACTTTAGTTGGTTCTTCAAAAAAACCTTTTCTCAAAAAAATATTGATATCAGTGAACAGTTCTGATAAATCATACTATATGACAACTATAGATATATGACTAGATAAGGCTCCCCGTTGAGCAGGGAGCCTGATGTGGGGCTCGATCCCTTGACCCCAGGATCATGACCTGAGCCCAAGGCAGACACTTAACCGACTGAGCCACCCAGGCGCCCCTTGTAATCTGTTTTTAATTACCCACCAGTATTGGTGACTTTGCAAGTTAAATAAAGGTTTGTGTAATTTTTTTTTTTTTGGTTTGTATAACTTTTAATGATTTTGTAGTGTACTATTGTATGTATTATAGTATTCCCCCCCTTTTTTTTGTTTACTATAAACAAAGATAAACAGGTATGTTTGTGCTTTATTTATCTCTTTAGAATATAGTTCTGGAAGTGAAAAAGGTAACCGATCAGTTTGGAAGTGAGTATTAGTAGCGCAACCTTTCTCGCCACAAATGGCTATTTGGAAGTTGTACATGAGAACTGTGAACTGTCAAGCTTCTGGGACCCTTGGTTTTGGTCTGGTGGTGGGGTGGTCAGTTTGAGGATGCGGCCGGGGCAAGTCAGCTGGCACATGCGTCTCTAGGGCTCCCTTGGAACTAGTCATTGAGTCGCATGGGGCAGGCTGGTTTTGGAACTAACTCTCCTGTTGTTGCAGACGGCGGAATGGCTCCAAAGGTCACCTCAGAGCTGCTTCGGCAGCTGAGACAAGCCATGAGGAACACGGAGTATGTGACAGAACCGATCCAGGCCTACATCATCCCGTCGGGAGATGCCCACCAGGTGCTGAGTGGGGATGGGCTGGTGATGGATCTCATCAGCCTCTCCTCTGTTTTCATTCTTTTCTCTCATCCCCAGTGTGTTTGTAGGATTCTAGTTGTCAGGCCACAACTAAGCATGTCCTCCAGGGCTTGGCACAGGGACCTGTGTCTAATAGGGTCTCACCGAATGCTTGTTGATTTGGCCCTGGCTTCCGTATTTCCAGTGAATAGAGCTAGCTTTCAATACCTTGTGGAAGCATTAGTGAACAGATGAAAGAACAGAGGTCTGGGCCTTTGTGTTGCTGACAGATTTTACCCCATCTCTTCTGCCACACCCTGTCCTTACAAGAATTGTCTGTCCTCCTTCTCCCACCCAGATGGTCCCATCCCTCTGACATGGCTGGAGGAACAGCCAGAAAGTTGTCATGGATCTCTACACCAGCAGATTTTAGGGGTAATTCTGAATACCACCCTTTCCTCTCCTTCCCCTCACCCCCACAACCATTACCTTTGATGGAATCAACTCAGTACGTGCCTTTTACCTGTGAGAACACTAGTGACCTAAATATGGAGGGAGTCGGGTTTGGAGAGGTAGAGACTGCATGTGATGGGGCCAAAGGGCAGAAGGGTGAAAGGATTCTAGTATCTACTCTTTCAGGTCATTGAGTCAGCAAGTGTTTGAATATCTATACCATAGACATGGGACTGCAGGGTTCCAAAGACAAATTGAAGATTGAGTTCCTGCCCTCACTATGCTTATGGTTTGATAGAGGGATGAGACAACTTCCATAGAGTTCTTCCACAGAGTTGTCTGTACATATATGTTTTATAGCCTTTGCTTATGTGCAAGGCGCTGCTCTAGGTGTGGTGTAGGACATGAACACGAGAATGGTCCTGTTCTCAAGAAGCATACAGTTGAGTAATGGCGTAAAGACATGTCTGTATAACGAGGTGGAGTGTGGACATGCCATCAAGAAAATCCGGACAAAGCACTGTGGAAGTTTGAAAGTGAGAAGGAAGGTGAGAGGGAAGTTGATGGAAGGCTTCACGAGCAGGGGAGGCATTTGAACTGGATGTTGAAGAATGGGTAGAGTTGGATAAATGGAGGAAGTGGAAAGAATTCTAGGTGGGAAGGTTAGTAGGAGTAAAGGCAGAGAAGCAGGGAAGGTTGGAGTACTTTTCAGAAACATTATGGCAAATTCCCCTGGCAGAAGCCCAAGGAGGGCATAAGCAATAGGGGAAATACAGCTGGCGCGGTAGGATCCTTTAGTTGCAGGTAATAGAAACTGCCTTGAGATCCTTTGAACAATAAAAAGGCTTTCTAAGGCTTTAGGGCAGGGCCACTGCTTTGGCAGAACTCCAGCTTGTGAATGGTGGTCTCTGGACTTGTGGAATGTCAGGGCCTCAGATGGGGTATCTCATGGAAACTGAGGGCAGGAATGCAGCTGGCCCAGAACAACTGGGATGGGAAGGGTTTCAGCTCTCGCCATAGATCAGTTTCTCCCTTTTTTAGGCAACAAGGTAGGCGGTAAATAGGAGGTCATCCAACAGTTCCCACATTTATATCTCTTGATCTTTTACTTTCAAGATACCAGATTGAGCTAGAACCGTAAGCCCAAATCCAGAGTCCTGGGTGAGAACTTGAACAGCGTAGTAGCTTGGGGTTTACCCTTGGTCCTGGCGTGTGTGTGCGTGCGTGTGTCTGTCTGTGCATATGTGGGATGGCATGTGGTGCAGACATGACTGATGAGGGTCTACCGTGATGGAGGGCGGCATGTAAGAAATTACTGTAAATTGAGCAAAGTTGCCAAAAGGTGTCCACTTTAACTGGCCCCTTTTCTGCCCCTCCCCAAAGGTGTCAAACCCCATGGTTGTGACAATAGTGTTAACCAGGGATAGCAGGAAGATTGGACTCCTGCCTGGAAACAAGATTTCCTGGCCTCGGGTGCAAATGAAGGGCTGAAATGAATAACCAAAGGGATTAGATAATTTGAGGCAACAGCATAAAGTTCAGTATACTTGGATGTTTAGAACAGTATTCTGCAAACAGCATTCTACAGTATTCCTGTTGTGTCTCATAAGGTGTTCTGCAAAAGGAGTATTCAGTGGTCAAGAAAATAGTGAAATAAACGGAGCAGCTTCTTTTTATTATTATGGTAAACAAGTGTAACATTAAATTTATAATCTCAACTATTTTTTTTAAAGATTTTATTTATATATTTGAGAGAGCGAGTGAGAGAGAGTGAGCCCGGGTGGGGGGGGTTGTGGGGAAGGGCAGAGAGAGAGGGAGAAGCAGACTCCCCACTGAGCAGGAAGCCCAACATGGGGCTCAATCCAAGGACTCTGGGATCATGACCTGAGATGAAGGTAGATGCTTAACTGACTGAGCCACCCAGGCGTCCCCATCTCAACTGTTTCTAAGTATACAGTACAATAATGTTAACTGTGTGCTCATTGTTGTGTAATAGATCTCTAGAACTCTTTCATCATATAGAACTGAAACTCTGTACCCACTGAAGGACCCCCACCCTCGCCTCCCACTAATCACCACTCTACTTTCTGTTTGACTGCTTTATCTACCTCTCATAAGTGGAATCATACAACATTATCTTTTTGTGACTGGCTTATTTCACTTAGTATAATGTCTTCAAGGTTTGTCCATGGTGTAGCTTATGACAGGATTTCCTCCTTAAAGGCTGAATGATAATCCATTGTATGTATATACTACATTTTTTTTTATATACCACATTTTAAAAAATCCGTTTATCTATTGATGAATACTTAGGTTGCTTCCAGCTCTTGCCTCTTGTAAATAATGCTGCAGTGAATATGGGTGTATAAATGTCTCGTCAGGATCCGGTTCTCAATTGTTTTGGATATATACCCAGAAGTGGAATTGCTGAATCATACAGTAATTCTGTTTGTTTTTTTTTTTTTTAAGTAAACTCTACCCCCGTGGGGCTCAACTCAGGATCCCAAGATCAAGAGTTGCATGCTGTATGGACTGAGCCAACCAGGCACTCCAATAATTCTTTTAATTTTTTGAGGAACCTCCATACTGCTTTCTGTGGTGGCTGTACCATTTTACATTCTCATAGCAGTGCATAAGGGTTCCAATTTCTCTACATACTTGCCAACACTTTTCTCTTCTTTTTCTTTTTTTTTCAATAGTGGAATGCTAACAGATATGAAGTAATACCTCATTGTGGTTTTGATTTCCATTTTCATGATGATTAGTGATATTGAGCATCTTTTTTATGCTTGTTGGGCGTCTGTGTGTCTCTTTCGGAGAAATGTCCATTCAAGTCCTTCGCCCTTTTGAACAGTTTCTTAACTGCAGGACTTCTCAGGGCCTTTAATATGGAAATGTGCACTGTGCAACTCTAAGGAGAGAATGAAGTATTTAGCATTTTCTAGACTTAAATGTCCATGGAATTCCCACGGTCATCTCAGGGGTAGGCTCAGGGACTCACTGTTCCATGGAGTTCCTTGGTCTGTTGATACACAACAGTACTTTTCATGCTATGATGGGTCAGAACTTGATCCTCGAGGAGGTGAGAGGAAAGGGAGATCCTTATGTGGAGAGGAAAAGCCGCTGAAGACGAGGGTTCTGCGTGTAAAAGTGGGTGAAGGGGAGGCGAGAGAATGTGAGAGAGGAGTATCAGAGAAGTAGCACATGTGGCTGGAGCGGGGGTTGTGGCATGTGAGGAAGCCAGGGTGGCGGGGTACATTACTGTTAGATTTGAGTAGGCGGTGGTGAGGTGGGGGGAGGTGGGTACGGTTTAGGGTGGGGGTGGTAACAATTCTTCCACTCACCTCTGTTCTCTGGGATAGACGGACAAGATTGCCCACCTTCGCAGGCACCAGAGTCTGATCGTGGTTGAGGACTAGATGAATACGTAGGTTGGCCGGCACAGCCTGGGCTGAGGCACGGTGGGAGGTCTAGGTAACAGGCACCCCAGCATTTAAGAAGGACCGTCTCTAGCCTTGTCCCTGAGGAAATCCTTCTTTTCCCCCCTGCCTCCTGCCAGGGCCAGGCTTTAGCCTTTGGACTTGGGCTTCATGTCATGTGGATTCTGTGCCGATGTACCGGTGGTTTTCATTTTCTGCCTTTCAAGCACCAGGTGGTTGCCCTGGACTGATTTGATTGCAGCTGTTTTATCTCAATATTGAGCAGGATGGTGGATCCTGTGGTGGGAACACATTATATAGCAATTGGTGTAGGGTCTTCTCTAAGTCCCTGCCTTGGTCCGGGTTCTCCAGAGAGACAGAACCAGTAGAATATATAGAGATATCTACGTAGAGCCCTTATCCTGAGGGATGGGCTCCCACATTAGCTCCCCTGGTTCTTAGACCTTAGAGTTTGAACTAGAACTATACCACCAGTGTTCCTGGCTCTCCAGCTTGCAGACAGCACCAATGGCATGTGTCCCTGTCTGAGTTAAAGGCCTGAGAACCAGGAATGCTGATTTCTGAGGGCAGAAGCAGACAGATGTCTCAGCTCGAATGAGAGAGCAAATTTGACTTTCCTCTCTACTTTTGTTCCATTCAGACCTTCAGTGGATGGGATGCTGAACACGTTGGGCCGTCTTTAGTCTGCTGATTCAGATGTTGTCTCTTCCACAAACCACCTCACAGAAATAGCCAGAAATACTGTTTTACCAGCTAGCTATCTGGGGATGCCTTAACCCAGTCAAGGTGACAGAAAATTCACCATCACAGTCCCCTAGCACAGCGTCGTGTGAAATCGGGTCTCTCCTCCAAGAGGGTCACACAGCCTGTTGCGACGTCCCAGTCGAAGACTCCTTACGGTTCTGCTTCATTGGTGAGCCTTCACCTCCGGGGGAGGCCTCGGTGTAGGAAAGGCTGGACTGTGAATGTTATTTGAATTAAAGTTCAAAGTTTCTGGTTAAGGGTGGGTTGGGATTTCAGTTTGTATTCTTCTGCCTGGAGTTAGGATACAATCTATATGTTTACTGGTAGGGGATGTCCTTGTAGCCAAGATAAGCCAAGTTTATTTTGATATTCGTGGTTCTGGGTGCTGTTTGTGAGTTGTGTTTTTTTGTTTTTTTTTGGTCTGTGTGTGTCATTATAAAGCTGTTTCTAATCTGATACCCTGATTTGGGCCTAATATGCCCAGAGCAGTTCTTTGTTAAACTGGGGGCACGGCAGTGAGACTGACCGAAGCACAGGGGATATTCCAGGCTCTCCCCAGCTCTTCATCCCCTGCTCATGATCCCAGCATATTAGAATTGGATGGCTTCTCCCTGGATGAGGAAGCTGAGAGTCAGGAATTAAGTTTTTTTTCAGATAGTTACGGGACCCACTGAGGGCTTTTGAACAAGAGGGTGACATGATCAATCAAAGTAGTAATGGTTAGTGTGAATTGGAGAAGGGACGTACTGGGAACTGAGAAGCCATTGGGAGACCATTGCAGCATCTTGGAGTCCGGGTATGGAGGGCTTGGACTTGATGCCGGCCTTGAGCAGAGAAGAGGGGAAGGATTTGAGGAGAAGCGGTAGAACACAGATTGAGTGTGGACTTTACAGGCAGATGGCAGAGGGGCTTGGGAAGGTTGGAACCTGGGAGGATTCGTGATGTCATCCAGAGAAACAATTGAGAAGTCCTGAGTTCCTTGTTTCAGTTCCTTTGGCGAGGTGGGGCATAGTTGGGGTGACGGCTAAGTGGGACTCTGGGCCCTCGCCAGGACTGTGAGGACAAGGAGCAAGGGTTGGCTTTGTGTGTGACCTGCCGCAGCAGCCTTCTCAGTAATAGAGAGGCTGCTGTTGTCTGTGGCTCTTGTTCCTAATTGTTTCGTGTCAGACTAGATTCAGGGTTGATGGAATTTCTCCTACGGGGGGGAAGGGAGGGTGTTGGAGAATGAAGGGGAATCGTGAATTCTGTCCTTTGTGTACTTTCCAAAACACAAATATGCACACCCACACACTGTTCCGTGCTAGAGAGAAAATGCACCCCAAATGCATAATTGCGCAAGGACCAGGCACTCCGGGAGTCGTCTTCTCGCTGTTCTCTGCAACTCTAAGGGTTCGTTGTTTGTAAACCCAGAGCAAGGCTTGTGGTAATCATGAATTTGGGCCCAGGGGGACTTTCACAGTGAGGAATTGTCCATTCTTTCTGGTAATCTGGATGCTTTCATGTACCATCTAAGTGAAACATTGAGATTCGTTGGTGCCACTGGCTCTAAACCAGGAGAATCATTGGTTGGGGCCAGAGCTGTGCCAGCACTGCCTTTTAGAAATCCAGATTCTTTATCCTCCCCATCTTTAAGGCTTCATATTCTGCTCTTGGGCGTAGTTTAACCAAAGGGTCATGTTCTGTCAGAGGCGACTGCCAACTTGAGTTTTTGGCTATTTTTATGGTTCCTTCTTCTGGAAGACTTGAATCAGATTTTCCTAACCTCTGTCCTACTCCTATTCTTCCTGGAGTTGGCTTCCTGTTTTGTATTTCTTAAACAGACTCTCTCGTAGGGTGGAGTAGTGATTTTTATCATAGACTGATTTTATCCACTGTATTAATTAGAGTATTGCTAGCTGTGGTAACACATCCTACAGTTTCAGTGGCCTGGTACTTGTCTCTTGTTTATGTAGTGGTCTGGAGTGGGTGTTTTTGGTTGGTGGGTGATACTAAGAGGAGAGTGATTCAGATATCCATTCTGTCGCCATTACTCCAGCTGGTGGAAGGGGTAGGAGTATGGAGAGGCCACACTGCTTTTTAACTGTCCCTGACCCAGACATCACCTCGGCCCCACATTCCATTGGTGAGAACTAGTCATGTGACCCCACCTAGATGTATGGGGACCTGGGAAAGGAAGTCCTAGATGGGAATATAGTTGTTGGCAAGAGTAGGGGGTTTTGTTATCATCACCTAAGACAGGGCATGGTCCTGAAAAATTCTGACGTGTGGGAGTTCTCTTAGTGGAGTGGGTCAGAAAGCTTTGTGGAAGAGGGCATGTTAGAGCTGGGTGTTGAGAGGTGGCTAAGGCTTTTTTTTTTGTTTTTTTTTTTCTTATTTGTAGATGTGTTTTATTTGGCTCTGTATTATTTATGTTGATTGAATTAGATGCCAATGCTTAAAAGTTAGGTGATCTCTCATGAATATATATATATTTAGCTTCTGAAATACTGAGGGGTGGGAACATGTGGCGGGCATTCTAGCATGACAGGAATCAGAGCTGAGAAGAGCTGCTCTCTGGAAAAGTCACTTCCTTATCCTGCTTTACTTGTTTAGTTTACTTGCCTGTACCCTAAGACATTTGAGTTTGAAAACATAGTTACAATCCTTCTGGTATGAATAATGTATTAGTTTCCTACTGCTGCTGTAACAAATTACCGCAAACTCCGTGGCTTACAGTAACACACATCTATCTCTTAGAGCTCCAGAGCTCTGGAGTCTACAGTGGGTCAGTAAGGCCATGTTTTTTTCTCGGGGCCCCAGGGGAGAATCTATTTCCTTGCCTTTTCCAGTTTCTAGAGGCCACCTGCATTCCTTGGGTTGTAGCCCTTCCTGCATCTTCAGAGATGGCTCAGGTTTTAATTAGGTAGAGGGAAAAAGGTTCATCTTTCCTTCTACTTGTTTGTTTATTCAGCAGATAATATGGTTGAGGACCAATATGTGTTACCTATGCTGTGAGAGGCCCAGGGACAGGGACAAAAAAAATAAATACCCCAGTCTCGTGGAACTTATATTTTGGGGCAGGATAATACAATTATAATGTGAGAAAGAAGAGAAGCATCTAGAAAATGCTATACAGAGAGGTAACAGCCAGGTGACCACTTTGGGTAGTCCAGGCAAGCCCCTCTGCAGAGGTGCTGTCTGTTCTGAAATGTAGTTACGAGAAGGAGCTAGTCATGCCACGATCAGAGTGCCTTTGATAGGCACAAGAAAGAGCATGTGCAAAGGCCCTGAAGCAGGAACCAGCTTGGGAAGTACAAAGAGCAGAAAGCAGGTGGTGTGGCTTGAATGTCTCGAGTGGCTGGGAGAGTGGAGGAAAGCTCTTGAGAGGACAGCAGGGCGTAGGCAGGCTGTGCCTTGGGGACTGGGCTGAGGTTTGGATTTTATCCTAAGTCTGATGGGGAGCTATTGGCGGGTTTTGACAGGATGCTAACATGGCGTATATAGGCATTTGAGAAAGCTCACTGTGAGTGTGTGCGAACAGTGGATTGTTGGGTCCCTGGTCTGGGTGGAGATGATGGAGGCCTGGACTGAGTGCTGGTCTTAGAGATGGAGAGAAATGGTGGTTTTGTAGAAAAAGCCAATAGCTCTGCTTCCTTGTTTCTTTTTCCCAGCATGCTAAGGCTTTGGCTTATTTGAGACCTTTTTCTGTTCCCTGGGGAAAATGTTCTTGGGTTTCGCCAGCTTCACAGCTGGGGGAAGAGTAGCAGGCCTAGGCCTAGTGCTTGTCTGGACTCTGCCTAGCCCGTTGCTGTGGAGGTGACAGCTTCGGTCAGTGACGGCTTCCTGGCATGTTGACTACTTAGGTCATGTCTAGACATTCTTGCCCAGACCTTGTCTGGATCCCAAACCAAACATGTTCACCTGCTGTTAATTCCACCTCCCTCTGGAGAAACCTGCCTTTTGCCTTTTGCTGATAGGCAACTCCTTTGAGAGGCCTTGTGCCTCCTCTCGGGCTTGCCCAGGTAGGGGTGGGGCATTCCTGGAGAGCTGCGTCCCTGCATGGAAGAGTCTAGCTGGGCCGAGATAAGCAATACCTTTCCTGCCAGCTCTTTGCTGGCATCCTCACTGTGCATCACAGGTGGGTGAACCCCAAGCAGGGGAACCTCCGTGTCCATCAGGAGTGTTCCCTGTGTCTTCTCCATTGTATACTGTGAGTTTTAGTATGAGAGTTATTTTTGTTGACTTAGTTTCCCCAGCCCCTTGGCTGCTTTTGCATCAATCAGGAGGAAACTAATACTACCTGTTCTATTGCATATATGCAGCACTCTCAGCTTTCTGGTGAGTTGTTTCAAACATTAACTTACTCTTCCTCACAACAGTTCCTGGAGAAGGGTGGGAACTCTCCTCTGCTCTCCATTTTTGCCTTCTTTTTCTTTAGTCCTGCACCCAGTGATTACTGGGTTATAATCAAATAAGAATTCTACAGTTCATCAATGCCGCTGGCGGCCATCTCTTCTTGTTCTTACTGCTAAGATCAAGTGTTCCTCTATGTGTTGGGGATAAAACATGTGCCTGCTGTTGCTTTCAGCGGTCTGAGGGGACCTGTTTTAGAAATGAGGAACAGAGCCTGTGAGATGCGCTGTGACTTGTTGCAGACCACATAGCGGGACCTGCTGGAGGGCAGGTGTGACCTAGAGCTGTGTTGTGGTTCCCTCCGCTGGCCCTTCTGGCATCTCTGTGGGTAGTGGTCCTGTGGCCGCTTTAAGGCTGTGGCTGCAGCTGCCTTGGTGGAAGGGCAGGAGTGAGACGTGGATGCCCTCTCACCCCTACTTCATGTTGACCTAAAAATGCCCTGATCCAGCAGCCCCATTCTCCATCCTCAGCATTCTTAACCCTGCTGAGCCCTTTAGTTCGGGAGAAGCCTGCCAACAGTAGAAGGAGCAGCAGCTCTGGTTTCCAGCCTACCACGTCCTGGCCCTGCTGCTGACCTGAGAGTGGGCAGGTTGCTTAAAGATTCTGTCTCACCCTTCAGTTTTCTCATTTGCCAGTAGTCTTATCCTGGAGAGTCGTTATGAGGATGAGAGATAATGTGTCATATGGGAGCAGCATGGCAGAGTGCTTCAGAGCCCAAGTTCAAAGCTTGCCCCTGCTACTTGTGTGACTTTGGGGAGATTACTTCACTCGCTGTGTTTCACTGGCTGTTGGTGGAAGTGGCACCCCATGGCTGTGTACCCTCTGCATGGGAATGAGGACCTCCTGTGTTCTTCAGTCTCCAACCCCTTCCATTTAGAGGCAAGGAGATGGCAAAGACCTGGGTTGGGACATGATTTTCTTTTTCTGAAGTCTCCTGGATTGGAGGGAGTGTTTCCATTTATTTCCTAATAGGAAGGGACAGGGTCTGCATGGGAGCGATTGATGACGCTGCCTTGGAGGGGAACACACACAGGAAGTTCAAAAACAAGCTCATGCCTAAAGAGATCCCAGAATTATTGGCACCTAAAACAGAAATTCAGCCTTTCTTTTCAGAAAAATAACAGATGCCTAAATGTCAGTGGCGAGGAAGGGGGATGGCTGTTGGTTTGTTTTTTTGAGTAAGATCTCAGTGACGAAAGAGCAGTTTATTATGTTTTGTCTTAATTTGCTTTGTTCTGCAGAAGAAGAAATAGAGGCTAGCAGGCATAGCTTTTTTAGCCCATAATTAATTAGGGTCTTCTGCAGTGTGTGCTAATTTTTTTTTTATGTTCAGCTTGACTTTTCTGCTAGGCTGTCTGTTCCTCGAAGGTGCCAAGGCTTCACCGGCTTCTGTGTCCCTGCTGGGCTTTGCACACAGCGGAGCACGTGGAGTGCGGTCAGCACGTGGCCGGTCGAGGTCCACTTCATCATCCTTTTTGTTTTCCAGAGTGAGTACATTGCTCCGTGTGACTGTCGGCGGGCCTTCGTCTCTGGATTTGATGGCTCTGCGGGTGAGTTGCTAAATTTTTTACTTTTGTTTGCTTCTCAAAAATAACCAGGCCAAGTTTTAGCCTATGATAGAACCAAAAAGAAAATGTATACCAGACGCTTCCCCTTGAGCCTCTACAGAAAGGTGTGAACTCCCAGCGTCCCCCAGCTCTCCAAGTTCACCTCTTAGTGGCCCTTTTCTCGATGCTTTGACTATTAAAGTTTCACTTATTTTATTTCAATTTTTATTTTTTGCTAGTAAAGTTTTAAAACATTTTTATTTAAAAATATTTTGAACTTTTCATTGAATATAGCATACATAACAGAAAATTATATCAGTGTTTGGGGCGCCTGGGTGGCTCAGCCATTAAGCGTCTGCCTTCAGCTCAGGTCATGATCGCAGGGTCCGGGATTGAGCCCCGCATCGGGCTCCCTGCTCGGCAGGAAGCCTGCTTCTCCCTCTCACACTCCCCCTGCTTGTGTTCCCTCTCTTGCTGTCTCTGTCAAATAAATAAATGAAATCTTTAAAAAAAAAAAAGAAAAGAAAAGAAAAGAAAAGAAAATTCTATCAGTGAAACTGAAAATACCTGTGTAACTAGCACTCTCGATAAGAAATGGGCACTAACAGTGCCCCAGAAACTCTGCCTTAGCTTGCAGATCCTGTGTAATTCTCTAAGTGGCTTTGGGGTTCAGTAATTTCACTTTCAGTTTGAATAACAAAGGTTAATGTTGAGCTGCATTGGTGCCCTGCCCGAACATTTCCAAAACTGTTGTGCTTTCGAGTGTTAGGGTGATCCCCCCGTTCAGACTCCCATCTGTGAAGCTAGCTAGACTCGGCAGGAACTGCTTCCTTTCATATAAGTGCTTGTGTTGTTTCGCACCTCAGGATTGCTTTTGGCTGGCACCTCTGCCGAAAGCCCCAGTCTGCCAGGCCTGTAGGAACCGAGGGCAGGTCGGGGTGGGAGGCGTCAGCTCCCTGCTGGTGACCAGTGAGTCACTGTACTTAGAGTCCACTTGGTTTCTCTCAGGAAGGGTGAAGCAGTTCCCTTGGGGTATTTGGTGGAGCAGACTGCTGTGATCACTGTGCTGGAATCCTTTCCACCTCTGTCTTGTTGACTATGAGGCTGTTTTGACCATAGGTGCATAGCCCCCTGCTGTTGGCCTTGACTCGTGCTGGGCAGATGGGGTACTGTGCTGGGACCGGTCAGCCTGGGCTGCCTGAGGACTGCTTCCTTCAGAGCTTGACCCACTGCTGGTTCTCAGTGGCATCGTCTTCTCTTGCCTAGAGTTTTTCCTGGAGTCAAAGGCCCATCTGTCCCACTAGAGTGAGTGGTGGTGGGAGACTGGGCCACACAGGAGCTGGTGCTTCTCACGGTGCTTGCCTGCCTCCTGTCGCTGCGTGCAGCTTCTTTGTGGTTTCAGAAACCTTTCTCTTTCTTTCGTTCCCCTGCTCCAGGCACGGCTATCATCACGGAAGAGCATGCGGCCATGTGGACGGATGGACGCTACTTTCTTCAGGCGGCCAAACAGATGGACAGCAACTGGACGCTCATGAAGATGGGTGTGTGGAGGCATGGCCAGCCCAACTTTAGTTGGCCAGCTTTGGGAAGCGACCCTAGAGCTCCTCAGGGTTTCTGGATCTTAACCCTTTGATGAGGTCAAGGGTGTGTTGGTCTGCTTGGGCTGCCATAACAAAATACCGTAGACTAGGAGACTTAAACAACCGAAATTTATTTGCTCAGTTCTGAAGGCTGGAAGTCTGAGATCAGGGTGCCAGCCTAGTCAGGTTCTGGTGACAGCCCTCCTCCTGATTTACAGACGGCCGCCTTCTCACTGTGTCCTTACCTGGCAGAGAGATAGATCTCTCTTTTTCTTCTTAAAGGGCCACCAATCCTATCAGATTAGAACTCTACCCTTATAATTTCAACAAATGAATTTTTGGGGGACACAATCCTTCTTTCTCTCACTTGTACATGCACACGCACACACAGAGGCAGACGTTTGTTATAAATGGGCAGGCTTGTGGCCTTTAAACTTTTTGATTGCATGCCTCTGTTAATGGCGCATGTGCCCTCAACTTATATGTATACTTGTTTATATGTTTATACATACGTACTGGTGTCCATCTGCATTTCAAACGTGAGCGAAGATAAATTTCTTTATTTTTTAGAAAAAAATAAATACAAATAGACATCTTAATACTTTCTTCTTGCACCCCAGTGGATCATTCAGTACCCCTGGGGTATGGGTATCTCTCTTTGGGGCCCACATCTCCAACTGTCAACACTTTGGGGGTCAGAGTGTCAGAGGAGCGAATTCTGTCTGGCTGTTCTTTCACGTAGGTATGTAGTGGCCCCAGGGGATAAGTCCTCCTTCCTTACAAGTCCCCTCTACTTCACTGTGTCTTCCCTAAGCCCCCCTTTCCTCAGGCATTTCTCCGGGGAAGGGAAATTCTGGTGGGTTTGGTTGGGGAGTGATTCATCCGTAGGATTTTGCCAGATATCTGTCTGCTAGGAAATAATAGCATGACTTCATCCTATAAAAGTCATACTAGGGGCATTAAAAGAAACTTCGTTAGTAAGTGGCTTTTTAGCGGTTTGGAAAAAAATAGCAAAGAATCAAATAGCAAAATAACAACTCAGTGCCAGCTTTTAGGCAGTTTTTTGGAATTGAGATTCATGAGCTCATTTCTTTATAAACCTTTGAACTTCCCCTCTGTGGTTATGTGGTTATCAGCAGTCAGTAGGGAAAACAGTAAAGATAAGTACTGTTTTAGAATATATGAACTTTCACTCTAAATATAGATCTATTTCACCAAGACATTAACTTTTTAGTAAAAATCTGATCAGTTAAGAAATATACATCCAAACGTAGAAGGTATTGGCTTAAATGAAAGAAAAACTGGAATATCAAAAATAACTTCAGTTCCTTTCTTGAAGCTTATTTGGTGCCCTATGACTAGTGTCTTGGAAATGGGAAGGGCTTTTTGCTCTTGGGAATTGGGAAGCCAGGGAGCCATCGTAAAGACGATGGTGACGGGACCTTTGTGGCCCTCTTGTCATCTTTGGAAAGATTTCTTTGCTGCTGAGACTTATGTTCAGCCCTCCAGTCAGGCCTGGTTCAGGAGTGGGAGCCTCCTGTCTGCCAGCCTGCCTTCCAGTGCGGGGAGAGCGCCGTGGCATGTTTCCCTTACCTGGTGTGAGATGTTTGAGCGAGGTCCCCAGCTCCCCGCCTTCACCAGTCGCCACCCAAGTGCTCATCACGTGCGCAGTGGTGGTAAAGTGACCAAAGCTGAGAAGGTGTTCTTCGCAACGACTCCTGTACCATGGTTTCAGTGATGCCCAGGAAGCCGTTTTTACCGGGAGTCGAATGAAAATCTTGCCTTTTCTTTTTTTTTGTCTTCTTACCCCTATAGTTTTTTTTTTTTTAATTAATTAATTTATTTAGAAAGAGGGAGAGCACGAGTGGGGGGGCAGTTGGAGAGGGAGAGAGAATCTCAAGCAGACTCTGTGCTGAGCACAGAGCCCCATGTGGGGCTCGAGCCCACAAATCTGAGATCATGACCTGAGCTGAAACCAAGAGTCAGACACAACCAGCTGTGCTACCCAGGTGCCCCATCATATGCTTTTAAATACACCATCTTACCCTTCTTACATCCTTCCAGGATTAAGGAAAATTCAGATTTTTCCAAGTGCTGCCAATCCACCTTATAGAAGGCGCTTCATAAGACCCTGTTATCATCATGTTGGTGAATTGCATCCTTCTGGGTAGGACTGTGAGCTGGGGTCCATTGGGAATTGTTTCTTACATGTTCTTCTCTCTGTAGGTCTGAAGGACACACCAACTCAGGAAGATTGGCTGGTGAGTGTACTTCCTGAAGGATCCAGGGTTGGTGTGGATCCACTGATCATTCCCACAGGTGAGTGAGCTGGAGTCCTTCCAGCGTGGGTGAGGAATTGGATTCTCGATGGTTCTCCATACTCATTGTTTCCTTGTGGGACTTGGATCATTTGGGGGCTCAGCATGACTTGATGTCACGATAAAGGTTAAGGTGAAGGAAAGAGGCCTGGCAGAGAGGCAGGGGAAGGCTGTTGGTGGTGAAGATAACCTTTTTACAGTTACTTATCGTACACCCCCAGCGCTAGGCCACGGGAGGATCGCCTCTCAGAAGGCACTGCTGCCTGCCTCAGCTAAAGCGGCATTCAGTTCATGCATGGCTGGGCCACGTGTATTTCTCCCCAGATTACTGGAAGAAGATGGCCAAGGTTCTGAGAAGTGCAGGCCACCACCTCATCCCTGTTAAGGAGAACCTTGTGGACAAAATCTGGACAGACCGTCCTGAGCGCCCGTGCAAGCCCCTCCTCACACTAGGCCTGGATTACACAGGTCAGAACCCTGCTGCACCCAACAGGGCCCCCAGCCATCGTCCCCTCCACCTGTCACCCTTCTCCCCGTCCCAGTCCTCTGTACCAGAGTTGAGCTTGAGCGGATGGCAGGATCTTGCCCCAGGCTGGCACAGTGTGGCATTTGATGAAAGCAGCAGCTCTATTTGTCTCCACAGTGGCCACCTTTCGCCACTTATTTTGCATAATTTATTCTTGCCACGCTCTTCTGGGCAGACCTTTGGCCTCTGCTAGGATGGCTGTTTTACCACACTGTTGGTAACTGCTTCTCTAACATGTCTGATATGGAAACAGGGCCCGGGGGTTTCTAGGTTCCGTTTCCTTTTCTTCTGCCCGCATTTGTAGGTTTACCTTCGTAGCCGCCCCCCCCTTCCCCGCCCAACCCTGTATCTGGTACCTTCTGCTTTAGAGGCTTTGGGTGTGGGTGGGTTTCTTTGGCCTGTGTAATAGTGGTCGGTGACGAGCGAGCAATGTGAACTGTTAGTGGGAGCTGAAAGTGTGGATTTATGGAAGGAACAGCGAGGGATGCAGAAAGAGGCCAGGGAGGTGGGGCCAGGAGAGGGAGCCATGTGGTAGAAACAGAAGAGGAGAGGTGGATGGGGGATGTCTGGAATGTAGGCAGATTGCCCAGAGGGGTCCTGGGAAGAAAGCATTACAGCCCAGACTCTTGCCAAGTTTTGAACAGCATTCCCGAGCTGATCTTCAAAGCGGTGTTGGTTGTGGGGGCAGCCCCCAGCTTGCTTTCACTGTGACGCCCTCACTGGAGCGCGGTGCAGACTGAGGGGGATAGGTCCAGTGAGTGGCCCAGGGTCAGCTAAACATTTTCCATGAGCATGGTTTGAATTTTTTTTTTAACTGAATCAGAGGCTTGGACCTATTGCTTATAGGTGAGGGGAGAGCAAATGTTGGGGCTAAGACTTTTGTTTAGCAAACATGAGTGCCTAGGACACTGTGCCAGGTGCTGGGTGAGTATGGCAGACGGTTACCCTATTCCCAGGGGGTTGTAACCTGAGTTGTAAGTGCCATTTCATGGCAGGTGAGTGTGGTGTTCGCGGTGGTGATGGGGTGAGCTTCTCTCAGGCTATAGTTTCATCTGGAGAGCTGCAGGGAGACCCTGGCTTTGACAGGGCAAGTGTGATTTGGAAGCAGTAGTCACAGTGAGTCAGATGGCAGGGAGTTCCTAGGTCTTGGCACCAAGACACGAGTCTCTGGGCTCCAAGAACGTAAAGTGGTGGGTGATATTCCCCTGGCCTCTTAGACTGGCTGAGTTTTCTCTGCCGGGCAGTATGTTCCAGTGTTGCTGGATTAATTGTCTGTCTTCCCTTCTAGATTGTAAGCCCCGTGCGGGCAGGGGCTGGGTATTGCTCAGAGGTGGAACGGCAGTGACCAGCACAGTGCCTGGCAGATATCTGTGCCTGGGAAGTCTCGAGACTTCACAGACATTTGTTAGACGAACAGATGCATTAATTTTGTGTGTGAGGCAATCAGGGCTCTTGAAAGCCAACAGGCTTGGACAGAGGCTTGAATCCAGGGCTCCTGTTTGCTCAGGTTAACATGCTCCCTCTAAGATGTGGTGCTGGCTAACAATGTTTGGGATGGGTTCTTTCACTTGGCTCCTGTGGGTCCCTGGAGCCAGATCGCAAGCACGTTTGTTTCTTGCAGGCATCTCCTGGAAGGACAAGGTTGCAGACCTTCGGTTGAAAATGGCTGAGAGGAACGTCGTGTGGTTTGTGGTCACTGCCCTGGATGAGATTGCATGTAAGAGCTCTGGCTTTACTGTGTGGGCGTGGCACCCAGTCTCTCCCTTGGTCCTCTGGGAATCTGTGTGTTCAGGCCAGTCAGCTTTCTGAGTGGCCAGGGAGTAAACAAAAGACTATGTCACCAAATGGGTACATGATAGACCAAATAGGATGGAGAAAGAATTATAGAGAATGCAGAGAGGAATGTGGTTTTGCCCAGAGTAGTAGTATATCCAGGGGCTGATGTTGAATCAGTGGTAATGTCCACCTCTGGCCAGTTTCTTCAGGACTGTGACTGCTGAGGAAGGACATTTCTTCTTAACATTTTGTGTCTGTCAACATTCACGTGTCTCTCTAGCTGAAGAAGTGGCATCATAGGAGATTATTTTTTTCTCTACACTTTTCCTCTAGTTGCCCAAGTTCTTCACAGTGAGCATGTTCTAGAAATACGTCTACCTCAGAAAATTCAGGAGCTGAAAATTTTTCACCAACCTCTTTGATACAGTAGCAGTTTGTGAATCTTTATGTAACCCTTATGTAATTGTTCAGTACCGTGTCATCCTCTAGAACTTGAAGGAACCTGGTTGAACCTTCCTGTTCTGTCTTCTGTTTTCTGATTGGATTTGACCCAGGGTAACTGAGAAGAGGCACTACCTTATCTTTTTATTTTCTCACTAGAGAAAGAGACCCTACTACACAGTGTCCTGTCTTTCCGATCCCCAGCCCCAAAACTTTGTCAGATATCAGTGATGCTTGACATGTATGTCATGTATCAGTGATTGATAGCCTTAATTAATTAACAACCTTGACATTAGAGCAAATAATGTATATAAAGTTAATTTCTCCCTTTGATTTTAAGAAAACACATTCCTGTTGTGGAAAACCTGGAAAATGTAGAGGAAATAAAAAGAAGAAAAAAAAATCACCAATAATTTTGTCACCCAGAGATAGTCACTATTAGTTAATATTCTGTGCGTATATAAATTTTATAGCTTGATTTTTCCAATGTATCTGTATACTCTAAGCATATATAATCATAATTTAAGTAAAAATAAATATCCTATCATATGGTTATACCATAATTTACTTAGCCATTCCCCTAAGGATGACCTTTGGGTTATTTCTGATTTTTATCATGATTTTATTATGATGCTACCATCAAAATCTTAGTGCATCAAAATCTGTGTTTTGGTTTCTGATGATTTTCTTCTATTTGTGGTTGGTTTTTAGGGGTGGTATTACGGGTTAGAGGGTGTATGCATGGTAGGGCTTTGGACCCATCTTGGCCATTTACCTGCCAGAAATGTTTATGGTGGATATGAATATGCCTGTCCTGCCACACCCTCACCAGTCCCAGCTAGTGTCGTTTTTAAAAAAGTGCTAGTCTGATAGGTAAAAAATGTTGCTTCATTGATTTACTGTGAGAAGCCATTATTCTAAAATAGAGGCAGTGCTTTTCTCACCAGGGTCGTCTTTATACTGTGTTCTTCAGGAGAGCAAGCATCAGGCAGCTGGAAGCTATGGGACCATAGGTAGCTATGCTCTCTGCTGGCCTGTGGAGTTTCTTAAATGTACAAAGACCTCCCCCAAACCCCCCTTGACACTGGCTGTAGGCAGTTCCTCCACTCCGATTTGGTACCACAGCCTACCCTTGGGTGGGCTCGGATTTGGGTTTCATTCATGGGCCTGAGCCCTGCTGACTCACTGCTTTTGTTCCTGTGTTGGGGAGCTCCGCCTCCATGGGGCTCCTTGACTCAGCCAGAGGGCCTTATTTGCCCTCCCTCATCGTGGGTGGGTCTCAGTTTTTCTACCCTAGTCCTTTGCTTCAGCAGGGAGAGAGTGCTTGGCTGTTTTCCCTCACTTGGGAGAGCCAAAGGTTTTCCCTGCAGCAAGGCCAGGCCTGGCAGGTCACCACCAGGCGGACCATTTCAACTCTTCATTTGGAGGGTACTTCTCAAGTTTTTTGACTCACTTCCATTCTGTTCCCGGGACAGTGATGTGGCAGCATAAGAAACAGTTCTGGTGCCATCATTTGGTGGACATGAGCAACTGCAGCTCAAAGGTGGAAGCAGGAAGTCGGGTTTCCTGCTTTTCTGAGAGATGCCACCAAATCCTTCCACGGAAGCCTACCACGGATGCCAAAGTGCTTCCCTCCCCCTATAATCTGTTAAATATCCCAAGTCAGGCAGGTGACAGGGTCTTTTTTTGTTTGTTTGTTTTTTAAGGGCTGTTCAATCTCCGAGGGTCCGATGTGGAGCACAATCCGGTGTTTTTCTCCTATGCAATCATAGGATTGGAGACGATCATGTGAGTGTTTGCCCCACACCGGAAGGGCCTCCCTTCCTCGCAGCTCCTCAGCTGCCCCGTCCCTCTTGCTGGTCAACCCTATCACTGCCTGAGGTCCTGCCGATGTGCTGCTTTTCCCCTTTCTTGCCTCCTCTGCCTTGCCCTTCTGGTCTTCCTAAACACGAGGTATTTTTTACATCCTGCCTTTCTCTCAATCTCCCAAATGACTTGAAATCTGTGAGAATATTTCTCGTACTAGGAGATAAAAAAAAAATAAGTACGCAGGGACATCAGAACAAAACCAGAATGAGGTTAGTTCACAAAATTTCTGCCGCAAGGTCTTGGTCAGGCCACACATCTGACTCTGTTTTGTAGCAGCCGGTACAGAGGGATTTATAGGCTCTGTTATGCAATCCTGGGTCTACAGTTCAAATAAACCCAGGCATTTGGAAGGTCAGAAATGACACAGGAAAACCCCCTCGGTTGTGCTTTGTCCAGTTGCCTAGCTGTTAAAGAATTGCTTGTGGCCTTCCTGTGGTTGCTTTTCTATTTGGCTGGCTCTCTTTATTCTGATAACGTTTATTAAGTTGATAGGATCTCTGTTGGGTGCTAGGACGAATGAGACAGGCTGGGTCCTGGGCTAGAGTTGGGGAGATGAGTGTCTCTTCAGGGGATTCAGGCATGTAAGTGGGCACTAACTTGTCAGTGGGATGGGTATGGGTGTTATCGGAGGGGCCTGGCCTACACTGGAGAGTCAGAGGAGACTGACAAGTAATATTGAAGCAGAGATCAAGGGCACATGTGAGTTGGCTAGGTGAATGGGGAGCCAAAGGAATGGTGATCTAAGCAGAGTGAAGAGAATTGGCAGTAGCTCTGGGCAGCAGAGAGCACTGTGCCTGCTGAGGACCTGGAGTGGTTCAGTGTGGTTGGAACGTGGAGTGTGAGGCCGGAAGGTGAGCAGGGGCCACATAAAGGAAGGCCTGTGAGCCAAGTCCAGGAGCTTGGACCTTTATTCTGAGGACACAGGGGAGCTATTGAATGGATTTTTTGCAAGGAACCACATGATCAGCTTTGCAAATCATAAAAAATACTGTGGCTGTGAAACTGGGATGGCTGGGGGCAGGACTGGATGCAGGGAGATCAGCTGGGAGGCTGTGGCACTAATCCAGTGGAGACACGGTGTAGCCTGAACCTGGCTGGTGACTGGGCAGGGCTAGAGGCAAAGCTGGACAGATTTGATGGTGATACAGACTGTAGGTCCAGAGATCTCAGTGGAGAGAAGGAAGGACATCAGGGGCAGTGCCCAGGTCCTGGCTGGGGGAATGAGGTGAACGGTGATAACATACACAGGGAAAGGGTCACAACTTGGAGAGCAGGATTTGGGAAAGGAATGGGGAAGAAGGAGAAGCTGCTTGGTTTTGATTGCTAGAAGATGGAGCCCATTGTGTACTTGTGGGTCCGTGTTCCCCCCTTGCTCACATGCCCTCTTTTCTCTGTCACTTCGCCTCTCGCCCCTCTGCAGGCTCTTCATTGATGGTGACCGCATGGACGCCCCCAGTGTGAAGGAGCACCTGCTTTTTGACTTGGGTCTGGAAGCTGAATACAGAATCCAGGTGCTTCCCTACAAGTCCATCCTGAGCGAGCTCAAGGCTCTGTGTGCCAGTCTCTCCCCAAGGGAGAAGGTGTGGGTCAGCGACAAGGCCAGCTATGCCGTGAACGAGGCCATCCCCAAGGTTGGTAGCCCCACTGAGGCCCATTCAAGGCCGACCGCATTCCAGCTGCCAGCCCCTTCCCAGTTCCGGCATCCTGCAGCTTTGTCTTCGAAACAGAGCTTGTTCTGGAAGATCTCTGGGACTGGCTGTTAGGTGCCCTGTCCCTGGAAGAGCCCTTTGGGCTGGAGTCGTATTGAGAGTCTGAGGGCCCTTAGAATTCATGGAGTCCTCTGTGTTTTCCGGAGTGTGGCATGAGAGATGATTTTAGGCAGTGTACGTTAAAACTTAGGTTATTTAAATGTTAATCTGTTTTAAAAGCAATTTAGTATATATTAGAAAAAACATTTTTAGCATTTGAGACCTCAAGGTTATAAAAATTATTTCTTAAGACAGGGTTTAACAAACTAAATTGATTTAGAGATGGTCTAAAGAAAAGTATTAAGTAAATAAAGGTCTAGAGAGCAGGCAGCCAGGGTAGGAGCTATGTAGGTGGTATGGGGAGGCCTGAAGTCTGGAAAGCACTACGTGCGCCCCCTCCCCACCTCATTTTACAGCTGAGGAGACTGGAAGCCCAGAGGGGCTTGGGAAGTTGGGGACCTGTCGGAAGTCAAATGATAGTGATAGCCTTGCCCTTTACTGAGCCCTTGCTGGATGGTGCTAAGCAGTGGACAGCTGTCTCCTTATTTTAACTAGGGCTCAGGGCAGGACTGGAATCCAAGCCACCGTGGATATAGCCTTTTCGACTGTCCTGCCCTGGGCCTCTGGCTGCCAAGGGGATATCCAAGCCCAGGGGTATTCTTTCTTCTCCATCTTGGGAAGAGCCTAGGCCTGGCCCACTAGACCTGCCTTGCCAGTGCACCCTGCCACTCTCACACTGTGTGACCCTCAGTTACTCTGAGATTTGCTTCCTTGAGCTAAGTTAGGGGGTCATGCCTGCATTCTCTGTTTCATGAGGGATATGCATGTGAGAACGAGGGACTAGGAGAATGGAGAGAGTGAACATCTTTCAGCAGGCTCTGTGCAAGTACACTGTGGTCCTGAATCCCCCTCCCGTAACTCAGGGCTGGGTTCTAACTTGTTCTTTAATCAGAAAGGGTCTTCCCTAGCCCTTTATGATCAGACCATGAAGAGCAGGTGATGTGTGATTCCTGAGTAAGACAGAAGAAGGAGTGGAAGCCCTCTCTCATCAGTCATGTGTGTCCTCAGACAATGGGAAAAGCCTCCTTTGTGCAGCAAGAAAGGAGTTATTTCGGTCAAGCTTTGATCGTTAGGGAACTCTGACCATGACCATGGAGGCTTGAAAAGCGGTATCTTCCTGATGGCCAGCAGCCAGCAGTGTCAAAGAGCTGAAGATGCAGGGGATAGAAGAGAAATACCCTGTTTGATGTACTTTATCGTTTTGGAAGAGCTCAAGCCCCTTTCGTCATGCTCAGAGTCATCAGCCAAGAGGGGCAGGTCTTCGATCCCCAGGCACAGCTAGGTGGGTCCTGAGCGGGAGCTCTTCAGGTGATTGCCTTAAGTGTGATGTGCCGGCTGAAGAGGTGATTGCCTTGGTCTTGGGTGCGTGGAGCTAGGTTCGACTTCCCATACTACTCCTTTTGCCCTTAGGATCATCGATGCTGTATGCCTTACACCCCCATCTGCATCGCCAAAGCTGTGAAGAATTCTGCCGAATCAGAAGGCATGAGGCGAGCTCACGTGAGTAAAGCAGCCTGTGCAGAGGAGGGGGTGTGTGGTGGTCCGAAGGCCCAGTCCCTCACCTGCTGGGTG
Source organism: Ailuropoda melanoleuca (assembly GCF_002007445.2). Lineage (NCBI taxonomy): Eukaryota > Metazoa > Chordata > Mammalia > Carnivora > Ursidae > Ailuropoda > Ailuropoda melanoleuca. The sequence continues at coordinate 109,799,473 of NC_048223.1, read as the reverse complement.
GCTTTGAGCCTGGCACAAGGTCAGAAATTCTTTGAGCTTCTGGTGTTAATGAGAGAATGAAATAAAATACTCAGTGGGCTTGGTCTTTACAAAGTATAGCATATAGCACAAAAGGAAGTGATGCTGATGCTTCTTAAATGGCCCAGAGTATGTTTCAAGGGCAGCGGCGGGTCTAGAAAGATGCAAGGCCCACAGATGGCTTTTGCCAGTGGCTTGCCTTTCCTGTCTCTGGAGGACGGGAGTGAACCTGCTGAGGGATTAGCCCCTGCTCTCCGGGGGCCCTTTCCCGGTTGTGCCGGAGCTGCTGAGCAGCCGAGGAGCCCTCTCCTTGCTGGTGGGAATTGCCGCAGACGTGTTAACAGGGCGCGCCTGCGTGGAAAGCCCCGATTGCTGGTGGTTATGCCCTGTGGGTCCAGCCTTCTCAGTCCCACGTTGGGGCTGGGCTCTGAATCTGCCCAGCTGATTTTCAGTAATAACTTTTAAAAAATGTCTCTGTTGTTTGCACAGATTAAAGATGCTGTTGCCCTCTGTGAACTCTTTAACTGGCTGGAGAAAGAGGTTGGTTCCTAGCCTTTGTTTAACACGTGGATGTCGATTATTCAGAAACTCAACATGTGATTCTAACTGTGGCCCCCTCCGTGCTCTGGTGACCATGAGGTCCAAGGTCTTGATCTAATTTTAGGACTCTCTCTTGGTAGTTCTTTCAGGAAATCTGGTGTGTATTTAAAATTTTTTGATTGTAGAAAATAGTAACACAGATGAAGAATTTCCTTAAGTGAGAGGATCCCTTTTGGATCAAGGCCTTGTCTTGTAATTAAGTGGAATTTCATTATAAGGGAAAATGGCTCATAATAATAATAATCGGCAAGCTGATTGTATTAAGAGAAAAAGATCTTTGTGTACATTTTGGATTTCAGTTTAAGATGTAACACTTTTGATAGTAAATTGACTCTGGCCATTAGTTTCTTGCCTTTTCATTCCTTATGGTTGACAGCAGGGGATTTCTTTGTGCTGTTATTAAACAATCTCATGTTCCCTTAAATATTATATAAACAACTCTTTAAAAATAGCTTAAATTGGAAAAAGAATATCACCCTTACTCCCACCTGTGTAACTAGTTTATTCCCTCTGGCTGTTGTTCTTCTGTGTAAATCATTTTTACATGTCTCTCAATGTATAGAAGTGATTTTGTGTTTTATTTTATTCACTTAGTACCATAGTGTGAGCCTTCTCCATGTGCTTTGAGTCCTTTAAAAAAGGATCCAAATTGTAAAAGCGTTGTGTGGTGACAGATGGTAGCTACACTTGGGGTGAGCACAGCGTAACAGAGAGATGCTGACTCACTGTGTCGTATACCTGAAACTAACATAAGCGTCGTGTGTCAGCTCTACTCGCATTAAAAAAAACCCAAAAAACAGAAAAAATGGATCCAAGTAGAGAGGTTGCATTTAGTGGTTAGACCGATTTTCCATTCCTCTTATTTTCAAGTGTTTAGATCATTTTTTAATTTTTTTTTTGCTATTATCAATCACCTTGTAATAATATCTTTGCATTTGTCTTTTTTATTTATTTAGGATGACATCCTAGCAGGAGATGCTTTTGAATTTTTTAAACTTAGATGGATTAAGTTTGGGGGAGGTTTTAGGATATACCACTGAGAGAAATAGTTGAGTGAAAAATTGAAAGGATAGAAGTCCTTCTACCTTAGATAGCTTTGATGAGAGTCTTTGGAAATTCCCTCCGTGTTAAAGATGAGACATCAGCTGTGTCCTGTAGGTGGGACAGTTGGGACATGGGAAGTGAGGAAAAAATCAGCATTTAATGCATCCCCTTTAACTTGTATGAAGCCCAGGAATTTATGACCCTAGATGATTTAGAAGCAACTCCTTTGCAGGTGCCCAAAGGTGGTGTGTCAGAGATCTCAGCTGCTGACAAAGCCGAGGAATTTCGCAGGTGAGGATCCATGTGTGTGGGGGGGCCCTGAAGCTTGTGGTCGTTTCTTTGGCGAGTTAGATGAGGCTGAGAGGGCCCTGATTCTTGGCACAATCAAATCCTTTAAGCAGCTCTGCTTTCTGTGTCTTTCTGTTCTAGGCAACAGGCTGACTTTGTGGACCTGAGCTTCCCAACGATTTCCAGTACGGGACCCAATGGCGCCATCATTCACTACGCGTAAGGCATGCGGAGGAGCACGCTGCCTGGCTTTGCTGCTGCTTCTGCACAGGAGCCTGAGCAGGGGAGAGCCATTATTTTATCAGAGGCCCCAGTGCCCACCTCCATGTGTCTTTTGAGACTGTTATTAGATGGGAAATGAGGACTTGTTTTCTCTCATTTCCTCTGCATCTCCAAGTCTCTGCCTTTTGGGAGCCTCCTCTTAGGCTCAGGTGTATGGCGTTGACCTTCTCTGTGAGGTAGTCAGATGGGTTGTCCCCCTCTTTCCTTTCTGAGGCGACAGAAGCTGTATTGATCATGGTGGTCAGATTACTTTAGTGTTTGTCTTTCCTGATAATGGCAGCCTTCTTGATGCATGAGTCCAAAACATCTTGTGAGCTCCATCGCCTCCATACTGAGAAACTTAGCACTCGACGAGCATCCCGTTGTGGTGAGGGAGGTAATCAGCACCCTTTCTTCCCTCCTTGCGGGCTTGAAGCTGGGCGCCTAACCTGTGAGGAGTTTCAGCAGATGACCTCCAAGCACCTGTGGACTCACAGAGTGGAGCATTCCCTGTGCTGTGAGATAGAAGGGGCACTGATAAGTTTAGGATTGATCTGCCTGTGGACTCGGTGGGAAACGGAACTTGACTTGGCCATTGGGCTCCAGCTTCAGATTTGCCCAGTCGAATGGTTTTGCCTTGTGTTGGGCATTTTGAGTTCTTTGCTCCGTGTCTATGATGTACAATTAGTGGAGGAATACTTGGTCTCTCTCACTGTGCTGTACCCAGGCAGATATCCTCCCCCCCCCCCAAATTTAATAATTGCTTTTAGAGCTTTTAGTCTTGGGGCACATTTTGAAGCCATGTGTGGGAGACAGTCACAGATGTGATTGTGCAGTTCTCTCCTATTAATGCTTCTGTTCCAAAATTAAAATATAAAAAGGACTTCAGTTTTTGTCTTATGTTTAATTCAGGTGGTGACTTTTTTGGCTGGATACTATCCTAGAATTTTGCATGTAATTAATACATTAAAAAATTTCAGATCAAGGAGGGAGAAGTCTGCTTCTGCTTTGGCATTTTTTTTTGCTGTGGGCTATTGGAAGCCTGTTGAGAAGCAGGGCCTGGAGCTGGTTCCAGTCATTTGGCTGGAGTGACCACTGATGCCCTTAGTGCCAAAGAGAGGGGGTGGTGCCTGGAAATGAAGGAGTCCCTCTCTGAGCTGCAGGGTAGAGACTTGGAATGCCTTTACTCTTTCTAGCATTTCCCAGTGCAGTTGTACTGTCTGGAAATGGCATGGGGAAATCAGATCACTTTTTAAAAATACTTCATGTTCATTTAAAAAAAGTGCTATGGCACAAGAACATTGTGATTCACTCCTTTTCCTAATAAAAATCCCTTTAATTTTTCTCCCAAATTGAGACATTTACATCCTGTCTGGTGGTCTGGGAAGCACATGGGGAGGCCCCTGACATGGTCGCTGAGGCCGTGGCCTGGGACCTCCACAACCAGAGACAAGTGACTCCTGGTTGCTTGTATTCCCAGTTCTCAGGACTCTAGCTTTGTCCTCTTGCATCTAATGATTATTATTTTTGTAACTTTTACACCTCTTTCATGAACCTGTTTTGTTTCAGACACAGATGGGATATAGATATGAAGAAATATGTTATTCTTCCTTCTCTTGAGCTCTTTATCCAGTTGGGGAGATAGGTTGACCCGGGTCTTTGAGTAGTTCTAGAAGATTAATTATTTGGAATAATTAATTTAGTGGGTAACTTTTAAATTTGACATAATTTCAGACCTATATAAGTTGTAAGAATAGTATGAAGAACTCTTAGATGTCTCCTCCCAGATTCGGCAAGTACATTTGTGGAATAATTAATTTTTAATTAACTTTCTCAGGCCGGTCCCTGAGACGAATAGGACGTTGTCGCTAGATGAGGTGTACCTGATCGACTCGGGAGCCCAATACAAGTAAGTGAGCTAGGGCTGCCATAGAACTGGATGGTGTTGGGTCAAAAAAGTTGAATAGGGGGAAAGCCAGGCTCCCGCTGAATCTCACTCTGGGAATTTCACTCTGCGCCAGTCCCTAATGGAATCGTTCTCATGTGTTGTCCTTTTTTTCACCCCTGCTTGAAGTTGTCCGGTGGTGACTCTTCTCACAAAAGACTGTTTGATAGAAATGTTTAGTTCTTGGCCGGAAGTTGTTAAATACTAAATAAATAACTGAAAGCAAGCTTTTAAAACCACTGGAAAGACTGCCCTAGCTCATAAACTGCCTGCTAGCTCTCTGGGCTTGCAGCGGCCTCATGGCTTTGGGAAGTGGGGGAGTAATTTTAAATGAGTAAACGAAAAACTAGGGTTGCCCTTGAATTTCTGAATTTCCATCTTCATGTCTTGCTGCTTTCATATTAATCCTCGAGAAAGTTTCTCAGAGGAGAACCCAAGATTTGGCTGGGTCTCGATGTGGAACCCATGAGAAGGAGCTGGAAGAGGTGTGGTCTGCATTAAGAGAGACAAGCAGTTTTAATGCTCCATTCCCACTATAGTTAGGACTGTGGCTGATGGAGAGACTGCTTATTTTTTTTATTATTTAAAGACTTTATTTTATTTTAGGGAGAGAGAGAGCATGAGAGTGAGAGCAGGGGGAAGGACAGAGGGAGAGGGAGGGGGAAAGAATCTCAAGCAGACTCCGCGCTTGAGAGCCAGACGCAGGGCTCTATCCCATGACCCTGAGATCATGACCTGAGCCAAAGCTAAGAGTCGGATGCCTCACCGACTGAGCCACCCAGGCGCCTGTGGAGAGCCTGGTTATTAAGTGGGTTCCGCCACGTAGGTGGAAACCACAGCCTAGCCTTGGCACATGTGGGTTGGTGTTCATGATAACAGCTTAGAGTTCAGGGTGTTGAGTTGGGTACTGGTGCCAGTTTTGTTTCACATCTAAATTTTAGCAGGATTCCAGAAGTTGCCCTTTTTATGTCAGGGGTATGGATTAGTGCATTCTAAGAGATGTCTTTGGGTAATTGTAGGGTCCAGTCCTTTGCTCTTCTGACGGGAGGAATTGGAGGTTGGTCCTTTTTGGATAGAAGCAGGCTCCTACTTGCTCCTATTTCCTTTGTCTCCTCTCTCTCGTTTATAACCCCATGATAGTGTTGCCCATGAAACAGTCCTCATGTTGTAGACCAAGAGAGTGTGTGTCAGGGACTGTCCACTCTTAACTACCTCAGGCTATCGTTGCTCTCATACTTTGTCTCATGTATGTATGTATTTATTTATTTAGAAAAAGATTTATTTATTTATTTTCGAGCTTGAGCAGGAGGGGCAGAGGGAGAGGGAGAGAGAATCTCAAGCAGATTCCGTGCTGAGCGCTGAGCCTGACACAGGGCTTGTTCTCATGACCCTGAGATCATGACCTAATTCAAAACCAAGAGTCAGATGCCTAACTGACTGTGCCACCTAGGTGCCCCTGAGCCAAAGCTTATTTTGAGTGAAAACTAATTTGTCCTTTCTTTTGGAAAGGGATGGGACGACAGATGTGACACGGACCATGCATTTTGGGACCCCTACGGCCTATGAGAAGGTAAGGTGGGGCAGAAAACTGGAAAGCCCTGTCTGCTTTCTTAAGAACAGCATTGCTCTTATGAAAGGAATTGTATAACGAAGGAAAATTTATATGTGGGGTAGTACAACAGCTCATTACTGTGGAGTCAGGCTTATCTGCTTTATGATGTCCCTTTAATTAATTACTGGAGGAATTTTAAAAGCATTCTGTCTGCTAAGGTCACAGCAACTCAGATTCAAGTTTAAACAGTGTCAGTATTCTCTTGAATCAGGAAATCTCTTTGGGGATGGGAGTGGGGTAGTGAAATATATACCTTTTACAAACAGTGTCTAGATTTGATTCTGAAAGCCACCCTCCCTTCTTTTTTCAAGTTCAGCATTTCCATTTATAGGGTTAGCTCAGGAAGCCTCTAAAATGGTGTACACTGCTCAGTTTCTGGTCTGTCTGGCATGGAGAGGAGGAGATGGTGAGGTGGGAGCCTGGAGGCTGGACTTCAGGTCTTCTCTGCTGTTTGCTGGCTCTGTGACCTGGAGTAAAGCACTTAGACACATCCATAAAAATGGGGATAAGAGTACCTGCCTCCAAGGCTGGTTCTAAAGGTTCCACAACCCTTGCAAGTTCCTGGATCAGTCATTGCCCAGCATAGTGACTGTGTAGTGACTCAATTATTGGTTGAGTCTCTGAGTGAATCTGTTTTTCTGGGAGCTCCTGCAGGAAGTTTGTCCAAGGAAGAGAGTTTTACGCAGTGCAGCAGAGCAGATATTGTAGTTTTAGGCCTGTGCCTCATCTGTTCGAAGGCACGAGCACCTTAGAAAAATCTGACCTCGGCTCCACATACCTTTGGCGTGTCTCTTCTTGTGCTGGGTAGAGAGCTCCAGACCAGATCGAAGAGCATGGGTTTAGTCTTGGCTCTGCACCGTATCGGCAAGCCACTAACCTTCCAAGCAACACTTTTCTTATCACGGCAGTAGGGGTCCCCCCTCCGAGTTAACATTGGAAAGGGGCACAGATGTTGACGCATGACTGCCTGGCTTCAAGGCCAGATGCTGCCACTTATGAATGACACCACCGAGCAGGCTAGTTAATCTCTCTGTCAAGTGAGGATGACAGCAGCATCTCCAGCATCAAGTGTGGGATTAAGTTTTCAGTGCTTAGTTCCATGCCCAGCACAGAGGAGTAGCTCGGTAAATGTTAGCTAGCGTCATCAGTAGTTTTATGACGTTTGCTCGTCTTTCTCAGGCTCAGACAGTGTGTCAGAATGTTCATTACAAGGGAAGGAATGGTGGGGTCATCTCTCTGACAGTTCTCTTTTAACTAAATTTAATTTTAAGATTTTCTAGAAAATTGGTCCTGTGGCCAAACTTTTTTTTTCCACCAGAGTTTTTTCTTTTTATTCTGATTTTCTCTGTGGTATTGCTAAAAACCTTCAGAAGCGAGGTTTTCTGAGCTGCCGGAAAACTCCGGGACTGAAGCATCTGTCCTCATTCTGCAACGTGCCCCTGGGTTTTCTTTGGCAGGAATGCTTCACATATGTCCTCAAGGGCCACATAGCTGTGAGTGCAGCCGTTTTCCCGACTGGAACCAAAGGTAGGTGGTTCCTTCTGTCGTATGGCAGGCTTCTTCTTGATCAGGCACCAAACGTGTCTCAATTTGAGTGGAAGAACATGTCTTTTGTTTCATGTCCGCCCTGGCCCCTTCAGGCCCAGCCAGGGCAAGTGCTGCATGGAGTGAATCTCTTAGACCCACTCACTGAGCTCAGCGGGCCTCCCAGGGAGCCACGCTTCGGTTTGGGCTGATGTCAGCCATGTACCTCTCTGCTGACCACCCAAGGTGTCAGATGATGCAGGCGGGTGGCTTCCAGGAGAGGGCGGCCAGGACATGGAGGCCTCCGGGCCCAAGTGGAAGTTGGTTGATGCAGCCTCCTGTCTGTCCTGCCATGTTGGGCCAGTGCCTCCTTTTGGGATCCGTGTCGGGATTTATTTTACTGGGAACCTGACTTCGGATATATACCAGTCTGCTTGAGGACTGATGGATGGGGCATTGGACGAGGCGTTGACAAGACCTGGGCCTTGAATCTGCTTAGATAGGGTCTGAGCTCATCTCCCTGGGCATCTGTTTCCTCGCAGTCTGGTTAGAGTCTCATCTTTGAAATTCGGAAACAGCAGGGTCCCAGAGCTGGGAAGGCAACATTCTCATCGTGCACACCCTTTGCTGCTGCAGGCGTCCGGCCCCTTTACTGGCTTCCTGGACAGACAATCCTCCAGCTTCAGACTGAGCTCTGGCCGGCTGGGGACTGGCTGTCTTGGGAGCTCTGATTGTTCGTTCTTTCTTGTGCTGGGTTGAAATCAGAACCCTCCAGTAACTTTTACATGCTGGTTACTCTTTCACTTTCTGGAGCCAAACACAATAAATCTAATCTCTAAAGTGCTTGCAAATTGAAAAGCACTGGACAAATATCATCAAGTGGTTCTTTATGTGTCTTTCAGGACACCTTCTTGACTCGTTCGCCCGCTCAGCTTTATGGGATTCTGGCCTGGATTACCTGCACGGAACGGGACACGGTGTTGGGTCTTTCCTGAATGTTCACGAGGGTCCTTGTGGCATCAGTTATAAAACCTTCTCTGATGAGCCCTTAGAGGCAGGCATGATTGTCACTGATGGTGAGTGTCCCTCACATTCGGGGTGCGTGGGTCTTCGGGCCTGTTGGGGGGCTGTCTGTCGTTTCTTATCTTCTGATTATCTTAAAGTAAATTGGATATAATTCCCCCCCCCTTGTCACCTTGAATTAAATAAGGACCACAACGTTTTATGATTATAAAAGTGATACGTGTTCATTTTAGAAAAGGTGAGGCTGTGGGACAGCGTCCAACCACCCAGGGGAAACATTGCTTCATGTTTTGATGTATTAGCTTTTGGTCTTTTATCTATGTGTATATCTTTTTTCCTAATCATTCAGATTATACTGGATGTATTGTTTGTATTCAGCTTTCTTATTTAATGTACTTCCTTCTCCCAAGTTGTTACCAGATCTGTGTGCATATATTTTAATGCCTGCATTGTTATGTCTTAGGAATATGCCCTGTGACTGACTTGGTGGACCCTCTGTTATTGTACTCCTGACCCTGGCGCAGTTTTCAGGGACTTTAGAACCTTTCTGTCTGTTCCTCGAGTACCTGTTGGAAGTGGCGGTGTGGGAGGAGGGGCCATCTCTGGGCTCTTTCCCCTTGGACTGAGTGGGCTGTTGACCTGCTTCTCGTCTGTCATCCCAGGAGGGAGCACTTCCCTGTGTGTCCGTGTTCATCACGGGCTGCTGCTTATTTCTGGGTTTGATTTCTTTCAGAGCCAGGGTATTATGAAGATGGGGCTTTTGGAATTCGCATTGAAAATGTTGTCCTAGTGGTTCCTGTGAAGACCAAGGTAGGTAATTGTGTATTTATTTATTTTTAAATTTTCCTTGTTTCTTAATGAAGGAAGATGAAGATGTTTGTCTTTGGAGCCAAGAGTGTGCCGTTTTGGAGCCAAAATGGAGCTTCCTCCCCCTGATATCAGGGAGTCTCCTAGAAATCACTCTTCTTTTTTTTTTTTTTTTTTTTTTTTTTGTAAAAGGTTTTATTTATGTATTTAACAGAGAGAGACAGCCAGCGAGAGAGGGAACACAGGCGGGGGGAGTGGGAGAGGAAGAAGCAGGCTCCCAGCAGAGGAGCCTGATGCGGGGCTCGATCCCAGGACTCTGGGATCATGCCCTGAGCCTGAGGCAGACGCTTAACGACTGAGCCACCCAGGCGCCCCAGAAAGAAAATCCTTAATGAACTGGGACCCAGAACTGGAATTCCTGGGCCCCAGGCAGGCCCCTGCCTGATGGGATTTGGAGCTCTGAGTTTATTAGAGGCAGCTCCTTGTCATGATGCTTCCTCTACTGGGGACAGGTGCTAGGGTGGGGGAGGTGCTTGTTTAAAGGCCCCTCCTCGACCCAGGGCAGGGTATCTGTATTTCCAACAGATACCTCAGATGATTTTTATCGGGTAAAGCTGAGGAGCCCTCAGTTATACCCTGGGTCAGGCCCCACAGGCTGGCGGTTAGAGAGGTCTGTTGCCATCCAGAAGACAGGCGCTTCACCTTCTCCCCATCGCTATTATCAAGAGGTAGCAGGGCTGTAGGTGCTCGGCTTTTCAAGACCCGTTTACTCCTGTGGGTGATTGTGGAAACCGAACATTTGGAGGGAAGTGGCTTCCTAAGGCTGCAGGGATCTGCTGTCTGCTTCCACATCGAAGTCACCATCCTTGAGAGTGGCCTCTCACCTCGTCTCCAGAGGCCTTGCCAGGAACAGAGACCCAGCGTGCTGTCAGGTGCCTGGCCATTCCGTACTATGTAGAATGGACAGACCTAATGTCTGTCACCGGATGGGACTGGCTGGTCGAGGCAGGACACATGGTTAACTGTTAAATAAAAGTGATGTTGGGGACTTCCACTTCGGTAGAGTCTTGAGAACCAAAACCCGTGATGCCCCTCATCCAGTCCCTGTCATGCTATGTCCCTACTCCTTCTCCATCACAGTGGATGTTAGCCTGGGGATCTGCGGCTGAGAGCCCCTTGGCTTTCCCCGATGGCGGCTGTTGGCACAGCGGAGCAGCTCTAGGACGATGGCATCGACTGGGTTCATCATGCCTCCTGGGCCTCCTGAAGATGCCGACCAGCAAACCCCTTCTTGGTTCCCAGTCACACCTGGCCCTGGGGGGGGGGTGGTCATGTCTGGTGGGAATGATCTCATGGTAGTTCACTGTGGTAGAGAGGAGTAAAAGCTTCTGTTTTCTTCCTTTTCCAACAGTATAACTTCAATAACCGGGGAAGCCTGACCTTTGAACCTTTAACTTTGGTTCCGATACAGACCAAAATGATAGATGTGGACTGTCTTTCAGACAAAGAGGTAATGAGGGTGGCTTGGAGGAGGCAGAGTGGGAGTGGGGGTGGAGAGCGACCTTACGTTCTCTCATCTGTTCTCACTTCCTAATTTAGAGATCTGTGCCACCTGAGTCTGAAAATCCTAGGTCTCCTGAGGACTGTAGTTGCTTTTCCTGTATTTGTTGGCTCTCCACGTAGAGATAGTCGTCCCTGCGCCATTGTGGGGCTGTAAGGTTTCATGAGTGGGACTAGTTCGCCGTTGCTTTCCTTGAGGCCGCGAGCCATAGCTGCGCTGAGGAATGTTTCGCAAACCATGGGCCATGTGTCTTCCCTTTGAAAAGCCAGATGGGTGGTAGGGCCTGTTGGCCATTGCATGTACCAGAATGTTTTCTCATGTTGAATGAAACATTAAGGGAATGAAAAGCAAGCTGTATTATCATAAGCCCAGTTTTCAGACAGACAAGGAGAGAGGTGGTGCCTACACTTCTGGTCGCTCTTCACAAAGCTAGGAGCACAAGGTGCTCACGCTCCAGCTCAGAGGGATACAGGTCTTGCAACCCCTTCAAATCCTGTGGTGGGTCCCCAGGCCCACAAGGCTTGGTGAGGTGGCAGGCCCTGGGACCTGGAGTAAGGCTTGAGGGGTCAGGCAGTGATCAAAATCAGAGCAGAGACAGGGGTCAGAAACAGGGCGGGAACAGTCAGCCCTGGACAGGCTGAACAGTTCCCCAGCCAGGAAGACACAGCCAGAAGGACACAAGTTTCAGAGCAAGGCAGGTGGTCAGAAGTCCTTGCAAACAGCAAATGATTGATGGGAGCCAAAGGCAGGACAAGCATGGCAGGTTACTGTAGGAGTAAGTTTTTGTTACCCAAAGCAGCCACTGGCCTCACCCCGGGGACGGTGAAGTGCCTTGTTAGGCATCCTCCGTGGTGTGCACCTGGGCCTCATGCTTGTCACTAGAGAAAAGTGCCCTGAGGCTCGAGGAGGCTCCTTCTGTGGGCTTTGGAATGGGATTCTCCCAGCCAGAAGCCTCTTCTGCCTGACGCCGCTCACAGAGGGGTGACAGAACAAGGTCACCTGCTTCCCGCTGAGTGTGAGCACCTCTGCTTAATCGTGGGTGTCCTTGACCAGCCAGATATCCCCACTCAGCACCCGAACGAGGCCAACTGATGCGGGTTTATTCATCTTGTCGATGGTGCGGGACAGGAAACAACCTGTTAGCAGCATAGTGTCAGGTGTGTGTCTGGCAGGAAGAGTCCCTCCAGCGGTCCATGGCTTAGGAAAGGAGGACAAGAACACATGAGTGGGCATGGAAGCCACCTGTTTGAATCCTTCGTGCACCATAGGAGCCAGTGTCTCTTCTCATGGCCTTGGGTACAGCTGCCAGGGTCTTAGCAAGGGACTCTCCAGTATGAAGTCACTTTGCTTTCGGAAGCCCAAGGCTGTGGCTTCCTACGATGTAACTCTAGGTCATGCAGTCCTTGCTGTCCACATAAAGTGTACTCATCAGGAAGCATTCCTCCCAGTGACATTCTACTTCATCCACAGAAGTCGCGTGTGAGGAAGGTTGAGTGAGGCCATTCTTCCTTGAGGGAGAAATTTTGTTAACTTGACTTCGGTTAACATTGAACATAGACCAGTGGGCTCTGTTGTACTCAGTGGTTCATTACTATACCTTGCATAGCCAAATCACTGAACTGTTCTTTCTGCCAATTAGTTTTTATAGGGCACGTAATATCTTCTTACCCTTAGGTCATAAACAAGTTCCTATAAATAACAGTGGATGTATTTAACATACCAAGCAGAGTACATTTGTTGTCTCTTTTATTTATTTTTTTTTTTTATTTTTTTTTAAAGATTTTATTTATTTATTCGACAGAGATAGAGACAGCCAGTGAGAGAGGGAACACAGCAGGGGGAGTGGGAGAGGAAGAAGCAGGCTCATAGAGGAAGAGCCTGATGTGGGGCTCGATCCCATAACGCCGGGATCACGCCCTGAGCCGAAGGCAGACGCTTAACCGCTGTGCCACTCAGGCGCCCCTGTTGTCTCTTTTAGCAAAAAAAAAAATCTCTCTCCGTATACCACTTAATCAGTCTGGGGCTTCATTCTGTCTGAAGACACAGTAATACCCCAAAACCAGATTCTGTCCATTTGGCTTTTAAAATCCTTGGTCATGCCCTTTACCGTCTCCTGAAGAGAGTGTTTTCTGTTACTTTAGGGACTTTTTGGGTTGGGTTTGCATTCCCATCATTTATCACCAGATGGCAGCTGAGGACTTTGGTCACGAACATGGGCAGCTGCAGACTTTCAGGGCCTTAAGGATGTTGGTCAGGCCCCACTGAGGCCGTGTGTACAACTGAAAGGGTCTTGGGAGTTTCACTTTGGCTCCAGGCTTGGCTGCTTTGGACTGCAGGCTGTCTCATAGCCCTGCCTGAACCACAGGAGTTTGCTTGCTTTTGATTCCCTATCCCGTTCCCCAGCTGCCAGCAGGGCTAGTAGTCTCTTACCAGTGGGGAGTGGAGCCCTGCTGGGTCAAAGCCCGTTGGCAGCACCACTGCATCTGTCTGCCCATCTCAACCCCTGAGCTCGTCCTTGGTACTTGGTCCAGACTGTAGTCCCCGATGCCCATGCTTTTGTAACACCACTGCCTTCCCAGATGGCGTGTGGCTCATTGCAACAGCAGCCTGGATGGCGGTGTCCGTCTTGCCAGCTTTGCTGCAGCTGAGAGTCGGGTCCAGGCCCACTTCATGGCCAGTGAAGAGAATGGGTGGTCGTCCTCTGGGTAGAACTTGCTTCACTCCGGCCTTCACACCCGCCCCGCCCCAAGGTGGAGAGTTCACCCTTTTATGGCTGCAGAACTTTCACCGTCAGGCCCTGGGGATCTGCCCCGACCCAGGCAGAAGTCCTGTCAGACCTCCTTCCTTCTTACCTTTTTTAAGAAATCTCTTGGGGCGGTGGGCACATTCCATTGAGTGTCTGAAAGTTAAGCTCCCAGCCCCACTCTACAGCACCCACAGTCCTTGGTCACCAGAAGTCTAGACAGCCACACTCACAAGACCCATGGGGGCTCGGCTGATCTAGTTTATTCAGCGTTGTCAGTGGATACGGGTAGGAAACTCAGTGTATTGGTGGGACACCTTCAGGTGTGTCTCTTAGCAGGAGTCTTACCAGCCATCTAGTTTTCAGCCCCCCTCTCCTCCACTGCAGCCCCAAGATGGCTGAGGTGCAAGGGAAGGAGGCCACATAGGTGGGTGTAGGACCTGCTAGACCCCCTGCCCCATCCCTCTCACAGTGTCGTGTGGGCATGGCTTTGGGGTCCTGTTGGGAAGAATACCTGGTTACAGGTTACTCTGCTCTCAGGGAAGCCCAAAGCCATGACTTGTTCAGGTATTTACAGCTCCTTCATAGTCATTGCCAGTCCACATGCAGTAGACTGCTCTGGAAGCATTTTACCCTAAGCAGTATGGCCTTGTCCCATCAATTTCTAGGGAAATAAACCATAAGGAAGTTACTCGTCCCTGAGCAGGGGAAAAGGTTTTGTGTATGTCTGCCCTCAACTTGTGATCTCCGCACACAGGGGCCTTTGGGAGAGGTGTGAATACTGCCTTTGTCTTTCTCCGTCTTCTAGTGTGACTGGCTCAACAATTACCACCTGACCTGCAGGGAAGTGATCGGGAAGGAATTGCAGAAGCAGGGCCGCCAGGAAGCTCTCGAGTGGCTCATCAGGGAGACGCAACCCATCTCCAAGCAGCATTAATGCCTCCCTGGTTTTTGTTTTTGTAAAATGCTCTGGGGAAGGGAAGAAACCTGGCAGATCCCTGACATCTGTCCCCTTTCCTCTCCTTCCTTACTTCCCCTTTTTACTTTGAGATTCTAAGAAGAGCTGAAAATCTTATCCTCTTTGATATTTTCTTGCAAACACTCAATCTTTTATGATTTTTTTAATTGTTGAGAACGAGCCAAGAATGAAATCGCTGCACCAGAAGGAGGGTCCCTGCAAAGCTGAACACTCGATCAGGGGAGACGCCCCGAGCAGCCGCAGTGAGCTCTCTGGCCAGTAATGGTGGAACACTGAGTGCTTGCTCTCTGATGGTCAAGTTCCAGGTGCTAGTACATTATTCATGATCACCTTGATTCATGAGACTGTATTTATGATCAGTGAATAAAATGTCAGAATGTGCTTTGTCTCAGCTGTGTCTTTCCTCTCAGCGCTGTCCACCCGCATGTTAGGCAAGTTCATCTCCTGGGCTGGTGGCCTTTGGGGGAGACATTTTCTAGATAGAAGTTCCCCTTTGAGGGGAGATCCCTGGCTTCCCCATGTATTGTCTGGCTTAACTGAAAAGCTTTTTTCTTTTCTCTGGAAAACCTAATATTTTGGTGAGTATAATGTCGAAAGTGAGTCTTCCATGGTCCACCCTGTGTTACACGTTGTGGGGTCTCCCTCCCACCCCCTTCCCAACAGCATCACAGCCCTTATGTCTCCTCACTCGTACACAGCGTTCTGTGGCAAGTGCCTACGACTTGCACATGTGGGGCGAGCCCAAAGGGCTGCAGAGCTGATGTCCCTGTGACCTCAGACCATTGTGGTTGGGCATGGGTGAACAGACTTCTTCAACCCTTGGCTGGGATGTCTGAGGTGTGGTCTATACTGTCTCATGCGGTTGCCCAGTGGAATGGAGCCCTTCTCCCTACCATGGTAACTTGTTCAAGAACACACCCTTTACTTTCTTCCTTTCCTTCTGTGTTTCACTTTAAGCTTTTTCCCACTGGTATTTCCTGGGGCCATCCCCCCAATCAACCAATTACATATAAATCCTTGTCTTAGTGCCTGCTTTTTAAGGAACCCACTCTAAGACATAACCTGGAGATACAGCCACTAATCTGCTATATATTTTCTCCAATTTCTTTCTTTGTGTTAAGTGTTCAGTAACATGTAGAATGAGTGTATGTGTATAAGTGAATATGTATGCGGAAACCAATATAACATTGTATGTCAATTATATTTCAATTTAAAAAAGGTGAAAAAAAATTAGAGATAACTGTTTCCAGTCTGAATTTAACACTGAACATTAGACATGGAAACCTATTTGACTGAATTGATAGTGTTGTGTACATACAGCCTAAATCTAGTTTTAATCTGTTAGAAAATTCACGTTGTGTTTGGTTTGATGGATTAACCAGTAACTTCCAAAAGTATGTCTTCCTCTTCTCTACTGCCAAGATGAGCTTATCAATTCAAAACTCAGAAAATCTAAGTTCTTTGAAACCGAGGGAAATTTTTTAAATATGTGAATATTTTCCATTTTTGGATTTATGGTTTTAATATCTGAAAAATGTTGTAATTAAATAACCTCCTTAATCATAAAAGAGAAGGAGTGTGTATGCACACACACGTGTATGTCATATGCATACACATTGGGTCATGCTATACGTATTACCCGTATGCTTTCTAACTTGGCAGTATATCCAAATTATTTTTCTATATTGGTGCACATAGATTTGACTATTTTTGATATTTCGTTGTATGGCTAGTTCTTTTTTAAACTAGTCTCATTAAATCTTAAACCATATCTTGGATTTGGATGGCTTTGAAAGATGAATAAATATAAGCGTACTTCGGCCATCCACCAAACCATGGCTGGCAATGCCTGTTACTTTGCGGCTGGGGAAGCAGAAAATGAAGTGAGCGAATCTATTTTTACCATTCAGAACCAGGGTGTCAGCAGGGAAAGTTTCACTGATATGATGAGCTTAAATTGACAGAGTGCCTTCAGACACTTGCCAATATTTCTGTTGTCCCTTCTCTCTTCTTTTCTCTCAAGGATCGTTGGTTCCAACTTGCTGTGTGGGAGGAAGCAAGATACACGGCTAGTTCTCAGGTTGTATTTGTGATGTGGACTGAATAACAGGATGTATTTTGATTCGCCAAAGATCCGTTTTTTAATGTGTTTGTTTCAGCCTTGCTCCTATTCTGTGTCCCATAGGATTGTTCTTAAAAAGAAGTTTCTCCTTAAATGATAGGATGTATTAATCGTGTTTCTCCTCCATCATCCCTCTAAACGTTAGAAGACCTCCCCTTTAGGACTCAGACCATCATCTCTGCACCCCCGAAGGTTTTCCTCTCTCAGGAAACGGGAGCTGTGGATTGCAGTTGTTTTGGAGTGCAAGCAGACCGTAAGTCAAGTGTGACAGCAACCCACTGTTTGTTCATCAGGCTGTTAAGCCTGTCACTTCCCAAGGCAGCCTTAGAGCAAAGTCTGATTTAATGGGCTCAAGGCCAAGAAGCAAAGGCTCCCGGTGCCGGGGGCCTGCAGCTTCCTGCCTGGGTCTGCATGTCTTGGCATGAAGTCCAAGAATCAAAACTAGGTAAGCTGATCCCAGAAAGATGGAGAACTGGAATAAAACTGTAGTGAGCAAGTGCTCAGAGGGAGGGATGACATACAGGAGAATCAAAAGACTCTACTTTTAAATAAATGATAAAAAAAAAAAAGGTTGGTTGTAAAAACAGGCAGTATGCTAGATTTATGGAATAACTCCAGGGAAGCTGATTTTCTAAGCTTTTTCTTGCTCAATTTATCCATTGGTGAAGTTTAATGTACAAGAGGGTGCAGATGTGGGGCCTAGGCTGTGGACACCCCATTGGGGGCTGACTCCCCTCTGGTAAAATAAATCATCTGTGTCCTGTACAGTGCGAGGGGCCTGCCCGCCACCCAGCCCTCACTGCTGGTCCCGCCTGAGGGCCCGTCCTGGCATCGGCTGCCGGCGCTGAGATAGGAGTGGGCAATTGCGTAAGGAGGTGAGGTTGTACCTGGGAGCCGTGGCGGAGGTATCACCCTCTTGTTTCCCTACAGCTGGGGGATTTGTGCCGGCAAGGACGTGAAGACTCAACAAGCACTTTGTGACATGTTTCATGCAATAGCTTGAGTGCTTTTGGCTCCGAGGGGAGATGCAGGGGGGCAGGGGGAAGGCTGGGAGAGGGGAGGCGGGGGCTTGGCAGTTGGAGCCCATACTGTGGTTGCTAGGTGTGAAAGTGTTTGGAGTACGGAGTCAGGATTAAATACACAGCGTCCGTGTTTAGAAACAAAAATGCGGATTTTGGCAAGGTGATGGCAGTTGTGTTATAGTTTTTGAATCTCCCCAAATCACGCCATAAAAATGGAGTTTTGCTGGGATAGCCAAACTAAAGCTCACAGAGGAGATCTACACCGGCTATAGGTGACAAGTATCCCCACAAACCCTTAATACGGGCATGTCGTCAGCATCTGTACAGGAGGAAGCCGAAGAAGGTCTGGTGGACCCAAGAACCTCCAAATAACCATCAGGAAGTTGAAATCTCAGTGAGCCAACTTGAGAGCAGCCACTGGAACTGGGGGGTGGTTTGCACACTCTGGTAGGTGAGCAGGAGGGATTTGTGGTAAGCCCCCTGGGGCTGGAGCTGTTAATGTCCCAGGAATGCCTAGGACAAAGTTCCACAGTGAGGAGAAATTGCTGGCGTTAGGATCCCAAAGGAAGCAGGGTTGGTGCAGGAGAGACAAAGGAAAGACTCCTCTTTCCCTCCAGTCAGAGGGAACAGAGCCAGGACTTTGCAGAAAGTAAGAACTGTAGTTTTTAACACATCACAAAGTCAACAGCAAAGGGGGCTCTAGCGCCCTGAATAAAATGACACTAGTTCAGGTCTCTCTTCCAGAAGTTCAGAAGAATTAATTGCACCTAAAAATGGGCAACAGAAAAAAAGATTGAGGTAAAGCGCTATTGCAGACTTAAAAATAATGTGTAGAATGACCTGCCCACAGTGAAATCACATCATCCAGACATGCCCATAAAACAATGAAAATGATAATGTTTCAACAACGTATCTATAGATTAAAAATAACATGCAAGTGGGGCGCCTGGGTGGCACAGCGGTTAAGCGTCTGCCTTCGGCTCAGGGCGTGATCCCGGCGTTATAGGATCGAGCCCCACATCAGGCTCCTCTGCTATGAGCCTGCTTCTTCCTCTCCCACTCCCCCTGCTTGTGTTCCCTCTCTCACTGGCTGTCTCTATCTCTGTCAAATAAATAAATAAAATCTTAAAAAAAAAAATAACATGCAAGAACAACGTAAGCCAGAAAAGATGGGAAATTGAGAACTCAGGAAAGAATTAGAAAAAGCAATCATTTTAAATATGAGGGAAAAACCAGAAGGAACACAGGAATGAATAAATGCAACAATGAAGATTAATAGAAGATGAATAAGAGGACAATAAAAATACAAACAAAATGAATAAAAAGGATTTAAGAGAAAATGACAATTGTAAAAGATAAGCAAAAAATTTTAACATTTATGCAGTAGATTTCCCCAACGAAGAAAACTAAAGCAAGGAAATAGGACAAAAATTAGAAACTATCACTTTAGAAAACATTCCCAAGATTAAAAAAACCCCAAAAGTTTGAAATTACACATTGCAGGAGAACACCCCAAAACTGAATAAGTAGATCCAGAATGACCAACAGGACATATTGTAATAAAGTTATCCTACTTTAAAGAAAAAGAATAAATCCTTCAGTATTCTATCAGATGATCCAGTAACAACAGTAGGAAAAATGTGGGATTGCCATCCAGAATTGTTCACAGCAACATTTTAGGTCAGAAGGAACATGGGGTTGTGATTGCCAGGGTGTTCGTTATAATTCATGGAGCCCCACATTTTTATCTTGTGTTTTTTTGTGTCTGGTGTGAAGGAGGCAGGAGGTGCTGGCAGCTCACATGCCCTGCAATAAGGAGGGCTCACAGGAGACATGTTAAAATGTGGTTTTATTTTTATTTTATTAATTTTTAATGTGATTTTAAAGAGGAGCTAAAACTCTGTGTGTGTGTGTGTGTGTGTGTGTGTGTGTGTGAGAGAGAGAGAGACCTGTCCCAATTTTAATTTTTTAAATTTTATTTATTTTTAAAGATTTTATTTATTTATTTGACAGACAGATAGAGAGCACGAGCAGGGGGAGCAGCAGGCAGAGGGAGAAGCAGGCTCCCCGCTGAGCAGGGAGCCCGAGAGGGGGCTCGATCCCAGGACCCTGGGGTCATGACCTGAGTTGAAGGCCGACACCTAACCGACTGAGCCACCCGTGTGCCCCATGTCCCATTTTTTAAACATCCACAACCAGTTCCACGTAAAACAAAAAACAAAAACATGTGCGGGTCGAACCAAACACGTGGGACCTGACTTCGGTTCTTGGGCAGCAGTTGTGTCTCCTCGGACTGTCAGCTCCAGGACGGGCACTGAGACCCTGTGACCGCGCCCAACAGCCCTCAGACACCCGTGGCTCACGTGCACCCAGCCACTGTCTCTGAAACCTGCTGCAAAAGACACACTGGGTCGCATAGCTGAGGGTCTCTTTCTAATTGTTCGTGTGGACTCTAAGCATCTTTTCATTTTTATTATTTTAGTATTATTTTTAAAGAGGTGGAAGGGATCATAGGAGGAACCAGGTAGATTGAAGGCCTCCACCGGTGTGGCACCGATTCCGGGGCTCCTGGCTCTCCAGCCGGGGCTTTCTCCACCAAGGCGAGCGCTGCCCCAACGCCTGACCCGCCAGCAGGTACAGAGCCCCCCTGCAGGGGACCCCCCTCCTGTCCTAAGTCCTTCCCTTCCTCAGAGTATCTGCTCTAAGTTTCTGTTGCACTTTCTTCACAGACCGTAGTAGATATTCCCTTCATAAAACCCAGCTTTTCCCCTGTCTCCCCAGCTAGACTTGCGGCTCACTGGGGTCCAACAGCAGCTGTGGCCAGGACTGGGCACACACTCGGTACTCGATGAATACTGATCGATAGAGTGGTGAAGACATGCCAGACATGTTTGCAGCAGAGTGAACCACAGGAGTGAATTGAACTCGGTCCCACCTCTTAATCACTGGTGGGGGGCAAATGACGTATTTTCTGATCTCATCACCGTCTGTAAATGGGGATGATATGATATTTACTGTTATCATGCGTGGGGGTTACGTGAAAAATTGTGCACAAAACACGCTGCTGCTAGACAGGTGAAGTAAGTACTTGATTGGCTGGGACACCTTTATTTTTAAGCAGAAGCTGAGGTGCTGGTTTTGAATTCTCTGCTTCTTTCCCCCTATTTCTTCCTTCTCTAATTTTCTCATATCATTGTATAAAAAATAAACTTTATGGTTGAGAATGGTTTTAGATTTACGGTGATGATAGTGTAGGGAGTTTTACATCCTGCCCCTGGCTCCCCTGTTACTAACATCTTACGTATTATGGTACATTTGTCACAATTAATGGACTGATGTTGATGTATTATTAGTAACTACGACCATAGTTTCCTCAGATTTCCTTAGTTTTAACCTAACGTCCTTTTTCTCTTCCAGGATCCCATTCAGGGTATCACCTTCCATTTTGTTATCATGTCTCCTGAGGCTCTTCTTAGCTGTGTTTCTTGGACTTTCTTTGTTTTGGGTGACCTTGACAGTTTTGAGGAGTACTGTAGAATGTCCCTCTGTTGGGATTTTTCTCATGACTAGACTGTGGTTGTGGGTTTTGGGGAGGAAAACCACAGAGATAAAGGGTCATTTTTATTGCATCATGTCAAGGGTACAGACTTAGAACATGACTTTTCCTGTTGGTGATCTCGGTCGTCTGGCAGAGGTAGTGTTTGTCAGGTTTCTCCACTGTAGTTACTCTCATAACCTCCCATGTCCATACGCTGCTCTTTGGAGGGAAGTCACTACGTGTAGCCCACTAAGCTGTGCTCACTTTCCTTGAGGGTGGACTATCTGCATCGGTTATTCGGAATTCTGCATAGAAGATTTGTCCCTTTTCTCACATTCATGTATTTCTTCAATCATTTCATATCCAAATTGACTTGTGCTTTGGCTTCTAATTAATACCACTTGTTTTGTTGCTCAAATTGTTCCAGCTTTGGCCGCAGGGAACTCTTGCAGTTGGTTCCTTTGTCTTTTTGATACACTTCCATAATTGTGCATGTGCGTGTGTGTGTGCAGTGTGTGTGTGTGTGTGTGTGTATTATAAGCATGTTCTTATTTTTTGGCACTCCAAGAAGCCCCAGGCTCATCTTGTATATTTCTCACCTTGGTTCTAGAATCAGCCTTTTCTCCAAGGAGCCTTTTATTGGAGAAAGGGATTTAAAATTACCATCTGGGCTGTAGATGGGTTCTTTGCTACTGGACTGTCATTGTTTGTAGGCCGTCTCAGCCGAGAGCAAGGAAATGTATGTATGTACACTAACCCATCTCTATCTATCTGTCTATCTATCGACCTGCCAATTTCTACGTGTAACCATCTGTGTCTGTATGCAGCTAGATGGAGTTTGTACTGATGTCTCCAGCTCTGATTGTGATCACCTCCCCCTGCCGATCTGGAACCTCCCACTCCACCAGTGAGAACCCGGGCTCCCACCATCCCCGTCCATTTGCCGAACTGTTGAATTCTGATGTCCGTGTGTGGCAGTATTAGGGTTGGGAGCCTGTGCCACTGTGGGAAAAACTCAACTCGAGTACAGTGTTTATGTGCAGCTCCTTGTGCTTTGGTTTTGCAGACAGCACTCATTTTCAAAGTGACTGGAGTCAGCACCCTTCTTCCTCTCCCTTCAGGGAGCTAGTTTCACACATTTGCATACAGTTAGAGTATCTTGTCACAGTCTGCGTTCCATCCTGGGATTCTCCCAACCTCTTAAATGATTTTTCCAATGTGCATGCATTAAGATCCACTCCTCGTGCTGTCCGGTTCATTGAGTCTTGGTGCAAGCACAGAATTATGCATCCACGCCGACAGTGTCACACAGAATAGTTTCACTACCCTCAAAACGTCCCCTGGGCTTCACCTATTTGGACTTCCCACCTCTTCCCCATGCTACTGGCACCCACTGATCTGTTCACTCTCCCTATACTGTTGCCTTCTCTAGAAGGTCATATATGTTTTTTTTTTAAAGATTTTATTTATTTATTTGACAGAGATAGAGACAGCCAACGAGAGAGGGAACACAAGCAGGGGGAGTGGGAGAGGAAGAAGCAGGCTCATAGCAGAGGAGCCTGATGTGGGGCTCGATCCCACAACGCCGGGATCACGCCCTGAGCCGAAGGCAGACGCTTAACCGCTGTGCTACCCAGGCGCCCCCTCTATCTTAAATTTTTTAAAATATTTTTTATTTATTTATTTGAGAGAGAGAGCATGAGCGGGTGGTGGGGCAAGGGAGAGGGAGAAGCAGTCTCCCCGCTGAGCAGGGAGCTGGATGCGGGACTCGATCCCAGGACCCCAGGATCATGACTTGAGCCAAAGGCAGATGCTTAACTGACTGAGGCACCCAGGTGCCCATCTATCATAATTTTTTTAATAAGAGGGAAAGTTTTTTTCTTTCTCAGGCAATTTGTATTTTATTTTTTCATTATAGGAGTAACATGTGAAAGGCAGAGTGTTGTAGTGATTAGGAAACTGGTTCCAAAGCAGATGGTTCCCTGTGCTTGCTGTGAGTCCTTGGGCAAGAGCATGACTTCTCTGAGCCCCAGTGTCCCTTTCTGCAAAGGGAGATTAGTGGTGGCCTCTCCCAGTCTTTGGTTGTGAGGACTGAATGAGGCAGCTGCTATAGAGCGTGTCCCCGAGTGTACGCTCAGCCTGGATGCCCATGGCTTCCAACCCCGCCCGAGGGACTTGTTTTTGAAATTGCAGCTTATTGAGGTATAATTCACACAATGTGCAGTTCTCTATTTAAAGGGAGATGTTGATGCTGGTGCTTTCTCTCGATCTCCCCAGAAGGTATCAGAGAAGGTTTCCACACAGAGACGTTATGACTTGAAGATGCACCCCCAGGTCTGAGTTGTTAAGACTGTGAAACAGACCTCATTACGGAAACCCTGACCAAGCCTGCTTGGGGATCTGCAGCTGTGGTCAAGCCTCTTGGAAGAGGAGTGATGGCTTCTCTACCACCCCATCCTCCCAGGGTTAGAAGAGTCTGCAATAAGCTCAGGGGGATGGAGGAGGACACATTTCTTTCTTTTCTTTTTTTTTTTTTAAAGATTTTATTTATTTATTTGACAGAGATAGAGACAGCCAGCGAGAGAGGGAACACAAGCAGGGGGAGTGGGAGAGGAAGAAGCAGGCTCATAGCAGAGGAGCCTGATGTGGGGCTTGATCCCAGAATGCCGGGATCACGCCCTGAGCTGAAGGCAGACGCTTAACCGCTGTGCCACCCAGGTGCCCCAAGGAGGACACATTTCTGTACAAGAGAAGTGTTTTGGTTTTTAATTTCTTTCTTTAAAGATTTTATTTATCTATTTTAGAGAGAGGGGTAGGAGAAGGGAGAGAGACTCTCAAGCAGTCTCTGTGCTCAGCACGGAACCCATGTGGGGCTCGATCCCATGACCTGAGATCATGACCTGAACTGAAATCAAGAGTCAGATGCTTAACTGAGCCACCCAGGTGCCCCAAGAGAAATGTTTTTGAAGAAAAGGTTGAATCGCCCAAGGAGATGCTTCGAAAGCCAGAAGGGAGAGATCCTGGAGCTTCCACAGTTGAGAGGGTCGCACACCAGGGGTTAGGAGGGCATTACCCCGGAAGTCAAGCCCCAGGACTTCGGAGCAAGCCCGGAGCTAGCCCCTGCCGCGTGGGCGCAGCTGCATCCGAGGCGCTCCCGTGCGTTCTGCCAGCAGATGGCAGTGTGGTGCTTCAGCGAGTGCGGACGTGGCCAGCCGCCGAGCAAGTGCATGGAATTCTAGATACTAGGAAAGACCGGAGAAGGATCGTCGTGGGCTCACACGGCTGCCACTCAGTGTCCTCTCAGAAATCTTTGTACCCCGCCCACTTCTGCAGGCAGGAATGTCGGTAGAGTTCACTTAACAGAGATGGACCGAAATGCCAGCTCTGATGGACCCTCCGCAGGGTGCGATGGGCGCAGAAAGATGCGTCCTGTGGGGCCCCTCACGGAGCGTGCGCTTTAACGGAGACACATGTCCAAGTGTGACTATAGCACAGGGGCGTTTATAGTGTAGGTGGGGCAGGCGGGAGGATTCTACACCCCCCGCCCCCCGGTGCTGCCTCAGACTCCGGCTGGAGTGCGTCCGCCCAGCTAAAGTAGCAGCGCGCTGCTGGCCTGTGCTGAGCCGGCTCACCATGCAGCGGGCTAGGTCTCCACAGCTTTGCTCTCCAGCCTTTTTTAAAAAAGACATAGTGTTTTTAAGAAAAGTTTTAGGTTCACAGCAAAATCGAGAGGCAGTACAGATTTCCCATATACCCCTGCCCCCCCCACAGCCTCCCCCATTCTTAACCCCCCCAACCCCCCAGAGTGGTGCATTTGTTATAATTGATGAACCTCCATTGATGCATTACAATTGCTGAAATCCATGGTTTATATTCTGTTTTGGTCTTGGCATTGTGCGTTCTGTGGGTTTGGGTCAATGTGTAAGAACATGGATTCATCATTATGGTGTCATACAGAGTTTCTCACTGCCCAAGAAGCCTCTGTGCTCCCGGATCCCCAGCCAGCACAGATCTTTCACTGTCTCCATGGTTTTGCCTTCCCCAGAATGTCCTAGAGTCGGAATCACACAGTATGTAGCCTTTTCAAATTGGGTTTTTCACTTAGCCATATGCATTTAAGGTTTGTCCGTGTCTTTTCATTTCTTTTTAGTGCTGAATAATATTCCATTGTCGGGAGCTCCCACCGTGTACGCATTCACCTTCTGAAGGACATCTTGGATGCTTCCACGTTTTGACAAACATGAATAAGGCTGCAATTATGAATTAAACATTCGTGTGCAGGTTTTTGTGTGGACATGTTTTCAACTCCTTTGGGTAAATATTAAGGAGCACAATTGCTGGTTTGTATAGTGAGAGTATGTTTGGTTTTGTAGGAAACTGCCAAACTGTCTTCCCCAGTGGCTGCAGCCTTTTTATCGTCACCATCGACAATCTCACCTCCTTTCTCTCTCCCTCTGGGACTCTTACTTTGCCACCCTTTGTGGCTTTCCCCCAACTTTGTCCTGTTTTGTCTTGAACAAGGAAACTCCATGTGGATTTCATTATCTGCAGCAGGAAACATACAGCTATGGGTTCCTGTCTACAGTGCTGTTTCCTATCTAAGCAAAGGCATTAGGGTTATATTCGCTCGGACCCTAGAAACTTTTTCTGCCCTCTCCACGTGTTGTGTTTTATACTTGTAACCACAGGACTCAGGAAGTCTGGTTAGTTTAGTGGTTTGGAGCTCAGCATCAATAAGATCAGCATCCTTTGTTGCGACTGCAGGTGAGCCAGTAGATTTCTTTTATTCCATGATCATAGCCAATACCTTCAAACTTGCCACCAGTGTCATGGTGTCCGGCTTCTCCTCTCTTATCCCCATCTCTGCAGTCTAAAAATGAGGTCCTTTAGCTCCCACCTTCAGGCCCGGCCCCTCCCAGACTCAGGACCATACCCGTCGTCTGCCCAGCTGAATGCTGAGTTGATTTGGAGTGCTTTCTTCTGCCAGTTGGGTTTCTGCCCTGTGCCCACTTCTAGAACAGGGCCTGGGCTTCTGAATGATCCTCCCTGCTGGAGGTCCAGCTTTTTCCGGCTCAGCTTTCTGGTGGCTCCTTGACTTCACAAGGGCAGAAGTACTAACCCAGTGGATAGAGTATACCTACACTCACCCACTGTATGACCTTGGCTTGGTTCCCTGGCTTCTCTGAACCAGTTTCTTCCTTTCCTACAGGGATGGGAGTGGCTAGTAACGCTGCCTGTACAATCTTCCACAAAATATGTTCAATCAGTGCTAGTTACCATTCTTCCCCTTCTCTGTCTTTGCATTCCTGGGACCTGGACTGTGCCAGCTTGATTGGTGGAACCCATGTTCCTTCATACCTGGGGACACTCCCCTTTTGCTGGACTCTGCAGAGGTGCAGAGCTTGGAACACTGCCTCTCATCCATCTCCAGCACCACTGCTCTGCTGCTGTTTTGGCGTTGCTGCCTGCCCCAGAGACGTGTAGGTTCTGACCCCTGATCCTGCCAGGCCACTCCCTGCTGTGGGTTATCCTTCTCTCTCAAGGGCATCAGGAGCCACATTGCTTATTAACTTCCAAAGCACTGGACTTGGTTGCAGGCAGGTGAGGGCGCCTGGATGACAATGCAGCCCATCACCATCCTGGGTTCCTGGTTCGAAGAACATGGTTCAAAGAACAATGCACCTTACGAAGGTACATTGCTTGCAAAACCAAACCAAACCAAACCCTGACATTAATGATTGGGAACATTTGGATCTATCAGTTTGCTGTAAAGACTGGCAGAAAAATCTCTACAAAGTACATATGTTGGAGGTAGAGCCATAGAAAAAATTTTTTTCTGAGTACTTCCTAAGTGTGGGTCCTCTTCTAAGTACCACATATTTCTTCCTTCCTACAATCCTCCCCCAAACCCTATAGGGTGGGTACTACTAAGAGACCAATTTTGTCTGTAAAGAAGCTGAAGGGGAAATGAAATAGTGACTTGTTCGAGATTGCACCGCTAGTGCGTGATGGAGCCAGGAACCTCACCTGGCTGTCTGACTCCGGACACTGCTGCTCTCTGAGACACTATTGCCCTCACCCCAAACCTCATACCGATCCCACGTAGGCAGCCAATGTTTGCAGAGCTGGATGCACTCTGTGCACACGCTGGATGTGATGGGAGGTCGTGGGGACCTGGGGGAGCACTCTTGCTGATTCTGCTATGAAGGGAATTATATGTGCCATGATCATGGGCCAAGGGGTAGCATCGACAGATGCAGATGTAGGTGTCCCAGCTGTCCTTTGGCAGAGAGGTGACCAAAAGTGAGGTACCAGTGGGTGAAAACACCCATGTGCATGAAGTGAAAGGGAGTCATTGCCTTCTGTGCCCCCATCCCCGTGTGCAGCTGCAGAGTTGGAGGACATGAGCAGAAGGTAGACCTGATGCTAATTGGCAGAAATGCTTTCATTGCCTTATGAAGCAAGGTTCATTAACTAAAACATAATGTTCAGTGTGACTTTAAAATTAAATACCTAAGACATAATGTCTCCTGAGGCAGCCAGGAAGTGGAGTTACTTATATTCTTGCACTTGCTCACTTATTGTATTATTTAAAACCAAATCCACTCCGGGAGACTTAAGGTGAATATTTGGCCTCTTTTCAGAGAACTTCATACTAAGTTTTGGTGCCTTGACTTGTGAGGTCATCGAATCCCTTTCTCTTTCTTTTGTTAGTATCAGCTAGTGTCGCCCAACCCTTTCATTGAGCATCTATGGGAAGAGAGAACAGAACGTGTCTCCACTATCAAAGAATCTGTGATGTTTTGGAGGTCGAGCTTATTGCGTGGACATATGGCCACGTTATACATGTGGTAGAAACTGTACCAGCTGGGTTCTCATTTGTAAGAATCAGAAATGGACTCTTTCCATATTTAGGGGAAAAAGTGGAAGGTGAAGAGATTTATGGAGGGTGGTTGGTGGCACTGTTGTTGGGCGTTAGGAATAGTTGGTGTCAAAAGGGTGCAGCCCTGTGCTGAATCTGCCCTTCAAACATTCTCTCTGACTTAGCACCCCATGGCCAAGGCTCAGGGTCCCAGGAACCTGCCCTGTGAAGCCTGGGTTGCTGGCCTGCCTCAGGGGGCAGTGGAGAAACAACGCGGCCCCTTGACTTCCGCTAGTACAGGAGATGGCGTGAGGTGACAGGGGCTGGACTTACCTTCTGCTAAGGCCTTGAAAGTTGGGGAATTCTCCCAAACAGGAGGTGGAGGGGCTACCAGAAATGGAATGGTGGGTGTTGAAGGCTGGATAGCCAACAACAAAATAAAACCACCCCCTGTTGACCCAGTGGCAAAAACACCAACGATAAAGAGCCACAGATAACATATTTTACTTCACGCAATATGTAGGGTTTTTAAAAAAGTTACGTTTGTACGGAGTCCTATGTCAGATGGACCAGGATGCTACCTATAAAAAGGAGCTCTCGTGCATCCTTTTGCAGACGAGTGATGTGAAGCATAGCCTCACGTGGATTTGATCTGAGGCGGCTTGCCTTGTAATGGATTGTTCTGAAGGAGTTTCAGCTGCACATGTAGCTGTGCACCCGGGGGGACGGCAGAGCTCAGTTTTCCCATGAAGGCCCCTCCCCTTGAGTAGATCTTGTTGGAAGATCCCATCACAGGCTCCATTATCTCCTTAGGAACTGGGCACAGGGGGATTCCCAGTTTTTCTTTCTTCCACGGTTATCCTGTTGCCTTCATGGCTCCCTTCAGGGCAGTGAGCGAGCCTGAATTTCTCTAAGGGTTTCTTCATTGGGTGTTCTTGCTGGATGGAAGGTGTTGTACTCGAACTCCATCACAGCTGGTGGTGTTTGCTGCAGCCAGCATTTTCTTACCCCTCTGCCAGCTAGTATAGCAAGTTTTGTTGTTGTTGTAATTAACTGGGTGCCTGCCACGAGGCCCTGCAGGCTCTTCAAGGTCTTGCTTCAGCTCTGAGGGCCTCCTAGGACACAGCCCACGGCCCAGCCTCCTCTTTCCTGAACTCCACGGGGCCCCAAGGCGGGGACACTCAGCCGTGACTTCATGTGGTCCTGCTCTGTTCTTTCCTCCTATCTTGTACGTGGGTTACACACCGTCTTCTCGGGCCCAGACTTCTGTGCTGCCTGACTAAACCTCTTACCTCTGGTCTGAGAGAGAAGTTGTCACTGTTGTTGATTATCCTTGTGTAGACACAGTTCGTGTGGGCTACACACCTCCCCTCTCTCTCCATTCTCCTCTCGAGAAAAGTCAAGAATCTCAGTTCTGCAGCTTCTCAGGCACCAGTGGGCATCTGTGGACTTCTCCACACTCAGCTGCCAGAGGGGCTCTAACCAGGAAGCTCAGAGTCTTGAGGAAGCTCTGCCTGGTGAATCACACAGCCCAGGAGCCTGGTTCACTCACAGCAGCAGGGCCCACATTTGGAGATTTCCGGCCCCAGCCAGATTTCAAGACAATAGAATTTAGAGGCTGAATTTGCTAAACAGGGACAAAATGTATCAACAAAAGAACAACACCAGCCAAATCATGGAAGTAGCCCAAGTGTCCAGCAATTGATGAATGGATAAGGAAGACGTGGTGTGTGTATAATACACACACGCAATGGCGTATTATTCAGCCATAAAAGAAATGAAATCTTGCCATTTGCAATGACATGGCTGGAGCTAAAGAGTACGGCGCTAAGTGAAATATGCCAGTCAGAGAAGGACAAATACCACATGATCTCTCTCATTTGTGGAATATAAGAAACAGAACAAATTCGCAAAGGGGAGAAAAAAGAGAAAGACAAACCAAGAAGCAGACTCTTGCCCAGAGAGAACACACGGAAGGTTACGAGAGGGGAGGACAGCGGGGGGATGGGAGAAGGAGGTGATGGGGATTAAGAGGACACTTCGCAGGACGAGCACTGAGTAGCGTGTAGAACTGTTGAACTGCTATGTTGTACACCCGAAACTAACAGGCCATTGTATGTTAACTATACTGGAATTAAAATAAAACACTTAGTTTAAAAAAGAGCTTGGTGTGGCTCCAGGTGCAGAGCGTGTGCTCAGTGAGTAGTGCTCCCTTCTGGGAACCTCCTCCCTGTCACTCCAGACTCCCCATAGTCTCTGCCTTGCTCTCCAGCGCTTTCTAGGCACTTCCTCTGGCGCTTCCTCCTTTTCTGTGCTAACCTGCTGGAATTCTGTGATTCGGCCCAGTCTGGAGAGGAGGGGCGTGAGCTGCAGGTTCGAATCCCAGTGCTGCCACTTAGCTGTGTGTGCATGGGCAGTTGTGTAACTTTTTGGTGCCTCAGGGACCACGCCTGTAAAATGGGGATGCCCACTCCACAGGTGGGTGTGAGGGTCCCGAGGGCTAAGGTCTGCATCAGTGTCCAGCACGGTGCTCGGTAGCCAGGGAACATCCCATGAATGTTACTATTCCCAGCTCCTAGGCACCTGTCCTCTCTGACACCCTCTGTGTGGAATCTCATTTGTTCTACCTCTTGGGGCCCTCACGACCCTCTCTTTCCCTTCCCGTGCTGCTGACCCCCACCCCCTGGTGTTTCATTTTGTTCACTTGGTTCATTTTGTTCTGGCCTATTCGGACCAGCATCCCTGCTACAAGTCTCTTCCCTTTCCAGTACATTTCCCGTGGAAATAGTAGCTGAATGTTTTCCAAAGCGTATTTCTGATTGCACCACTCCTCTGCTCTAGAAGTTCCTATGACTCCCCATTGTCCACAGACTAGATCTCAGATCCCAGTCCTGGGGTTCAGACTCCCCCCTTCTGGACCCCACCCACCTAACCACCCTCATTCCCCTGCTCCATCCTTCAGATGATGCACCGAATGGATTTGTTCTTTCTCCCTTGTTTCCACCCGGTGGTTACTCACTCAGGGCTTTTGTCCATTTAGAACACGCATCCCCTCTCACATACCCATTCTACCATTCTTCAAAGCCCAGGAGAAACGTCACCTTCTAGCCTGTCCTGATTTTTCCTACACCCCAAATTGGAAGGATTCTCTAGAACTTTGTCTGAACCTCTCCAGTCGCTGCTCCATTTTCTACTCTGCATTTTGTCGGGACATAATTTGTTCACAACTGGTTTGCCGCCACCGTTCCTGTGTCTGCTTGTCTCCTGCCTGCTGCCCGTAGCCACGCGGTCCCCCTCAGCATGTCCAGGATGGGAGCTACTGAATGTCACTGTGTGCGGGGCCTGTGTGTGGGCTCCTAGGGGGACGCAAAGAAAACCAGCCGAGTCTCCATCTCTACTGTGAGGGATCATGAAGCCGAGTTGGGGGAAGGAGTGTGTGTATGTGTGTGTGTGTGTGTGTGTGTGTTGTGCGTGCACGTGTGAGATGACCTAGGATCATTCTCCGAGCAGCACAGCACACACAATGGAGAAGGTGAAGGCAGTGCCCCAGAGAGCTGGCAAGGTCTCCAAGGCTGCAGGGCAGGAAGGACTCGGCCTCCTGTGTGACGGGGGAGGCTCTGAGGAGGAGCGAGGAGTTTGCACAGAGACCTGAAGGCAAGGAGGCACGAGGATTGACTAGCGGTGGATGGGGGCCTGGGGCAGGGGGAAGCGGTGTCTATTGTGTCGTTGGTTGAGGGACAATTCCTGTCCCAGTTGCAGGAGCTCTGAGTCTCTGTCTCCTCTTCTGGCTACTGCACGGTCGGTGACCGAGACCCCAGGCTGTGGTAGCTGAGTGACTTACTAGGGTTTAAATCCTGGATCTCCTAATGGTTGACTGAGTGACCTTGGGAAGGTCATCTGAGCTTCAGTTTTCTCATTAGCTGAGCTAATGACCCAGTGAGCCCAAGTGCCCGGAAGTTCACACTCACTCAGTCCAGCTCAGGACGCAATTCCAGAGTGTCAAGCTCTTCACCTTCTTGGAGGAATGTCTGTCCCCAGCTGGCTTCTGCAGGGGCCAGGCACACTGCAGTCAGTGAACTCAGTCACCTCCCAAAGCAAGATGTGTCTGGGGTTAATTAAAAACACTTGACCCACCTTATTTAAGTAAGTATCCTCCTATACTTCTAGAAAGTGTTAAGGGATACATTAAAAAAAATAAAGCCATGACTTTCATACACATATAAAATGAACATGTGTCAAGGATTTCACTTAACTCATGAATAAGGGGATTCACACTTTCCATCATCTCAGCTTTTGCCTCATTTCATTTTAATTGTCTCCCATGGCTGGGATTGGCGGAGGCAAGACACTGTTACTCTCTCGTATCAGCTTTTGAGATTGCGCCCATAAAATTGGTCAGAAATACCAGATCTTTACTGTATTCCTTCTGTGTGCTCCCTTCTGTGCCAGGTGACTGAGGAATGCACACAAGACCCAGTCCTGGTCTTGGCAAACTCAAAATAGAGCTGGGAAAACAGAATACCTTCTGAGAGGTGGGTGGGCCATCCTATAGCTGGGGTTCAAAAAAGCAGCAGCCAACTTTATTAAAGATGTAGGTTAAGCTGTATTTTCTGCTGGTACCTTTTTAACGTGGAAATACATCTGGGAAGGATAACATTGTTATATCATAGTTTACTTTGATCATAATGGCAGGGCATATCAGAATCACGTTGCACAATTATGTGTGGGGCTTCTACTAGCAACCAGGCATACTTCTGGGTTCTGTTAGTACGAAGATGAGAGTGGCCCCAATTCCTCGGCGTATATGGTTCTGTAAGGAAAGCAAAGAGCTGCTTACATAAATCAATAAGTCTCCTGTATACAGTAGCATACATGCACCCATTGCTCTCTTCAGTGATGTTCACACATTTACACACTTGGGATTGCAATTCTCTCATTTTGTAGCCTTGTATTCATCTTTATTATTATCTTGGCAATAAGAAGACCCAGCCTTGCTGATGGAAATAGCAGCTCAAACATAAGAAATGTATTTTCCTATGCTGTTGAGACAGCCTTGGGAGGACTGGGATTAAGTTTGGGGCTCCCAGGGACCATCTTCGTGTCAGTTCAAGTTCAGGTCAACACAGACCACCCCTGAAAACTTCAGCTTGCAGTAGACGCTCATTGTTGAAGCTTCTGCCTTCAAACAACTTACCACCTAGGGAGCGTGTATGCGGGGGCATGGGTCTAAAAGACAAACTGTGTTCTAAAAGCTTTGGAAGATTTAGAGAAGAAAGCTATCATGGCCCCTGGAGGGGCAGTAAACAGGAAAACCTCAAAAGAAGAGGTATTGTTAGAAATATGGACCCTGATGATTGGTGGAATTTCAACCAAAAGGGGACCCCTGCACAGTTGTGCTTGGATTTGTGAACATAGCAGATATGGCAATCAGTGAGACCCCCTCCCCAGGATCAGCCTATTCCGTTTCATTAGGAAGATAGAATTGAGGATGAAGGTTCAGATTGTTAGGTAGAATGTCTTTGATATTTAGGGAGCCTTCCTAAATAAGCAATAGTCCCAAAGTTAGTCCTAATCCACCCAAAGATGATTGAGCACACAAGTTGAAAAGGTTCTCATTTAAAAAGCCCCCTCACTTATCAGACAGTCCCCTATTATGTACTAAAATTCAAGGCTTAGTGAGGAATCACTGTCACTAAAACACCCTAGAGGGAAAGCAAATAGGGCCATTGGTTCATATGCAAAACTAATGTGATGGACCTATGACTTAAAGTCACATGCTCAGAGTTCCTGCAAGAGTGAGGTGGCATGTGACTGCAGTCCTTGCTCAGAAATGGTCATCGGGCCAGGAGTGCAGTTTGGAGCTGGCTGCACAACAACATTGTGCCTCCCAGTGGCCCAGGAAACTGCACACCAGGTGGCCTCTGAGCTCTTCTCATGCGGAAACCCAGTGGGTTCATGACCACCAGCAGGTGCACCAGACTTTCAAAGATCTGGCTCCAGAGGGATGCTTTTTCTCTCGTCATTTCCATTAGTGCCTCTGAAGGCCAGGAAGTTAGTGCAGGAGGTTGGGTTGGCAAGGATCTACTTGGAGATGATTTCAAATAGATTATTCCTCTAGGGATGGATGGTCAATTTAGCACTGAGAGTGGGATACAGTAAAAGCTCAATCATGAAAACACATTGTTAACACTAGCCTTCTGGTTACTGTATCTCTCCCCTCACTGGGCAGTTCTGCTGCCCCCTCCTCCTTTTGTATCAGTGCTCTTCACACTGGTTTTGAAACCTGAATCCAATTATGTCAAGCTTCTGCTCAAAATCTTCCAATGACTTCTGAGGCTTTTAGAATAAGGACCCTGGAATGTGGAGCTAAGGGCCTGCGTGACTTGACCTAGTCCTCCCTCCCTAGGCTTCTGTCTCCGCTCTCTTTCTAACTCCCTTTGCTCCAGCCTTACAACCTGACTTTCAGCCCCTGATAACTTCCAGACTCCTTCCCACAGGCCTTTGCACATGCCACTAGCTCTGCCTGGAATGCTCACCTCCTCTATCTCCACCGGTCAGCCCCCACTCACAAGCCAGATCTCAGTTAGGGCTTTGTTGTCTCAGGGAAGTGCTCCCTGACCTTCCTGACCAGCTCAGAGCACCCCCCACCCACACACCCTCTTACCACTGCAACTGCTGCCTCAAGCGGCACTTACTGCACCTGTAAACCAACATTTACCTTGTCATGATTTGACTGATGGTCTGTCTTCCCCACCAGACTGTGAGGTCCCCAGTGTAAGAGGCCCTGTTTGTTCTCACAGTGTAGTCTCTGGGCCCCTAGCACAGTACCTCACACGTGGTAACAGTTTCACAAATAATTTTCCATTCAGTCAACAAATAACTACTGAACACCCATGGACTGATGTTAGTGACTATTTGTACAAAGTGAGAGAGGGGGAAAAAGCCCAAAACATAATGGTGGTGGGTCACCGGAGAAGGGAAAGTTGCAGAGACGATATGATTTAAAGAGGCAAATGGGTAAAGTATAGAGGTTAGTAAACAGTTTCTCAGGCTCTGACAAAGAAAGGCCCCTGGCGCGCCACACTTCGATTCATGTCTATTGCCTGGTGTGTGGTTTTCCAGGATGACCAAATCCCTGAGGTAGCCAGCACTTCCTGAGAGACATCAAAACTGTGGTGGGGAGCTGTTCCGAACTGTGGGAAAGTCAGTGGAGAATTTTTATTTCATTCATCAAATCCGTACCTAGACGTAGCCTTTTATGGGGTAGCTCTACCCCGTTAGAAGCAGCCGGAAGAGCCTCACCTGTTCAGAAATGATTCAGTCGCAAGGCAGAATGTACTTTGGTGGCTGTAGGAAAGAGCTATAGCCTAGATTTATTTATGTCATCTGAGACATATCTAGAGAATACCATCTTTCAGAATGAAAATCAAATTCTGGAGATAAAGAACTGTTTTTTAAGGGAAGTTTGTTTGCGCTGACACGATCACTTGAGAGCATCAGCTTGCGTCTTTGTATCCAGAATTTACTGAACTGTGGAATGAGTATACACTATATCATTTGCCTGAGGCAGGGCACTGTAAATATTTCATGGCTTTAAATATGTGCCGTGATTAGGGATGTGTTTTAGTAGTCAAGTGAAGAACGGTTTAAAGCAATGAAATGAAAGTATTTCCTTTTTGTTCAACATGTTCTCTTCTGGGAGCTTTAGAAGCATGTCACAAGGAGAATTCTGCAAGGCTAAGGTTCTCCTGATGATATCAGCGATGGGAAAGAGATCTTGAGTCTTGGTCTTTAACACCTCCATTTGTTCTAGAAGAAAATTCTCTAAAATGTTCATAGAAGGGACGCCTGGGTGGCTCAGTTGGTTAAGCGTTGCCTTCGGCTGAGGTCATGATCCCAGGGTCCTGGTCAGTGGGGAGCCTGTTTCTCCCTCTGCCTACTGCTCCCCCTGCTTGTGCTCTCTGTCTCTGACAAATAAACAAATAAAATCTTAAAAAACATATTCATAGAAGCCCATAGCTATTTTGCAAATTTGTTTTGGTATTAGATGACATTACTCCAAATGCCAGTTTTAAAATAAACTAGTAAATAAATTTTGAAAGAGAGCTTTAATGTGGAAGTGGCTTTAAAATAAAATGAATAAGTAAAGAAATAACATTCAACAGATATTATTGAACACTTACTGTGTGTTGGGCTGTTTAATATCCAAATTGAGATGACAGTTAGTGGCTCTTGGCACCTTAAAGATCAAGATAAGATTGGTTTGAATCCTTAAATTTATGTCCTGTGACAATTCCTCTAGCCTAAAGGGATGTACCGTTTAAAAGGGGAGCTAAGGCAGGTCAGGAATAATTATAATATAGGGAAGAGGTAAAGTATGCAGAGGAGAAAGAGAGAGAAGCCCTTGCATCTGGAAGAATCAGGATGCTTCTCAGAGTTGTGGAGATATGTTTAGATGAAGGCAGAGAATCCATCTACAGACCAAGGAAATAGTGTGAGCAAGGGTACGGCGTCAGGAGGGTGCAGGGCAGGTACCATTGCCCTTCGGTTGACCGGCGCCTGAGGTACCTGAAGGGAATAGTAGTGAGGAAAGGTAAGAGCAGGCAGATGATTTGGGACTTTGGAAGTTAAGTGTTTTGCCAATGGCGAAATTAACCAGATGTCCTGCCTAAAGACTTGTTATTATCCCCGTACATTAATGGCATCTGTGTACAACGGTTTGTTTGAGGACCTGTTTTCAGTCCTTTAGAGTATGTACCCCAAGGTAGGCAAACTCCATTCTTAATCCTGACCTGATGGCTGGCCCCATCCCATTTTACAATTTGATCCCAGATCCAAATACTTCCTACAGAACTCAAAAGCACCATTTCCCCATTTTGCTTGAATGTTCCCTTTATTTATTTATTTTTAAACACTATTTGGGAGAGAGAGAGAGAACACGAATGCGGTTAGGGGACAGAGGAAGAAGCAGACTCCCCACTGAGCAGGGACCCCCGAAGTGGGCTGATCCCAGGACCCTGGGATCATGACCTGAGCCACCCAGGCACCTCTGAATGTTCCCTTTAAATAAGCCTTCTATTCTCTTTGTTGAAAGGCAGTGTGGGATAAGATTGAGAACACGTGGTCTGAAGCCAGATGACCTGCAACCTAGGACCAGAGCTGTCAGTTGTTGAGCTAAAATCAGCTCAGCCTTCAGTTTCGCTAAAGCTCCATTTACTCAACTATACTCTTCATTCCTCTTGAAGTTGTGATTAGCATCGAGACAACTGGTGTTTTGAAGAGTATTTTCCAAATGTCAACGATTCCTCCATGTAGGTATGTACTAGGTCCTTAAAATTTCAAGCCAGAAAGGACTTTCAGAGCAAGCCTGCTTGGAAATGCTGTTACCGTACAGATCTGAGGGCCCTCAGGGGGCGCTATTTGGGGGGGCAAGTTGGGGGGTAAATTCCAGATCTTCTGAGGCAGGTCTGGGCCTTTTCTACCTCCCCACAGCCAGACCTCCTTCTGAGGCTCAGTCAAATCCTTTGTCCTTTCTCCTCTGGTTGAGAAAAAACAAGAGCAAACACAGTACCTCTGAGTTATTCACTGAGTCCGTTGAGCTCAGATTTAGCTCCAAAGTCTGGCTGTTGGTCTGACCTTTCCTGAATTTCATTCTCCAGGCGTGGGAGGGAAGCCAGTCCTTCCCCTGGCCCCTGCTTAGTATCCTTGGGAATTCTCTTATTTGTATTCCTGTCACTGCCACTTTTAATGCACCAAAGCCTGAGTTTAAAGCAATAACCAGCCTGACGTTTATGAAATAAAAGATTGATATCAGCTTCATGAAACTCAGGCAAAGGCAATATCTTTTCTGTATCTTACTATGCCTTTAACTCCAGGAACTTTTATACTCGGTGGCCACTGAAAAATGAAATAACAATAATGACAATAATAAAAAAAAAAAGCGGTATCTTCTAAGAACCGCAGTTCTATGAGTAATGTTTTCTTTAATTTCTTTATTGATTTAATGACAAGAGAAGATTAGACTTATTTCTTTCTTCAGTGTCCAAGTGCATTTTCATTTTTAAAAGAAAGATCATAGTATGTAGCTTAAAGGTTGACATTTTGTTTATCACCTGGCTTCTTTATGCATTGGTGGCTTGAGCAGCTGAAATGCATAACCATGGCCACCTTGTTTCCTCATGAGGAAGGTAAGAAGATTCAGATGGGAGAAAGCTTTTGTTCTCTTATGACGTAGAACATTCTGGAAAATAAGTCACCTTTATGCTTGTTCTTCCAGAAGGTCATTCCACTTTACAGGGTGGATTATTTTTTTGCACACAGAAGTCGTAAGTGCCTAAAGTATAAGATTTGACATCTGTGACCCGACATAATTTGGTTCAGTCAGACTTCCCAGTCATATCACCCATTACTTAACTTTTTACACCGGATGAATTGGTCAAACTGAACATTTCTCATTTCTCACGTGATGATTTTCAATTTTATTTTTATCCAGTCAGACAATCCCTGCCCTTTATTTGGAATGTTTAATTTATTTACCTTTAACTGGGTTTGAGTCTACCATCTTGCTTTTTGTTTTCTATTTGGGCTATATGTTATTTGTTCCCTTTTCCCTCCTTTCCTGCATTCTTTAAGATTAACTGAGACTTTTTTTTAGTATGTTATTTGATCTCCTCTAATGGCTATTTTAAACCCTTGCAGCTAATCCCACCATTCCTTTCATTTCTGTATGTTCCCATTGACTGATTTCTCTCTTGGATTTGGGTCACATTTTCATGCTTTTTCACGTAACTAGAAAGTCTTGATTGTATGCTGGATGCCACAGTATGATTATCTGTATTTTATCCTTTTCCTTTTTAGAAGGGGTAAGTTTGGTCCTGGCAGGCAGTTAATTTACATGTGGCTCAAGACTGTCAAATCTTGTGTAAGGTACGTAGTGAAAAAGGGTGGAAAGTGATTAAAGGTTAGAAAAATATTTAGGGGCCAAATCATCTAGAACTTTGTAGATCCCAGTAAGGAGCCTGGATTTTATTTAAAGTAAACAAGAAACCATTACAAAATTTTTGGCTAAGGAATGATACAATCTATCTTTTTAAAAAGACTGTTTTCTCTGTTCCACTAAAGAAACACTTACTGGAGACCTATATGAGCCGGGACATGTGATAGACAATGGAAACCAGTCCATGAGTGAATATATAGGACGCTCCTACCTTTGAAGAGCTCGCAGAGTGACCAGGGCTGTGAGTGTCATGGTGGAGGCAAGCACTGGGAAGTATTGGGAGCGAGAACTAGAGCGTCAGGGATGGTGTCCTAGAGGAAGTTACTCTCAGCTGGCTGTTTAGAATGGACAGGACTTATCCAGGTGAAAAGAGGAGAGGTACCAGTGGCAGGCAGAATACCTTGATTAAAAGTATGGAGAGGTGAAAGAGCTGTGTGTGGAGAAACATGGAGTTCAGTTTTGCTGAATGTGAGGTGTGAAGCATTGTTTACCCTTGTCCTCCCACCACCAAAGAGCTTCCCACCCCCACCCTGAGTTGCATGTGCTTCCACCCATTCTTCAGGTTCGATTCAAATACCACTTCCTCCACGAGCAATTCCTGATGCCTACAGAGAAGTGACTAGTGTCTCCACTGCTGGGGTGTCTGTTATGCTCATATCTAGCTATCCATGTCCAGTTTACCTGTGTTTCAACTACAGAGTCTAACAGTGATTGGCCTATAGTGCTCAATAAATATTTATTGATTAATAAATTCAGCAAGTTTCCCGGGAGGCTGATCTCTAGGTTTATTGGCAACCCCATTGTCTTTGTCCAGATTCATATATCTTTTCACCACATTGGGCTCAGCCTTTCAAATAGTTGCCCCCAATCACCAGGCAGCCATAACTTTTATTTGTACCACACTATATTCACTGACCCCTTTCAATTCACACAATGGGATATCCACTTCTTCATCTTGCTGTTTCAAGTGTCTGGTACTTTGAATCTTAAATCTGGAAGAACTTTTAAAAATCATCTAATTTGTTGGGTTTTAAACTTGGCTGCACATTAAAATCACATGGGGGACTTTTTAAAAACATCTATGCCTGGGATCCATTCTCCAGAGACTCTGATTTAATTGGCCTGGGTAGAGGCCTGGACATCCTATTAAAAAACAACAACAAAAAACACCAAACAATTCTCCCCAGGTGATTCTAATGTATAATGAGGAGTTAGAACCACTGATCTAAGACCCATTCCTTATGTATGACAAAACTCATTATCTGTTACAAGGGAAGAAACTCAGGTCCGGAGAGGTCAAGTGACTTGTTTGAGGGTCACACAAAGAACTTAATATACAGCAAATCTGCATCTAGAACCAAAGTCTCCTTCCTATGCTGCTATATATCTATTTATTTAATTATTTTTTTAAGTTTTTATTCGAATTCCAGTTAGTTAACATACGGTGTTATACTAGTTTCAGGTGTACAATGTAGTGATTCAACACTTACGTATCACCTGGAGCTCATCACAAGCGCATTCCTTAATTCCCCGTCACTTATTTCACCCATCCCCCACCCCCTCCTCTCTGGTAACCATCAGGTTGTTCTCTAAAGTTAAGAGTCTGTTTCTTGTTTTGCCTCTCCCTTTGCTCATTTGTTTTGTTTCTTAAATTCTACTTGAGTGAAATCATATGGTGTTTGTTTTTCTCTGGTTGACCTCTTTCGCTTAGCATAATACTTTCTAGTTCCATCCATGTCATTACAAATGGCAAGATTTAATTTGGTTGAATAATATTTCACTGTATATATATATATCTCACAACTTCTTTATCCATTCATCAGTCGATGGGTGCTTGGGCTGTTTCCATAATTGGTTTACCTTCTCACATTACCAACTTATGGGCAGTTAATTCTCTTTGAATTCTGAACTCTGACCCCCCCTTCTCATGAGAACAAAGCCATATTCTTCGGAGCCTGGTGAGCTTAGATTTGAGGGAGAGCATTTGTTTTCACGACAGTGTCCATCTCCTCTTCATAACAGAGAGGCTTTCATTTGTCCGAACTTGATCATCATTTGGCCGTAATTTCACTGGAGGGTAAACTTGTGCTGGATTGTCTCAGTCTCAGGGTTGTTGTGAGGTTCGAATGAAATAACACACGTACAGCATTTAACGTTGGGCTTGTGGCAGAGTGTGTGCTCAGTAAACAGAAGTAATCAACAGTGTTGTTATTACTATCATAATTCCTAATCAGTGCTGTATTACAACCCTAATTAACAGTGATACTGATGTGCGGTGGATGTGGGTAATGGCACATATTTTAACATCTTCGAGGGACTGTACCAGGCACTTTACATACATAGTTTCATTTAGCCTTAAATTGCCTCTGCATATGTATTATTATCTCTAGTTTACACGTGAGAAAACTGAGCCAGAGCATCTAAGTATCTTGCTCAGTCTCACTGATAAATGATGGAGATAGGTTTGGGTCCCAGTGTGGCTGGTCCCAAAGTTTTATGTGCTTTTGTTCACAACTCACTGCCTTGTTCAGTCACAGCATTTTGTAGAAGGGGTAATGGAAAGGCAATGGAAAGTTAAGGCTCTCATGTTGTATTCTTGATATTTCAGGTCAACATTATAAGGGGCAACAACCATGACTTTCCTCAAAATGGGCATTTCTGATGTTCCTGCTCTTACCTGTCATAGCTTCATAACATAAAGACATCTTGTTAATCGGGTTGGCCCCATGGTCTCCCCTCCGTATGTCCATTCCTGTCCCTTTGCCTCTTCTCCGGCTACTCTCACCATCTGTGACTCTCTTTCCTGCTCTGCCTTCCTCTCCAAATATTTCTAATTTCTTAAGGCCCAACTTGAGCCCTCATCTCTGTGGCATCTTCTCTGGCTGCTCCAGGCTGTGTAGACCTTTCCTTTCTTTGAATTCCTACTGCAATCAGGGCCTAGACCATGTAGGTGAGCCCCTGTCTTAGTCAATCTCCTTTGGTCAAAAGTAGCAAACACCACTCCAACCTTAGGCATATGAAAAGAATGTAACAGAAGGACACAAAAGTATCTCCTGAAACTAAGGGGCAGGCCATGTAGCTGGGCCGTATGAGGGACTTGATCCAGGATTTGGAAGCCTTCAGGAAGCAAGTCTCGTACTCTCTCTTGTGGGTCTCAGCTTCTCTCTGTGTTTTGCTTCATTATTTCTATATAAAAGGTTTTCTGTG
>NC_048223.1:109751713-109757221 GCF_002007445.2 Ailuropoda melanoleuca | reverse complement strand
TGTCAAATAAATAAATAAAATCTTAAAAAAAAAAAAAAAAAGACCTGCGAGATCAAGAGTTGGATGCTTGACTGACTGAGCCACCCAGGCACACTGGAAGGGACACTTATTAACCCATTTTAGTGTTCGCTGGACACCACTGTGGTTCAATCAGCTGTGACCCAACCAAGGGTGGACATTGTGAATGGGGTCAGTTTCCCTGATATGGCAGTGGGGGGCAGTGTTAGCTGGGCCGGAAACTGGAGAAATGCCCACTTCAGCACTTGATAAGACATTGCCTTGGATAATTCTTTAATTGATACAGTAATTACTGGTGACATTGCTATAAGCTTCCCCGTGGAAGTGCCTCTGTCTTTCCTATCTTTTTTGTGCTTCCCTCTCACTACACACACTCAAAATGTGGTATCTGATTGTTTATGAACTGATTGAAACAAGGGGTAGGAAATACTTGATTTAGAGAGCTGCTATTGTCTCCGGTTTTGGGCACAGAGCTCCTAAAAACCTTAGAATTTCTTGAGTGATGAGGGTGATAGAAGGCTCTTTAGTTCTGAAGAGGTGACTCTTTCTGGACCCCTAGATAGCTTCAGGATGGGGGCTTGGTCCAGAAAAGCCAAGCCTTGATCAGGAACTTGGAACTTTCAGCCCTAACCTCTCGACGTTCGGGGAGGGATGGGGGCCAGATATTGAATTAATGACCAATGGCCAGTGATTCAGTTAATCATGCCTATGAAATGAAACCTCCTTAAGAACCCCTAAATAATGGGGCTCAGAGAGCTTCTGGGTTGGTAAACAAACACATCAAGGTGTTGGAGGCTGGCACACCCGAAGAAAGCAGGGGAGTCCGGTGCACCCTTTTCTTTATGCATCTTGGCCCTGTGTGTCTTTTCCACTTGGTCGTTCCTGAGTTGTACCCTTTATAAGAAAGTGCTCATAATAAGCAAAGTGCTTTCCTGAATTCTGTGAGTTGACGTAGCAAATTATCAACCCTGAGGAAGAGATTGTGGGGGCCCCTGACTTACTACCTGTTGGTCAGAAGTACAGGAGGCCCAGGACTTGCGGCTGGCATCTGAAGTGATTGGGGGCAATCTTGTGGGACTGAGCCCTAAATCTTTGGGGTCTGCACTAACTCTGGGTAGTTGAGTATCGGAATTGAATTGA
Source organism: Ailuropoda melanoleuca (assembly GCF_002007445.2). Taxonomy (NCBI): domain Eukaryota; kingdom Metazoa; phylum Chordata; class Mammalia; order Carnivora; family Ursidae; genus Ailuropoda; species Ailuropoda melanoleuca. The sequence goes on along the minus strand of NC_048223.1, from coordinate 109,756,063 downwards.
ATTATTAAGTACCCAGTTGGTATCCGGAGAATCAGAGAACTGGTGGTTGGGGGGTTAGAAGACCTCCAAGAATACTAAAAGGAGAAGCCCTGCATCAAGGAGGTAGAGAAATTCCCACAACTGAGCTTCAAGAACATGCTGGTACCCAGTGGGTTAATCTGCTCAGACTGCATGAGAGTAAAAAATTAAAAAAACAAAACAAACCTCTCTAAATTAGTCTGGGAATGTTAGAAACTTGGTGGTACCACTAGGTCAAACAGCAAAGCAAGCTAGTGTAGTTTCCCAAATGATCCTCGGCTCAGTGAGACCAGCTGGTGGAGATACACAGCCTGGCATCTTCCTAAAGCTTCACCTCAGCAGGACCGGGCCAGGTAGGAAAGAGGCTTCAGCTCTGAGCTTTGCTTTCCAACTCAGTTCTAATTTCCCTGTGAGTCAGCACTCCCTGTCACAGGAGAAAAGTGCCCTGGCACTTCCCAACCCCAAACCCCTCTCTGGGGAAAGCTTTGAGGGTGCCCATTACACTGTCTCCAGGGGCCTTGCATTTTCACACCTGCTCCTAGAGTAGGGAACTTGGATTTAGTTCCACATACCTTGTGGCTCTTGGCACAAACCTGGGTACCTTATGGCCATTCCCCAAGGTGACCATGCGCTGATGCCACATGAATCTTATGCCCCCGCTTTGTTCAGCTCCATTGAACAGTGACAAGGGCTGGGAGGAAGAGGAGGACCCTGTCCTCCAAGGGCAAAATGAATCGTAGTGTGAAAAGCTTCCTTCTCTATGAGCGAAAGGTCAACCTTCATCAGGCAAGTGGAAGAAAACTTTTCTTCCTTTTGACCAAGAATTAGCACTGCCTGGGCATCCACCTGTGCTGTCTTTGAGCACGGTGGCCTGCATCCTCTGGGTCCGGGGGTAAGGTCTTTCACCTGCCGCTCTAATGACAAGGGCAGCTTCTTAAAAACCCTGGAAACAAATAAACCTTGCCGTTTATTGACAAGCCACACAAAATGTTGGGATGTATGGCTATATCCCCTAATGAGATACACCATTGAAAGGCAATTTAGTCAATTAATAACCATTAATTGAGTACCTACTATATGCCAAAGACTAAAATAGGTAATAGGGTATTAGAGCGTGGCACCCCACCAAATACTACAAGAATTTCTGTACATACAGGCGTATCTTTTTTTTTTTAAAGATTTTATTTATTATTTGAGAGAGAGAGAGCACACACAAGTGGGAGAGAAAGAAGCAGACTCCCCACTGAGCAGGGAGCCTGATGCAACCCTGAGCAAGAAATGTGCAGGGAGAAAGANTCAGGGCTCGATCCCAGGACCCCAGGATCATGACCTGAGCTGAAGGCTGATGCTTAATTGAGCCACCCAGGTGCCTCTCTTTTTTTTTCTTTTAAATAATTATATCCAGAGCTGCTCATCTACTGTTTGTTAGGGATGAACAAATTGAGACTTGAAAAAGAGGAGGAACTTCAAACAAAGCTTGGTTTTCAAAGAACTTCCTCACCTTATAGCTCTTTTCTTTAGGGCTCATGCCTCCTCTCTCCTCTCCAGTCTGCACTAGAAACACATGGGCACTAGCTCCATGCCCTGAGCAAGAAATGTGCAGGGAGAAAGAAATGTGTAGCCAGTTCCTGAGCAGGCATCTCTCTTTCCTCATAGGCCCTGACCCAGTGAGCCTCAGGTATAGATGGTTTGTTGCAGAATAATGTGGATACGGGGTTTCAGCTCCACAAACTGTGGTGATGGCCAGTAATGGACCACCATGGGGTCAACAAAGATCATGCCAAACCTTCATGATTTCCTGACTACAGCTCTTCAGATCACAGCCCCCTTGACTACTGTCAACACTCAATACATGTGCGGAAACACTCTTTGTTTTCACTGCTTCTCACACCTTCAGTTGCCGGTGTGATATTTATCCTGCAAGTTTTAGAATCCAATAAACTCAAAGGCAATTCTTTCCTTTGAACTTTGTCTTCTCTCTCTAGTTCTTTTTTTTTTTTTTAAGATTTTATTTATTTCTTTGTCAGAGAGAGAGAGCACAAGCAGGGGGAGAAGCAGGCTCCCTACTGAGCAATGAGCCCAATGTGGGACTCGATCCCAGGACCCTGGGATCATGACCTGAGCTGAAGGCAGATGGTTAGTAACCGACTGAGCCACCCAGGTGGCTCTCTGGTTCTTCATTTGAGTAGGTCACAAATAGAAGAGGCAGAAAGAGAAAGCAGGAATAATCTTTCTTGAAGAGACCACTGGCCAATATAGATTGATATTGAAGACATATATGTATATGTATATAATATGTATATGTTCTCTACAAAGTATTCTGTGTGTGTGTGTGTGTATAGCATATTTGCTTACTCGGTTTCACAATATTAAACTTTACCTGAGACTATTGCTCCTGGAAAACAGACAGTTAAGAAATCTCCTAACCTTTCGTGTTCCAATAAACAGTTTAGCACAAAGAACTACCCTTCCCCACGTGACTTAGATAAGACTCAAAGTCCACTTTCTTATGGCTCACGTAANAAACTTTACCTGAGACTATTGCTCCTGGAAAACAGAGACAGTTAAGAAATCTCCTAACCTTTCGTGTTCCAATAAACAGTGTAGCACAAAGAACTACCCTTCCCCACGTGACTTAGATAAGACTCAAAGTCCACTTTCTTATGGCTCACGTAAGACATGGGGTGGCTCCCTTATTTAGCTGGGACTAGGCCAAACACAGCCCTTCTCCCTTTTGTCTGAACCTACTGACAAGGCTGGACACAGCCTCTCCAACTTCCCGTTCTTTGTCTCATGATTGATTAGCAGAGATTAGAACTGTTTGTCCCCCCTGAAACTAGCTAACCGTAGAGGAAAACATTATCTGGTCTGAAAACTGACTGAGACTTGTCCTGCTTGCAAAACAACCCCAACTGTAAATCACCTCACTTGCAACTTATTTACTCTCCTTCTGCTCCCCTAGAAGTTTAAGGCAAAAATCACCCCGTGGAGACATCCCGATCTTTGGATCTGGGGTGCTCTTTTTATTGCAACAGCCTGAATACAATCAGTCTTCTTATTCATCTGGTATTTGCCTCTCCCCCCAGATTTACTGAGATACCACTGACCTGTTTCTGCCTTTGACAAGCTACCTAGGTTTTATTGAACCTCTGTTGTACATGGGGGAGGCAGAGATAACTATGCAATCCCTCTCCTCTAAGAGCTTAACATGGAATAGAGAAAAGATACGCAAACCTGAGGAGTCCTAGTACCTAGAGGCTGTAATAAGCACTCAGAGAGGTGAAGAGCACCAACGTAACCGTGGAGATGGAGAGATGGGGTTTGCAGTTCTGTGTGCCTCCCTCTCCTATGGCTATGTCCCTGGTTGTCAATAAAATACTTCCTGGACTCCTGGAAGAAAATGCTGCTGGGAAATACGGAATTTAAAATAGGTGTGGAAGAGCAAAGCAACCTTCCCAATGTGTGGTCCCCTGTGGGTGGTACTGAGCGAGGAGAGCAAATCAAAGTATACCTGGCATCCCCTCTGCCCCAGCTACCTCAAGTAAGCACACAGTTGAAGTCAACCCAATGTCCTTGATATGCAAACTTCAAAAAAGTCTTCTGCCCCCACTTCCAAGCAACCAGACAGCTTCTTTCTGTAGAGAAAGTCAGTGGCAGACACTGTCTGCTTTCAAGAGTCTGAAAATGTCCAGAGCAGCCCAAATGACACCAGCAGACATGGGGCAGGAGAACGTGGTATCCAGGCAGCCTCAGGAAAAGGATAAAGGGACCAACTTGCTGACCCGATTGCTGCACGAAGGTTATTTACACAAACTCAATCTGGTCCTGGCCAGTGAAAAGTAGATTGAAGGGAATTCTCAGTTAGTAGTTCATCATGACTTTAGCCTTGCCTTAGCACACAGAGGCTCAGAGGTAGCAAGTGGGTTGTTTTCCCTCCCTTTCAAAACTGAGGGTGGGAAAGGGGAGATAAATTGCCAAACAAAACCAGATTGCAAAGGGGGCAGTCTATCACAGCTTCCAGGGAATCATAAAGGGCATCATCTTTATCATAAATCATAAATGTGCATAAACTTAAATGCACATTACAGGGGCTGAAGCCTGGCCTAAATTGGTGCATTTCTGTTTCAATAGCATTTGATTATTCTTGTGATGTTATTCCTATGATCATAGCTGTTGCAATTTGCCAGTGTATTGAGATAGCTTGTCCAAAGAGACGCAGCTTGAAATCATGAATAACAGGGGATTTGCTGTGAGCACCCATTGAGAGGGCAACTGGTCAGGCAGAATTCCATTTGGGAAGCTCAGTGTGTTAGGGAGAGCCTGGCCACTTAC
>NC_048223.1:109744055-109751613 GCF_002007445.2 Ailuropoda melanoleuca | reverse complement strand
TTTTTTTTTTTTTAAGTGGAGTGTGGAGAGATGTAGTGAATGGCAAGATAGAGCGATGCTTTGGAACACAATCGGTCTGTCAGCAGTTTTATTTGCAAACTCTCATTGTGCTCTACTCTTCAACTTCGGGGGCAGGTTGGTCCCTGACATCCAGGGTCCTCTCCATGCAAGGTCCAGGGGAGAGGAGGGCTGCTTGTGGTGCCTCCTCCGTCAACAGGCTGTAGGGAACCAGGAGGCATCAGGAAGACCAGACCAAGGGGTGTGGCTCATGGAGGTAGCAGGGAGAGGAAGCTGCTTGGTTGAGAGTCCCTGGGGCCACGCTCTGTTACTGCTGGTCAGGGTGTTTGGCCTTAATCTCCGCCCTGCCTTCACATGGACACAGGTGGCGGGTAGAGGGGAGGATATACCACCTAGAAACAAGGGGAGAAGTCCTTAGGATACACAAAGCCCCTGAGTCTCCATCTTAGCACTAGGACTTGTTCTCCTGAAGTTTGCTGGAGGCTTCATCATCGTCAGGCAAGTATTTACCCAAATGATTCAGCCTTAGAACTTCAGTTCCACTGTTTATTTTTTGGATATTTTGTGGACATTTTTATTGTAGTGGGGGCAGGGCCAGAAAGGAACAGTTACTTTTGCTCATCAGGGAGCAAGGACTGAGCAAACTCAGCTGCTGGGCATGAACAGAACAAATCATTTTCTTTGTCATTAAAACTCCTCCTGGGGTGAGAACCAGGATGGAGAAGGCACACTGAGCATCCAGTGAATGGACAGCATTCTCCCTAACTTCCTGCTGGACTAGACTGTAACGTCCCTGAGAGGAGAGGCAATGGCTCGATTACTTAACTCTGTATTTCCATCAACACGCACGGGATAGAAGTGAAGGAATGAATGAAGGAATGCGCTCTCTTAAACACCACCCACAAAGATAGATGAGTACACAGCTCTGTTTTAGGGGAAGAGTGTTGCAGGAAGGTGGAGACAGGGTGGGAAGGGATGTGACCTGGCTCCTAAAGAAAGACCGGGCACCATCACCCAGGGGCTGGTTTCTCCAGAGAAAGAGCAACCAGAGAATCTGTTTTTGTTTTTTTAATTTATTTTTATTTTAAAGATTTTTACTTATTAGAGAGAGGGAGAGGGAGAGCGACAGAGAGAGAGAGATTTCATGAGCAGGGAGGGAAGGGTAGAGGGAGGAGCAGACTCCCTGCCAAGCAGGGAGCCCGACGTGGGGCTCGATCCTAGGACCCTGGGATCATGACCTGAATCAAAGGCAGACACATTGACTGAGCCACCCAGGCACCCAGGGAATCTGTTTTCATCTCAAAGGCCAGACTGGAGCCAATGGGGTTGTGCAGGTGCCCCTCTCCAGGTTCCACCCTGTTGTAGGTCAGAGGAAGAGCCCTGGAAGAGGAGAAAGGGGAACTGAGCTCTGGCTGTGCCCACAGACCCAGTATGGACTGGACAAGTCCCTTCATTTCCTGAGTCCCTCTGTCCATCTTCACAGACTTGGTGAGGAGTTGGTTCATTCTTTGCTTCTCTGACACTGCGCTGGGCACATCTGGTGGCAGAGGGGAGAGAAGGCCTGTGGGTTTGGAGCAGCCACTGTAAATGGTAAAGTTTTTTGACAAGACCTCTTTAAAAAATTCTGGCAAATTGCTCACTGACCCAATAGTATATCTGTGTTTGTTTGAATATATAATAATGTGTGTGTGTAGAAACCTTCTAAGTGCACAGAATTATCTTAGAAGCTGAGCCATGTTTGCCTTTGAGTCTTCATCTCCGTGGGCATTACCACCTCGTTCCTGAGTGTGGGGAACATCAGAGCTACCTGACCTGAGGGTCCCTTCTGGCTCCTAAACTTCCTGAGTCTTAAACAAATTTGGAGTCGATGGTTCCTCTCATTTCCCCCAAACAAACCAACATTCCCATTCCTTGTTTCACAATATTCTGATCTGAATGTCGTCCCTTGATGAGAAAGTTAAGCACACAGCAAAATTCTATGAAATTCTTTAGTAAATCCTTGAAATCAGGAACATATCCTTCTTTGTTTGATTTATTTCTTCCTGGCCTACTTCTTATTATCCCTGATAAATTTAGATGGAAAACATTTGGGAAAAAATTCCTTTCTGGATGTGTCTTCTCTAAAAGCATGCAATAACCCCTTAGTGCAGGTCAGCTAAACTACTTGCTTCTTAATAACAAGTAGGTAGAAAAACTGCAGGGACAATTATTTATTCACTATTTTCTTCTTCTTTTTCTTTTTTCAGTCTTAATAATTAGTTTTGTTATTGCTAGACCTCTATTGGCTCCAGCAAACAACTGTTCACCATTTCAGAAGCATGCCTGAGTTATAGGGGATTACTAAATGTTGACAAGTGCTAGAATTATGTGGCAACAATAATATATAATGCCTCTGGTGTCCCTGTATGCTGTTTGCCAGCTTTCCTGGTGCAGCCCTATCAAACTCAGCAAAGGTCTGCTCTCTGCTAGGGGCCAAAGAGCAAGTCTCCCTTGGTTGCAGCCACTGGGAGAACACATTGGTTATGCTGACAAGGCCATTACCTGGTCCTTAAATCAGAAGGCCATCTTTGTCCCCTGGGACTGGAAGGCAGGAGCTGCCATCCTTCCAACTTTCATAGCCACAAAGACCTGAGATCCATTTAAAAGGTTCTCAAGGATGTATCTCAGGCATTGCTTGTGACAGTTGATGTCACTAAGGGGAAACTTCCAGCTCAGAACACGGGCTTATCAGCGCATTCAGCCCACTGTCTTTTGGGAGACCCATACCACATGAGAAATGGGAATTAATCTGAAAGTATTCTTGTCCTTGCATCTGACTCTTCATTTTTTTTTAAAACAACTTTGTTGAGATTTAATTTACCTAAAATGAAATGCACTCATTTTAAGTGTACCATTTAATGTTTTAGCACTATGTATACACATGTAACCATCACAATCAAGATACAGAGCATTTTTATCATCCTCCCTAATGCCTTCATGCCTGTTACACTCAATGCCCTGCACCCTAGCTCCAGGCCACAGGGGCTTTCTGTCGCTAGAGGTTAGTTTTACCTATTCAGGAATGTTAAATGAATGGAACAATATGGTAGGTATTCTTGTTTCTGGCTTCTTTTGCTTAGCATATGGTTTCTGCGATTCAGCCATGTTTCTCTGCGTGTCAGTAGCCCTTTTTGTTTCTGAGCAATATTCTGTTGCATAAATATACCACAACTTGCTATCCATTTACCTGTCGTTGGGCATTTGGGTTGTTTTCGGTTTTTGGCTTGTACGAATAAAGTTTCTATGAACAAAAGTATCCTTTGTAGACATATATTTCTTAGATGAGTATCTAAGAATAGAACTGCTGGATCATATGGTAAATATAGATTTAAATTTTTGCAAACTGCCAAATGGTCTCTAAAGCATGTGTGCTATTTTACATTCCCATGAGCAATGCACGAGAGTTCCAGTTGCTCCATAGCCTCACCCACACATGGTATTGTTAGACTTTTTTTTTTTTTTTTTAATAATCTCTACACCCAACGTGGGGCTTGAACTCACAACCCCGAGATCAAGAGTCTCATTCTCTACTGACTGAGCCAGCCAGGAGCCCTGGTATTGGGGGGCTTATTTTTTTGTCATTTTAGTGTATGTGGATGGAGTAGTATCTCATTGTGGTTTTATTTGTATTTTCCTCATGATTAATAATGTTCATCTTTTCATGTACTTTTGATCATTTACATATCTTCTGTGAAGTGTCTGCTCAAGTATTTAGCCAATTTTATTATTTTGTAAGTTTAAAAAATTCTAGACTTGTCAGATGTATATAATGTAAACATTTTATCCTGGTCTGTTTGTATTTTTATTTTTAATGAGTGGACGTTTTTAATTTTGATTAAGTCTGATTTCCCTTTTTCTTAAACCATTGCCCATCTTAGGGTCATCGAGATCTTTTCTTCTTTATCTTTTTTTCCCCCTAGAAGTTTTAAAGCTTTAAATTATCTATAGAAGTCTATGATCCATTTAAAGTTAATTTTTATATGTGGTGTGAGCTATTTCAATGTCAGAGTCAGGGTATATCTCCCCCGTATTTATATCTAGTTGTTCCGGCAGCAATATTGAACTGGTTATTATTTTCCCAAGTGAAGAACTTTGACACATTGCCAAAATTCAGTTGACTATAAATGTGTGAATCTATTTCAGGATTTTCTGTTCTAGAAAATTTGTATGTTTATGCCCACACCACACACTTTAGTTACTGTCTGAAATGATGTAGCATAGGCTTCTGTATTTATTGTTTTTTTTCAAAATTGTTTAGACTGTACCAGTCTTTTGAAATTGCTTTTTATTTTTTTAAGTTAAATTCCTTTTAAGTGAAGGAATGCGCTCTCTTAAACACCACCCACAAAGATAGATGAGTACACAGCTCTGTTTTAGGGGGAGAGTGTTGCAGGAAGGTGGAGACAGGGTGGGAAGGGATGTGACCTGGCTCCTAAAGAAAGACCGGGCACCATCACCCAGGGGCTGGTTTCTCCAGAGAAAGAGCAACCAGAGAATCTGTTTTTGTTTTTTTAATTTATTTTTATTTTTGTGTTTTAATTCAGATTGCATTGAATCTACAGGTTAGTATAGGTGTATCTTCCATTTATTTAGAGCTCCTTCAATTTCTCTTAGCAGTGTTTTATGATTTTTATTTTATAGGTTTTGCATATATTTTGATACATTTATCTCAAAGTATTTCAGGATTTTGGATGATACTGTAGGTAGAATTTTTTTTTTTTGTATTTCACTTTCCAAGTTTTTGTTACTTGCATATAGACATAAAATTGATTTATGTATGTTGGCTTTGTATCCTAGAAACATGTTAGACTTACTTGTCAGTTATGGTAGCTTCTTTTAAATGGATTTCTTAGAATTTTCTACATACGTAATTATGTCATCTGTGAGTAAAGGAGTTTTACTTCTTTTCTTAACTGTACACCTGTTAATTTTTCTTATTATTTATTTATTTTAGTTTCTCTCATTAGCTGGGACCTCTAGTACAATGTTGAATAGCAGTAGTGATGGTGGACCTCCTTGTTTTGTTCTCAGTGAAGACTTTAGGGCATTCAACCTTTCATCATTCAGTATGATTCACAGATGCTTTTTCAAAATCAAGCTAAGGACATTCTCTTCTGTTCCTAATGTGTTGAGAGTTATTATGAACGGGTGTTGAATTTGGTAAAACATTTTATGCATCTAAGCAAGTGATCATCTGCCTTTTCTCCTTTATTCTGCTAATATGATAAATTATAATGATTAAATTTTGAATGTTAACCCAACTTTGCATTCCTGGGAAAACATCAACTTGGTCATAATTTATTGGCTTATTTATTTATTTACTTATTTATTTTTAAAGATTTGTTTATTTGAGGCAGATAGAGAACGAGAGAGAGAGAGAGAGAGCGCAAATGTGGGGAGGGGCAGAGGGAGAGGGAGAGGGAGAAAGAATCTCAAGCAGATGTCCCTCTGAGCATGGAGCCTGATGCGGGGCTCCATCCCACAACCCTGAGACCATGACCTGAGCCTAAATCAAGAGTTGGAAACTTGAGGCGCCTGGGTGGCTCAGTTGCTTAAGTGTGGGACTCTTGCTTTCGCCTGGGTCATGATCTCAGGTGTGTCTGGCTCCACCCTCAGCAGGGAGCCTGCTTGGGGATCCTCTCCCTCTGCCTCTCCCCGACTCATGCTTGCTCTCTCCCTCTCTCAATTGGTAGATAAATCTTAAAGAAAAAAAAAAAGGAGTTGGGACCAACTGAACCACCCAGGTGCTGCAATTTATTGGCTTTTATATATATTGCTGGATAAACTTTAATTAAAAAAATAATTTAAAAAATCTATTCTTCACAGGATATCTTGGCCTTTAGTTTTCTTTTCTTACAATATCTTTGTTTCTGGTATCAGAATAAGCTGGTCTCATAAAATCATTGCAGAAGTGTTCCTTTCTTCTGTATTTTATGAAAGAGTTTACTTACATTAAATTGCTCTTAAATATTTTATAAAGTTTACCATGAAGCTATTTGGAGCTTGAATTTCCTTTAAAACAATGTTTTAAAGTAGGAATTCAATTTCCTTAATATATATAGGATTGTTAGAAAGATTAGGAATCCTTCTAGGAATTTTGTCTTTCTAGGAATCTGTTCATTTCATCCGAATTGTGGAATTTAATGGAATAAAGTTTTCCATAATATTTCCTTTTTATCCTTTTAATATCCATAGGATCTGTAGCAATTTCCCCTCTTTCATTCCTGACATCAGTAATTTGTGTCTTCTCTCTCTTTTTTTTTTTGTCCTGATAAACTTGGAAGTTGATCAACTGCACTGAACTTTTCAATTANTTCTAGGAATTTTGTCTTTCTAGGAATCTGTTCATTTCATCCGAATTGTGGAATTTAATGGAATAAAGTTTTCCATAATATTTCCTTTTTATCCTTTTAATATCCATAGGATCTGTAGCAATTTCCCCTCTTTCATTCCTGACATCAGTAATTTGTGTCTTCTCTCTCTTTTTTTTTTTGTCCTGATAAACTTGGAAGTTGATCAACTGCACTGAACTTTTCAATTAGCTTTGTTTATATTGTATTTCTCTATTCCTTGGCCTTTTTCTGTGCATTGGTTTCTGCTTATCTTTATTTTTTTCTTAATTTTATTCACTTTGGTGTTAATTGGCTTCACTTTTCCTACCTTCCTAAGATGGTAACTTACACCCTTGATTTTTATACCTTTATTCTTTTTTAATGTGAACATTCAAAGTTATAACTTTTCCTGCAGTCACTTCCTTAGTTGCATCATATATATTTTGATATGTTGTGTTTTAATTTTCATTCAATTCAACATTTTTCCCATTTCTTTTGTGATTTTTTTCTTTGATATATTGGTTAATTAGAAGTATGTTGTAAATTTTTAAATATTTAGAGATTCTCAAGACATCTTTTTGTTAATTTCTAACTTAATTATATTTGGTCAGAGAACATACTTTCTTTAATTCAGTCTTTTAAAATTTATTGACTCTTGTTTTATGGCTTACCATCTGGTCTATTGTGGTGAATGTTACATGAGAAATTGAAAACAATGTGCGTTCTGCTGTTTTCAGCGTGATGTTCTATAAATATCTATTAGGTCAAGTTGGCTGTAGAACAGAATAAGATATTGGATAAGTCATAATTATTCTACTATGGCCAGAAGCAAAATCTCCTTCATTTACATTTGACTGTACATGTTATAATTAAGCCAGATTGGAACAGGTCCCCAAAGCCAGCTTGAATCAAATGTAACACTAATCCAATTTTAGAGATTGTTCCTGATCCAGTGCTTCCAGCTCATTCCTTGCTAAAAGGAATGGTTTCTTGGTATCAACATAATTTTTTGGTTTTGGCCACTGAAAGTAAGTGAAGCAAGAGGTCCAAATTACTTACCTCTGGCTCTGATACTATAGAACTATATATTTAAGAAAAAGGCCAGGAAAAATCTTATAACTTTTAGATAAAATTATGCTTTGTATAGAGAATTTAATTTTATTCATGGT
>NC_048223.1:109623587-109743955 GCF_002007445.2 Ailuropoda melanoleuca | reverse complement strand
AGGCCAGGAAAAATCTTATAACTTTTAGATAAAATTATGCTTTGTATAGAGAATTTAATTTTATTCATGGTTATAATTCAGAAATTATTATATGATAAAGAAATTAAAAATTATGGTCAAGATAAGGAATTTCTGATCTCCATAGGTAGTCTAGAATCCATTAAAAATAACTTTGTAACTTTATTAGGTACAAACTTCCAGTTATAAAATAAGTAAGTTTTGGGGGATAAGTAAAGCATGGTGACTGTAGTCAATACTATTGTAGTGCATATTTGAAAGTTGCCAAGGGAATAAATCTTGAAAGTTTTCATCAGAGGAAAGGAAAATTTGGGGCGTGCCTGGGTGGCTCAGTTGGTTAAGCATCTGTTTTGGGCTCAGGTCATGATCTTGGGGTCCTGGGATTGAGTCCCCACACGGGACTCCCTGCTCAGCAGGGAGTTTGCTTCTCCCTCTCCCTCTACCCCTCTCTCCTGCCCCCTGCTTGTGTTCTCTGCTCTCTCTCATGCTCTCTCTCTCTCAAATAAATAAATAAATAAAATCTTTAAAAAAAAAAAGGAGAAAGGAAAATTTTATAACATTTTATGCTGATGGATGGTAAATAGACCTATTGGGGTGATCATTTCACAGTGCCTACAAATACTGAATCATTATGTTGTACCCCTGAAACTAAAATAATGTTCTAGGTCAATCATACTTCAATAAAAAATAACTCTATTAACATACATCTCTAGAGCTGTGAATTAAATCTGGTCTGCGATTGAGTGTATTGACTAAGTAAAATATATTCTGCATTACATGATAATAATGGTGTCTGAGGAAAAGGAAGCAAGAAGTCAGAGAGAGGAAATAAACAACTGTTCAGTCTTTTTTTTTAATTTAAACATTTTTTTTGCTTATGTTTACACCAAATTATACATGCTTCTTTAAAACAAAAATAGTAACAATGTTTGGTGAATTTATAGCATACATACAATTAAAATATATGACAATGTAGCATAAAGGTCAGGAGGGAGTAACTAGAAACGTATTTTTAAAAATATACTTAACAAGTACAGTTCAACCATATTTCCACCTACTACTTTTATTTTGAATCCTGTGTTGTATGCATTTTACCACAATAAACAATTGAGTAAAAGAAGATAGGCCATTTTGAAGACTGAGGAAGTTAGATGTAGATAAACATAAATCTGCAAAATCTTACATCATCTTACAGTATTTGAAGGGGGAACAGAATTTTTATTGTTGTTTTGTGGTTGCACTGACATTTTAAATGTTTTTATTCAGTGTTTCCAAAGGGCTGTTTTCCCAAAGACTCAATATTCAGTCTTTCTTGAAGAGGGAGCAGAAAACAATGATCGTGGCCAGCTGCAGACAGATGTGCCATAGAAGTTCTGAGATGATGGCTTACATAAACTTGACAAGATTAAAAATTTTATTAAAATTTTTATTAAAATTTAAAATAAAAATATTAAAAAGATATATATTTATATAAAAGTAAATATATATAAGTAAAAGTAAATATAAACATGTTCTCTGTGTGTGTGTGTGTGTGTACACAGAAAAGCACTCTTAAGCACCAGATCAATGAATCTTCACATGCAGAAAAGTCTGTGTATGCACACGCAGACCTAGCACACAGCCAGTGCCCCAACTGGACCTCCTGAGTAGCTTCCAGGTATCATTCCTTGAAGAAAAGGCACTATCCTGACTTCTAACTGCATAAATTCATTTTGTCTATTTTTGTGCTTTATATTAAGAGAAGCATTATAGTTTGCACTCTTTTGCGTTTGGTTTCTTTAATGTTATGTTTCTGTGGAATTTGTCTAATGAATATGATTTCAGAGAGTTCATTCTCATTGTGTGTAGATAATAGAATATTACCTATTCTGCTGTTGATGGGCATTCAGATGGTCTGAATAAATTTAAAATAAAAAATGTTTTATTGAACCTTTTAAATTATGGGTTTAAAAATTCACATTAAACAGAATACTATGTATGTATTAAATATTTTTTGGAAAGGTTTTGGGGGGAATATATCAAATATTAACCCTTAATTCTGCCTTCAATTATTATTATTTGCCTTTGTTTTTAATTGTCTTTCTTCTATCTATACTTTCCAAATTTCTCTAGTTAATAACTATTTGTTCAGTACTCAAAACAAACAAACAGAAACAACCTCATGAAATTAAAGACTTAAGCTTTGCCAAATTAATCTGGCCATAAATTATTGTTACTACTAATATTTGATGACTCACCAAGCCAAGTCCATGGCACAGAGCAAAACCAAATTTTGAGTTGATGAAAGCCAGTGAACAAAGGATTTCTGTGCTGGTCCATGTAACTAAAGGTTTACTGATCATTCTGAGTTCAGTTTGCTGAAGAAAAGTAGATCATTAGTCAAATTCTCCAGTCTACTTATTATAAAAGGAAAATCTGTTCTTAAGTTATCATAATGTAGCATATGGAGAAAAAGCAAAGGCCCACCAAACAAACAGCAGATGAAAGTTGAGATTCTGTCGCAATGCCAGCAGCAGCTTTGGCTATGTGGATGCCATTATCACAGAGTTGCTTCTCTTCAAGAAATGGTACCAAATATTTACAGGGCTTAATTTCCCAAGCCCTCTTTTTTTTTTTTTTCAAGGAGAGATCAGAATATTTTCCTTTTCCTTGTATGTCTCTTCGTAAATACCATTTCTCCAACTTCTCTTCACTCTTAGATTGTTTATTAACTTCGTTCTGCAGCCTTAGTATGGAGGCTATGTCTACACATTGGACAGCGGACACGGCACACACTACTTCTTATGAACCTTCTCTTCTTATGAGCACACAGGTCCTTTCAAGTCTATTCCAATAATCTCCAGCTGTCTTCCAAAAACACTGGTGTAGATAATGTTACCAAGTCTTTTTTGGGAGAAAATTTTCTACAGTCTAATATATTTGAGAAATACCAGGTTAAAACAATCTGAACAGGTTTCTTTCTTGTAACGTTTCTAGAGCCTTAAGTGAATTGTGATGCCAGGAGGCTGAGGATTTATTATGAATCATTTCCTAATGTATGTGACCAAGGAGACACTGTGTGTGCATTTGTGTGTGTGTGTGTGTGAAATGCATGTTAGCATAGCATGGAAGTGGGGATTCTAAGAACATCTTTGTTACGTGTTGATTTGAGTCACAAAACTCCAAAGCCTGCAAGGGTTGGGCAGAAACTACAATTGAGGGGCGCCTGGGTGGCTCAGTTGTTAAGCGTCTGCCTTCGGCTCAGGTCATGATCCCAGGGTCCTGGGATCGAGCCCCGCATCAGGCTCCCTGCTCAGTGGGAAGCCTGCTTCTGCCTCTCCCACTCCCCCTGCTTGTGTTCCCTCTCTCGCTGTGTCTCTCTCTGTCAAATAAATAAAATCTTTAAAAAAAAAAAGAAAAAGAAAGAAACTACAATTGAGTAGGGTCTGGGATGGGGGGTGCGGTCTTTCTGAATTGGGCAGACGCTTCTCAGCTCCAGCTGATTGTGACATTGCCCGAGTGCAGCTTCAGGAGTTTTGGATCTTTTGATTTGTCAAGTGAAGAGAGAAATCTAAATTTTTATACAAACTGCTTTAAGTTTTAGGTGTTGGAAAGTAATTTGGATGTTTTTTAAAACATGGTGTGGATCACATACGACACGCTTGCCAAGTAGATTCACCCTATAGGCAGATGACTTTCAAACTCCGAAAAGGCCATGCATCCATCACTTACCACCCAGTGCTTTGTGCTGTCTGATCTATTTCAGTTTTCCATGTGTGATATTTAAATTGTGCATTATATTGCATTGGGTTTTCATGTATGTAATGATAACAATATTAATTCATTCACCAAATAATACCAGATACGGTGTTAAGGACTCAAATGTAAGGTAATTAGCTGAATCTTTGCTATTTGAAGTCACGTGTTAGCTACGTTTTAGGATGAGAAAATAGAGAAATTAAAGAGATTAAGTATATCATTCATGGCCAAAAGAAAGTGGTAGTAAGTAGATGGGCTTGACAAGTCTATATGCTTTACCACTAATTCTATGTTCATATCTCTTGTCTTCAACTGGGGAATTCATAATAGATAGAATGTAAATTCTTTGAGAATGGGAACCACATCTATTTCTATTGGACAGCTGACTATTTACAGGAAGGGACCCATACAACTAAACACATAGTTGGCTCTCAAAAATCACTGTCTATGGGGCGCCTGGGTGGCATAGCGGTTAAGCGTCTGCCTTCGGCTCAGGGCGTGATCCTGGCGTTGTGGGATCNAATTTACAGGAAGGGACCCATACAACTAAACACATAGTTGGCTCTCAAAAATCACTGTCTAATAGATTTTTAATGTGTTATTGAAGTAGTGTGGAGTACTGAAAAAAAAATCACTTGATTTCAAGTCAAGAAATTTGATCTCGATATATAGCTTGTCACCTACGGGGCTTTTTCCCAAAGTGCTGTGGACCTTAATCCATAAAGTAAGTATGTTGGACTAGAAACTCAATGGGTTCTTTCTAGCCTAAAAAAATCTATNCTGTCTGATAGATTTTTAATGTGTTATTGAAGTAGTGTGGAGTACTGAAAAAAAATCACTTGATTTCAAGTCAAGAAATTTGATCTCGATATATAGCTTGTCACCTGCGGGGCTTTTTCCCAAAGTGCTGCGGACCTTAATCCATAAAGTAAGTATGTTGGACTAGAAACTCAATGGGTTCTTTCTAGCCTAAAAAAATCTATAACTCTGATTGATCTATGTTGTTGTGGAGATCAACCTGGGAAACTAGACTTTTGGTCTGAGTCGGCCAGTGGTAGTATATTAGGACAATTCCTGTTGCAAGTAACAGAACCTCCCCCCCCCCCACCAATTACCTTAAGTTAAGAAGAAATGTACTGGCTGAAAACCACAAAGTCTAGGGCTCTTGTTAGCTTCAGGTGCAGCTTGGAAAAATGACCCCTCTTCTCCGTATCTCTGCTCAGTGAGTGCTGTGCTCCTCCAAGTGTTGGTTTCATTCTTACGCTCCTCAGGGTCACTGCATCTCCAAACATTTATCATTTTAGCTTTACCTCCACCTGGAAAGAGAGAGCTTTGTCTCCTTCTCCTCCCCCTTCCTAGTAGATGAATGTTTAGGGTCAGGGTCTCATTATATTAGATAAGGTTGAATTGCTATCTCTGAAGTAATCACTATAGCTAGGGGCTTGGATATGTTGATAAGATCACCTGGTGGTTCTGTATTCTGGCTTCACAGTAGAGTCACCTAGAGTTGCCAAAANCAATGACCCCTCTTCTCCGTATCTCTGCTCAGTGCTGTGCTCCTCCAAGTGTTGGTTTCATTCTTACGCTCCTCAGGGTCACTGCATCTCCAAACATTTATCATTTTAGCTTTACCTCCACCTGGAAAGAGAGAGCTTTGTCTCCTTCTCCTCCCCCTTCCTAGTAGATGAATGTTTAGGGTCAGGGTCTCATTATATTAGATAAGGTTGAATTGCTATCTCTGAAGTAATCACTATAGCTAGGGGCTTGGATATGTTGATAAGATCACCTGGTGGTTCTGTATTCTGGCTTCACAGTAGAGTCACCTAGAGTTGCCAAAAAAAATATTTATGTTGTTTCCGTACCCTAGAATTATGACAGAATATCTGGGGATGAAATGCAAGCATTAGCATTTTCTAAACACTCTGCAGGTAATTTCACTGTGCACCCAGGTTTGAGAACCAGTGACTTAGACTTTTCAGTACACACCCCTGGAAGGGTGACTGAGGCCAACTATAGCCAAAACCCATAGACTGAGAGGGTAGGAGAGGTGATGTACCAAAGGGAATTTAGACAACTATATTACCTAAAGAAGGGTGAAGGAATCCTGGATGGTAAGAAATAATAGATTCCTCTAATTGGAAGATGAACAAAATTTGATTCCTCTTTCTTCCCTGCTTGTCTTCATATTTTGCCCTAAGTAAGTAACAGCTGAGGCGCTCATGGGCTTCTAAGATCTCATGATTCAGCTATTCATCTAATAGCCTGAGGGTCAGAACCTCAAACCCAGTTGGGTTTCCATTGGGTAGTCACCTTTTTCTTTCCTTCAAGAAATGACAGTTCTAACAGGTCATCAGAGGATAGGGTGTGGTCTTTTCCCTGGTACTATGCTGGTGGTGGGGTGGGGGGCGGTCACTGAGACCTTCCCTTCTCCTACAGATATCTTTGCCTGTGAATTCCATCCCTAGAATTCATACCAATTCCATTTTCTCTTGAAATATAATACTTGCTATGGCCAGCCAACCTATTTTCCCTAAGGAAAATGCATTCCCAACTTCATGAAAATAGAAGACATTAACTCCAGGATTCATGAGCCAGTCCTATTCCTAGGCAGTTAAGAATGTGAAAGAAACATAAATCACCAAGAAAAATAAGATGAACCTAAAATTCTCCCCAGAGCCCTGACTTCATTTTCCAGGAGGCAGGGACTCTTGCCAGAAAGGCCCATGCTGACCAGACTCAAAGTCTCAGAAGTTCTGCAGTGATGCTGTTGAGTGTGAATTTGATGCCCCTCAGCCCTCCTTTCAGTGTCCCAGCCAATTCCTGCATGGCCCTGAATGCCGCATGTCTTAGACCATGCTGCGGCCTGGCCTCCCTGACATCCTCCATCTTAAAATACCTGTCCTCGCTCTGTCATCTCATTGCCCTGCTCTCTACAAGAAGTCTCAGGGAAAGAGGGATGTGATTAGGAAGAGAAGAGGAAATAAACTTCTTTTTGCTAGTCACTGTGTCAGATGCTTTACATTTCCTCACAACATTCCAAGGAAGTGGGTATTAGTATTGTCCCCAGAGGGTGAGGTGATTTAATTGTTCTCAAGTCATTCGACTGGTACACCACTGAGTTTGGATTTGGTCCTGGGTTTTCCTAACATATCAAGCTCAATGTGTTAACCTTTCTGGGAATATACTTTTCCTTCCCAGCAGGATCACCAGGGCCACTGAGAGCCTGGCGTTGTCTCTTATACATGGTGGAGCCCTTGAACCTCAGCTAGTTCCTGGCCCAGAGTGACTGTTTAGGACATATGTGTTACATAAAAGACATGGGCTAGTGTGTGGTGAAGATATTTTTGACTTGGAAAGGAGGTTTTAGCTTCCCCATAAATTATGCTTACCTCTTTCAGTTCATTGACCAGTTTTGTTGTGCCCATATTCCTTTTGGTAAGATAGGCACGCCCAAGCGGCCCTGCATACTTGCTCTCAGAGCAAGAAGGTGGTGAGGATCTTTCCAGATTTGTACAATCACTTCTTTTGTCTTTTCCCAGACTGCCTGTGAAAGGATCTCATTATACCACGTGGATAAGGGAACCTCGCCAAAGTGACTCCAGACCAGGGACATTTGCTCCTGTAAAAACCCATGGAAGAAGGTGCAGAAGGTGCTCAAAAATACTTGGAATCTTACAGTTTTAGAAGGTAAGTTACAGCAAAGTTAATTCGGTTCATCTCCCTCATTTATTACCTCTCCAAATCATAAAAGCACCAGATACTGACCTCTCCAAATCATAAAAGCACCAGATACTGTGTACTCTATTCACAGTTTTCCCTCCAGCTTTGCTGATGTAAAATTGACAAAATTGTAAGATATTGAAAGCATACAACATGCTGATTTGACATGCGCATACACTGTGAAAGTATTCCCTCATTGAGGTAACTAGCACATCGATCACCTCACATGTTTACCTTTTCTTTTTTTTTTTCATTTTTAAAATTTTATTATTATTTTTTTATCTATATATAGAGAGACAAGACAGAGAGCACGCATGAGTGGGGGTGGGGTGGGGGGTGGAAGGGGCAGAAGGTGAGGGAGAGAGAGAATCCTAAGCTTGCTCCAGTGTAGCCACCCAACCTCACAACCTGAGATCATTTCCCCAGCTGAAATCAAGAGTCGGATGCTTAACTGACTGAGCCATCCAGGTGCCCCTACCTTTCTTTTTTTCTTGAGAAAACATTTAAACTCTATTGTCTTGGCAAATTTCAAATACACAATACAGTGTTATCAACTACGATCATCATGTTACACATTAGATCCTCAGACCTTATTTATCTTCTCTTGGAAAGTTTGCACCTTTTACCAGTGTAAATTTCTTTCAACCCCTAGCCCCTGGCAATTACTTTCCTACTCTGTTTCTTCCACTCAGTTAAGTTATAAGTGATCCCATGCAGTGTTTGTCTTTCCCTGCTCTATTGACCAGTTTTGTATAGAGGACAGACCCCTCTTCCTACTTTTTGTTGGCAGACTGGAAATCAAGGCTGTGGGGTTTGTCTAAATCACTTAACTATTTAACCCAAAGGGATAAAAATTAAACATGAAAGTTAAGAAAGAATCTTGCAAGAGTCTTACATTTGGTCCTGACCCTCTGATCCGTTGGTGACCATGGATCATTGTCCCTGCTCAGGACTGGAGACCTGAGACACGCTGGCAGGGAAGGAAGACTGGGAAAAATACTCTCCTCATGAACTGGGTCAGTGTGGTCCATTACAGGAGGTTCAAGTCGCTCTTAGGCACTGTGGTTGCAGACCCTAAGATTTGCCTCTTGCAAGATTAAAGAATACTCACATGTTACAAGGCTTGCAGCTAGGGGACTGTAAGGTCCTTTTGGTTCATCTATAAATTGGGTTTTACGTATTAAATAAGTTCAGAAATCAGTATATGCTCAAATGTAACCTAATTAGGATGCTGGCACGTAGTAGAGAATCACCTGGCAGTAAGTATGAGACATAGATCCTCATCATAAAGATAATAAAAATTGGTAAAATAATAATGGCTAAATGAAAGTACTAGAAGTTAATGAAAATTGATAAAATAATATGGCTAAATGAAAGTACTTCTGACCCTGATCAGAACTTTTGGACTGTACCTTGCCTGCGTTGGGCGCATCATAAGGTGACTCCCAATGAGTCATGTTCTTGTATTCCCTTCCCTTGCGTGTGTGTAGGACTGGTAATCTGCTTTTAGCCAATAGTATATGACAAAAATGAAGTAACTTTTGAAGATGCAATTAACATCCCACATCAGTTGATTTTGAGTTAATCAAAAGGTAGATTATTCTTGGTGGGCCTGACTTAATCAGATGAAATATCTGAAAAGAGAGACTGGGGGCTCTCCCTAGGATCAGAGACTCTCTCCTGCTTGTCTTGAAGAAGCCAGCCACCATGAGTTCTACAAGTACAAGCAAATGAAATCTGCCAACAACCTGAGAGAGGCTGAGCAGCTCTTTCCCAGTGTGGTTGGCGTTTTTACTGCAGTGTTGGGAGACCCTGAGTAAGGGACCTGATTAAGCCATTCCCAGAATTCTGCCCCACAGAAACTGTGAGATAATCACTGGGTGTTGTTTGAAGCCTCTAGTGGGTGGAGTTTGTTACGCAGCAACAGTTGTGGTTTGGGAGACAGGTCCAGGGTTGTATTCCAGCCTGCTCTTGCCGTCTCTGTGTCATTCATTGAGAAAATCGTTTCCTCCTTTCGAGCTTCAGAACCTTCATTTGTAAGATGGATTTAATACTACTCAAAGATCAAAAGAATGGGTATTTGTGAAAGAGCTTATAAAGAACAAGTGCTCTATGTGCGGGGTCCTATCGAATTATCAAATCATGGTAGATTTTTCATTGAAATTTTGGGTAAAGTCAAAGGATATGTTTATCTGAGCATGCCATATAGAAAACCACCACGCTTGCTTGGACCCTATGCCAGACGGTGAGGACACTGATCTGCCCCATATAGTAATGCTCACATTTCCCAGGTTTTGATTTTGAAAAAGTTACTGAAAAGCTCTGCAAGGCTGTACACAAAAAAATAATAAATGTGCTTCAGAGAAATTACCATAAACATATAATGGGAAAACAGGTGCTATTTGGGGGATAAAACTTTACTTGGTAATGGGTAAAAATTATGTGTAGACACTGCAGGAAGCTATGTATAACATAGCAATTTTTACCACAAAATGTTAGCAGTATTTACCTTCCTGTTTTCAGAGGATTTTTCCTTTGATCACAGAGTCAGGAGCAGGTCTAGAATGAAAGCCCTGCATTGATTTGCTCCCATGGGACCAGGGTGTTTTCTGATAGTTGGATAAGGGATTCTTTAATATCCCCCTCCCTAGCTTTTGTTCTAGTTTCTGATGAATTTGGCCACAGGAAAGCAGTGAATCTCACTGTCTTTGGATATAACTGATTTCAGTATGAGTTAAAGAATTCAGCCTACAGAAAAAGTGAGACAAGGAGAGAGAAATCCTATTAGGATCATTTTCTTCATTCCAATAGGACTGAGACTGGGGCCTTCCTGCCAGCACATCCTTGGCGACTTTGTCCAGTTGATTTTTAAATAACTTGGGTGATTGTCCTCTTATTTCTCCTGGAAACTCATTCTACCCTGTCACGGAGCTGACTCCTAGGAAGTTCTTCTTGACATAATATTATTGTGTACAGTTTCTTCATACATTTCCTTTTATTCAGTTTCATTCCATAAAGAAATCAATAAGAATTAAAAAGAGGAAAAAAAATACGGTGAGGAGGTAGACTGGGTAGGTGAGGAGTAGTTGCTGACTGGTCGGAGGGGAGACAGCAAGCGGGGGCTGTGCCAGGAAATGCTGACAGAAAGACTAGGTGGGGGAAAATGGCCCCCCAGAATGGATCTGAGGGGCAGAAGTGGCTCAGGATCAAAAACAAATTTCCTTCTTAATATTGAGCTCTCTCAGGGTGCCTGGGTGGCTCAGTCAGTTAAGTGGCTGGCTCTTGATTTCCGCTCAGCTCAGGTCATGATCTCAATGTCGTGAGATGGAGCCCACGTTGGGCTCCGTGCTCAGCAGGGAGGCTACTTGAGGATTCTCCTTCTCCCTCTGCCCCCCTTCTCCAAAATAAATAAATCAATCTTTAAAAAAAAAATTAAGCTCTCTCTAAACTAGTGTGCCTCAAGATTTTGATTTCAGTAAACTGTATGGATTTGATCAATTTGTAAGCTGCTAACTTCAAATTGATATTGAATCCATTGCAAAACTCCATAGCTATTCATGTTAACCTGAGTAACCCAAGTTTTTAACACCCATCCTGGGAGGACAGTGGAGCGGAGGTGAGGAAGATAGTGTTACTCCCCTTCATGTTGTGACTTAGATGCTGTTTCCCCTACTGACCCAATCCACCCTCTTCTCCCTCATTCACACCCCCACACTGCTTTATTTTGGAACTTCGGCTTACAAAGTAGTTGATTCTGAAGTAAACACAAGAGGGCAGACATGTAGCACACAAGAGGCTCTGCTGTCACCGAGAAACAGAGCCGGCCTCATCCACCATGCTACATCCTGTCAGGGCAGTTAGGAGCACAGATTCCAGATGGATGTTGAGAGGATAAAGGCCTCACAGGACATTCTTCATTTGTAAAAAGGAATACACAAATTTAAGAGGTATTCAAAGAACTATTTCTTCCTGTCAGCCAAAGGTAGGAATGATTTAAACATTCAAGTCTTGCTCCATGTTCCATAATTACCGGACCGCAAATCCATACTCCACAGTGACTAGTTATCGTTCTTGGAATAAAATTCGGAATTGTCTATGTGAGCCGTAGGACTGCGTCTGATCCGGTCCTTGTTTGGCTCTCCAGCCTCATGACTGGCCAGTGTTGCCTGAGTCCCAGCCCCATTGACCACTGTCCATTGCCTCAAATATGTCACCCTTTCTGTGCTAATGGGCCTCCAGATGCTGCCAACCCCTCAGTCCCTTTCTGTTTCTCTGATTAATCCCTCTTCACCTCTTATATCACTTAATCACCCCATCTTCAGGGAAAACTTCTCTGACCACCTCCCTTCCCAGAGGTTGGGCCTCTGCCATGAACTCTCCCAGGACTTTGCCTCCAGAGAGCTGTAATGAAACACATAATCACGTGGGTACACATGTAAGTGTTCCACTCCGCTGGACCGTAAACTCCATGACTGAGACCAAGAGTCTGCTAGTATCTTGTGCACACCGGAAACATACTCCTTTCTGTAGGGAAAATGACCAGAGACGGGCTATTTATAGCAAGCTGTGGCCCATCTGGGAACGGCTAGGGAATAACCTCCACGATCCAGAGACCTGTCAGTGGTTGTTCAAAGGGATTAGAGCAATTAACACTGACCATTTAAACTGAGTAAAGGAAATCTTTTCCAGTTGGAAACGAGTTTGCTCCCAGTTTAAGTCATCCAAGCAATGCTCCAAAGGTCTCACAAGTACCTTCTGGAGGGTTCCCAGGTTTATCAAACACATGCTCAGAAGCACACACCCCTCCATGTACCTTGAACACTCTTACAAGGTAATTACCAATCTCCTTAGTATTTTATTTCCTCTCCCGTTGTACTTTCCCTGACACACACACACGCACACATTTTTTTTCCTCTGATTTAACATGTTAACTCACTGAGAAGGGAATACATCTCTGTTTCTTCACAGCAGCTAATGCACTGTTAAATAATGCTCACAATAATACTTAAGAGTAACAACCACAGCCTATGACTTCGGAAAATTAGGAGGCTCTTCGGGAACCTTTTTATGTTTCTTATATTGTGGATAGCTCACTGGGATATTTAAGTCCAAGTTAAATGTGGATGAGAAGAGTGAAGAGACGCACTGGTATTACGTAGGCAAGCACAAATCACTGATACTCCAGGAGCTGTATCATTCAAAGACATGAGTAGAGGGAATGGGTGAGTAGAAAGCCCAGTGCTTGCAGGAGTCCGATTTGTCAGTTGTCTTGGGGGGAGGCGGGGAGGAGAGGAGACTACTGCAGAAGCACTGGCAGGGAAAGCGATCATGAAGAATGGAAGACATCGGAGTGACTCGTGTTCTCTGAGAGAGGGACGGGGGCTAGGGAGGTACAAGCAGGACTACGATACCAGCAGTCCTGTGTTGTGTTAGGGTTGCGTTGGTGAAGAGCTTCAGCAGCCTCTGCCGGTGTTGGGGACACGAGGTGGCACAGAAGCAGGAGCTCGTGTTCCCAGCTTGTCTGTAAGTCTTGAGTAGGAACACAAAGAGGTCAGTAGTAGATGACGCTAGTGTGGCCCCGAGTGAACTTTCAAGGTTAAGACCCCTGAGCCCAGGAAGAGGCGATCAGGAAGTGGGCGAGAGTCAGGACCTGCCCTCTTAAGTAGAGTCCTCCTAACCTCCGCCCCCGGGGGTCTCTTCTCAGCGGGACCATCAGCTCCCACTGCGCTTTTGCCCAGCCAGCGCTGCGGGCTGCCGTTTCGTGGGGGGGTCAGTGCTGTCAGTGTGGGGCCGCTCTGGCTCTCCAGCCAGATCGAGGAGGCCATGGTCCTTCTTCAGGCACAGTGTTGGCCACCTCAGTGCGTGGTTGCTGAGCGAATCTGACGTTTGGAAACAGTCTTACTCTGCATCCGTCACACATGCCGTCATCTTTGGGTCCATCTTGCCAATCTCTCCTGATATCGTTTGGTTTTAATGCTGACCTCCCAACGGAGCAGCTCTGTTTTCAGGCCTGGCTGCTTGTTGCAGACCCCCTGCAGTGGAACATCAAAGAAATCATAGCAGGCCTCTCTTGGAATCAACTACAATAGAGGACTTTTCTTTACTTTTTCTCCTCTCGGTGCTACAGTTGTTTGAACAAACTCTGGCTATTGATGAAGCAGGTGGCCAGCTTCATTCCCTGCCGCGTGCTTTAATTAGCCTCTTTTCTGGGTCATGTTTTTGACTTCCTATTGGGTGTTCCTGGATGCAGGACCGTGTGGGTGGTCTGGGAGGGCTCCTGTGTTTCCTTACTGAACTCTGCAAAGATTATTGTTTCTGAAAAGATGTTTGAGATCATGGAACTGTTTTGCTCTTCCTACTCTGAAATATATCCGTGATCATGCCTGTTCCATTATTCTATGATTTAAAAACTTGGGTGCATAATCTAGAGGCAGGATTGAGTGGGAAGAAAAATCAGTTTCTTTCCCATTTTTTTAAAGCTAAAAATTTAGCAGGAAGCTAACCAAGGGAAAATTGTGGTGTCTTCAATTTCAGCTGTTAGATAAGATAGCAGAATGGACTGGAATAGACTTGAATCTGTGCTTTGCTATTACCTAACCAAATGACCTTGAATGGGCCATCTCAGCCTTTGTGATCACTGTTTTTTCATCTATAAAATGAAAACATTACATTAAATGGACCAATTCTAAGGCCCCTTTTGGTTCTAACATTCTAGGGGGACATGGGATGCAAACTTCAGAGGCTTATAGAGAAATGGAAGTGTTCTAGTCCAATGGGGGATTTGGACACGACTAATATAAGGATCATTAAAAACTAGAAGTCACGAGGTGATGTCCTTCATTTTCCACTATGGAAAGAAGTCTCACCCAGGAGGTACCTGTGTGCAAGATTATTACACAAGGCAAGTAAAAGAGAAAACAGCAGGGGAAACAAAACAGTACTTACTCGATATAGTAAGCGTAAGTTATTTTATTTTAATTTTCACAACTCTGTAAGGTAGGCATTGTCATCTCCATTAGACAGATAAGAAAACAGAGACCTAGAAAGGTTGTTTGCTTTAGATTATAAGATGCACAACAAGTAAGTTGTATTTTCAGTTTCAAATCCAAATCTTTCTGATTCCAAAGTCGCTACTCCGAAACTCTATTTAAAATAAGACAAAACATGAACAAACCCCACCCTCCCCAGCTTGGATTTACTGCAAACATTAATGGAAGTGATTCTACAAAAGGATTCTGAGTGATGGGCAAGAGGAGAGAAATGTTGCCTCATTTTTGTAGTAGGGAAGATTCCTTTAAAAAAAATTTATTTATTTATTTGAGAGAAAGGGAGAGGGAGAGTGAGAGAGCACAAGCAGGCCAGAGGGAGAGGGAGAGGGAGAAGCAGGCTCCCTGCTAAGCAGGGAGACTGACACGGGGCTCAATCCCAGGACCCTGGGATCATGACATGAACCAAAGGCAGATGGTTAATAGACTAAACCACCCAGGCGTCCCTGTAGTAGGGAAGATTCCTAAAGGAGATGGTCTTTTAAGAGGTTTTTCCAAGTCTCCATCATGCATTCATCTCATTATTGATGAAGGACATGCCTTTCCAGTGGGGTCATATCATCAACGTCATCACCATCACTTGGCAGGTGGAGTGTATGAGCAGAGTTCCCCGCCCCCATCTGTGGAAACTGCCTTCCTTTCCTGCTTAGGCAAATGCAGATAGACTGACCATCAGCCTGGGACAAGGAGTTGTCAGCGTAGGGAAGGAAAACACTTCCCTTCTTTCCACCTAGGTTCTTTGGTTGGTCTAATAATTACATTGACATAAGACAGATTAAAATTTAATTTCATACGTACAGGAGCTCATAAAAATACGAGACTCAAAGAAGTCACCAAAGCAGGCATCTTTTATGCTTTTTAGGCAAGGAAACAATAAATTTGTGAGGAATTGACAAAACAAAGGGGTTTGGGCTTGGGGTAGCTAATTAGTGAAGATGTAACAAAGTTTGTTTATACGGCCTTCTCGGCCCTGATATGGAGAGGGTAACTTCACATGTGAGATTTATTTTCTGCTTTCAGGAGGACAAAGGAGGTCAGAGTGTCCTTCTTGAATCGGCTGTTTCTCAAGTAACTTTAATTCAAAGTAATCAATATGCCAGAGTGGTGTATTTTAAGGCGGCTCTTCTGCTCTCCTTTACCCGTGGATGGTGAAGCAAGCTTCTGACTGCATGAGGAAGAGTTTGGAAAGAGGGCACATTCTCAAGTCTGCCTGCTGTGACTACGTAGAAAGCACAGATCCCCCTTGGTCCCCAGCAAGTTCAACAGGATGTGCCCTCCAGCTGACCCTGACTTCTGACTCCTCCATAGGGTCTGGCTTGGGTGGAAAGCACGTGGAAAGCACACAGTGTGGTCTGTGTGACACAGGGACAATGCCACATCCCCAGAGGTGAGGACACTTGAGGGACCACCATGCTTCCTGCTTAGCTGCTCGGTTTAGTGTGATGCATGGGTTCTTAATCTTCGGGGAGCACTAGGATCCCCTGGAGGACTTATTAAGACAGACGTTGGCCCCACTCCCAGAGTTTCTCATTCAGTAGTTCTGGGGTGGGGTCCATACTTTGTATTCTAACATGTTCCCAGGTAATGTTGAGAACCGCTGGTATGCTAGGTAGGGGATCCCCTGGCCCACTTGGTGCAGGAAGAGAAGTCTCACGTAGGGCTGTGTAAGAGACTTGGAGACACCTGTTTCCATCCTCAGAGTAGCTCCAGCTGAGTAGGAAACAATCATGCTCATGTCAAGCATCAAATCTTATGACGGCATCACTGCTGCTGTCGGTCCCTTCTGGGGACAACGTGCCCCAAGTCCTTCACCTCTTTCCTAACCTTCCTAAACCACTCCCTACCTGCAAGCTACACTAGCTGTGGGAGTTGACAGAGAGGAAGGTTGGCTGGTTGACTAGTGGCAATCACCATGGTTGTCCTTAGGTGACTAGAGCTCTTCTGACCTTCCTCAGGCCTATGGCCTATGACCCATCACCTAGCGGCCTTTCCACAAATAATGCCCAATGATTCCATAGAAGGCAGAGTTTAAAATGGAAACCTAGAACAGCTCTAGAAATTAAATCATCAGTGAGTATGGAAAAGTCACTCTGCTTTATTTATCAAACATATGAAGTCCCAGAAAGACAATGCCACAGCATCTAAGCAACTTTCCTCCATGTGATGCAGATTAAAAAAATCCCGAGTGACGGGCATCACCCTTTCTTCCATTTCCCCTGAGACTTCTCCTGAAGTCTGAATGCGAATAGAAAAAGTGCCGAATATTCCATTGTCTGGAAGTCGTATCACAAAGCCAGCTCACAAAGGCTTGGTGACTCTAACAAAAGGCGACTGATATGAATAGCAAGAAAGGGGAGTCATTACTACCCAAAATATCTTGACAGGTGAATGCGGCTGACCTTCTGATGCGAGTCCTAAAAATTGTAGAAGGGGATGCAGCCTCTTTGAAAGAATGTGCTGTGCTATTCAGCCTAGAGCGGTAGCTCTCTGTAGCTCTGACTGCGTCACAGGCTCTGGGGCTTTGTCACCATTCTTCTCTCAGAAGCAGCTGATACGAACAAAGGCCATTGCTCCCGGGAACCTGCTGAGCAAGGATTGTCCCAGGTTTTCTCAATCTGGTCCCCTGTCCAAGCTACCTACCCTCCTTTCTCATGATTCTTCCCCTCCCTGGGTACAATTCTCCTTCTATCTTGGTTCACTCCCTAACCATTTTCCTTCTATCTTGGTTCACACCCTCAGGGGCAATGAATATATTATACCATGCCATTCACCCACCTTCTCTGTGATCAAATTATTCTTCCGGTCCAAGGTACCTAATTTAGTTCTTTAAGTGGAGCAAAGTGATCCTTCTGAGTTCTGTTGCATAC
Source organism: Ailuropoda melanoleuca (assembly GCF_002007445.2). Taxonomy (NCBI): domain Eukaryota; kingdom Metazoa; phylum Chordata; class Mammalia; order Carnivora; family Ursidae; genus Ailuropoda; species Ailuropoda melanoleuca. The sequence goes on along the minus strand of NC_048223.1, from coordinate 109,726,566 downwards.
AACTTAGAGTTTCTTGGATGACCTTGCCTTGCATATAGGTTAAAATGCAAAATCTCTCCCATGGCTTATAGCGTCCTGAGTAGTCTACTTTGGCTTCTTTTTCATGCAGCATCTCATGGGATTCCCCCATATCTCACAAGTCTCTAGTTACACTGGCTTCTTTCAATCCCTCAAAAGCGGGAAAGCCTCAGGGCCTTTGTTTATCCCATTCTTTCAGTGTCTCCCTATTGTTCATTCGCTCAATTTCTATTCATCCTTCTGGTAGCCTACTGACATGTAAATATAGGCTTGCAGAGGGGTTAATGTGTGCCCCATAGGGAGAATTGTCTGCATTTGTATCTGATTCTATTGCTTATGATATTTGGCCTTGGGATATTTGCCTAACCTCTCTAGACCTTACTTCCTTATCTGTATAATGGGAATAATCATAGTAAGTACCTCAGTGGGTTGTTAAAAGGCTAAAACAGATAACCCAAGGGGCGCCTGGGTGGCACAGCGGTTAAGCGCGTCTGCCTTCGGATCAGGGCAGGCTCAGGGCAGGCTCAGGGCATGACCCCGGCGTTATGGGATCGAGCCCCACATCAGGCTCCTCTGCTATGAGCCTGCTTCTTCCTCTCCCTCTCCCCCTGCTCGTGTACCCTCTCTCGCTGGTTGTCTCTATCTCTGTCAAATAAATAAATAAAATCTTAAAAAAAAAACCATAACCCAAGGGATTCTGGAAAAATGGCAGGGGTGGCATGATTTTGTAATTTCTCCACATACACCTATAAATAAAACAAAGCAGTTAGCTAGAACTACCCCCCCACTCCCCAAATCTATAGTCAATACCCACAGAAAAGCTAATTGACAAAGTATCTCCATGAACCCTAAATATGATAGGTGGGGACAAACCACCAACACTCTTAAGACCTGAATTGTATCAACGTCTATGCTGGAGAAACAAGGGAGAGCAACAGGGCATCTGATGGATGCTATACACTCCGAAACAAGTAGGTGGGTATTCGCTGGAAATGTAGTGAGCCAACTTGAGAACAGGGGCTGGAACTGGAGGAGGTTTTAGACTCCTCTAGGCTGCGTGCAAGATGCAAGATCTGAAGGGCCTGGTAGTGAGGGCCCCACAAGCCCTCAAAACTAACCAGACAAAATTCCCTTCCAAGACAAAGCCCCACAGTGAGTGGGAACTGCTGGGAATAAGATCCGAAGGGAGCAGCACGGGGTCAATAGAGACAGGGAGAAAAGAAAGTCCAGACGAAAGAAGGGAGGAGAGCAGAGACGGGATTTAGACAGGGGAACCTATGGTGGACATTTCACAAAAGCAGCAGAAGAGGGAGCCCTAGAGCCATGATGTTAGGAAGGAAAAAGCAACCAAAATCCCTATAAAAATGAACAAAAAGATTGACGTAAAATTCCATAAAAAGATGTTAAAGATAAAGGAGAGAGAATAAGGGAACAACATTCCTACAGACAATTAAAGCATTCTAGAAGGAACACGTTCACAAAGCTGACGGGAACACATTCTCAGGTATAACGAGAGATCGGGAGGCGGCGCTCGTTTGCACAAAGAGGGTGTCTGCGAGCGCAGGCCTTCCGCGCAGGGGGTCGCGAGTGGTTCCTAATCCTCTCCCTCGTGGAGATCCACGCAGAGCCAGCCGGGGTGCCAGGTCAGCCGGAGGGCAGTGCCGCGGCGCTGGCAGGAGCAGTGACCACCGTCGCAGGGAATCCAGTGCACGGACAGTGGAGCCCTGAATCTGGACCAGAGCAGGGGCGGGGCGGGGGGGTGGCGCTGAGCCGACTTCCACTGGGCGAGACATCAAGCAGAGCAGCGACACGCGGGGAGCGGTTTGGGACGGTGTTCACAAATGGGTTTGAGCCGTTCTAGCGCTCATCTGATGGTCGGCGTGTAGGCACCCCCAGGCACAGGGAGCTGGTTCCAAGTGGCAGGATGTGTAACAACCGTCACGGGAGGACGGGTACCTAAAGAGGAGAAGCTCTTTTGGAGCGGGGCAGCCCCAGCAGCATAGCAAAGGCTGGGGGCTGGAGTGCGGGTGCCCGCCTAGCCGGGTTAAGGCTGAAGTGGAGGTCTCTGTCTCCTTCAATCCACTCGCAGAGAACCATCTCTGGTCCTCCCACCTCGCCTACCCTAGAGCTCCCACTGTGGCAATTACGTCACCTCAGCGGGACTCCCTTCGTTCTCCTGTTCTCGTTGTTCTCAGGTCCTTCTTTCCCTGCTCCCTCGGGCTTCCTGGTTCCACACCCGCGCTCACTGGCAAGCATCCCCGAAGCCAGCCGCCTCCTTCAGGGTACTCCGGTAGCAGCTTTGACCCTGGTACACCGGTCTATAGGTCAATGATCGCCCGGTCTCTTTTTCCAGCTCTGACTTTTCCTAGCAAGTCCATCTGCTTTCTTGACATTTCCACTTGGATATCTAAAAGAGTTTTCAAGTTTAACTCACCAAAACAGTATCGATTTCCCTCCCTTACCTACTCCTGCTGTCTTGCCCATGTCAATAAACAATGCCACATTTACTAGTTACTCAAGCCACAAACCGATTCTTCTCTTTTCCTCAAACACTACATTCCATCTATCAGTACATCGTGTTACATGCTCTTCCCAAACACACACTGAGTCCGTCTGCACCTCTGCACCTCCACCAAATACCCCTGTAAGCACAGTTATGTCCCTGGTGTGACAGCCTTCCAAATGACTTTCTGTTCTAAGGTGGCCTCTATGTCCTTCCATACGGGAGCTGGAGTAACCATTCATAACATAAATCAGATTGTGTCTCCCCATTCATTAAAACCCTCCAGTATTTTCTGATTGCCCTTAGACTAAAATCCTGAATTAAGCTTTTATGGGCCTGACTAATTTGCCCATACTGCCCTTCTCATCCCCCCTTCCCACTATATCCCAGTCACACTGGCCCTCTTTAAGTAACTGGAAACTGTCAAGCTTGTGCCTTTAGGGCCTTTAAGACAAAGAAGGAATAAATGATATGTGCTGCAGAGAAGTCAAGCATGATGCTGGGGAGCCTAGAATAAGGAGACCTGACTTGGTCTGGGGTAAGCAGGGAGGATTTCCCTGAAGAAGTGACATTTGTGCTGGGATGTGAAGGCTAAGCTGGACTATTAACTACGTGAAGAGCTGCAGGGGAGATTTCCAGATAGAAAGAAGAGCATGTGCAAAGGCCCTGGGGCTGGTGAGAGGGTGGTGTATTTGAGGGCAGAGTTAGTGTCACATAGGGTAGGATATGTCAGAGACCTGGGCAGAGACTGGATCCTTCAGTGTCTTATAGACCCTAGTAAGGGTGACTTCACTGGGGCCCAGCCTACTCACAAGGCTGGCTATTAACTAAGATCCCACTCTTAGCAATTCAATTTTTTAGACTTAGAGATTGGACCCCATTAAAATGTGAAAACAGAGGGGAAGAAATTTCAGTGATATCTTGGTGTAAGTGATGTCTCTGTGGGGTTGTATTAGAGGAGGTGTGGATGCTTTCTCTCCTGAGAGCTGCGGGTGCGAAAAATAAGAATACTAGGGGGCTGCTTCTCACTGCAGTCTTCAGAGGCTCTTACAGCAATGCCTCAGTGGGAGCAGAAGAAGGAAATATCTCCCAGTTGTTCCTACTGGCCTTCCTCCTCTCCCGGGGGCAAGGAACTCATGGATAGTTCCTGAGGGTCAGGAAGCGGCGAGTGGCCACTGCGCGGTCAGAAAGGTCAGCAGGAGCTCAGGCCAGTGTGACAAGGAATGTCTGCTGAGCTGCCCTGGTGCCTGGTTTTCCATTACCATTAATTACAGAGACAGGACACAGGTACCTCTTAGAGCTCCTGAGTGAAAATAAAAATGACATTAGACTTGGGCCGATTTGCCAGAGTCCTGAGCAATTATAGACACATTATGACTCTAAGGTTCAACTTCCTCTGTCTCCCTTTCGTTTGTTGCTTAGTAAATACTTTCTTTTTTCTTCATTGGTTACGTCTGTCCTTCGCTTGCTCTCTTGTTTTCCCTTCAGCCTCCCTTTTGCAGTTGGATTAGATAAGCCAGTGCTCATTGCCTGTCTCTATATCCCCAGCTTGCCCACCAGCCTTCAATCTCCAGATCTTATTTCTGGCCACAGATATGCACACTTCCCCATCACTTGTGGGACTAGCAGACCTGATGAAGGAGAGAAGTCTCTTCCCCCCTATTTCCCCTCTATGAACTTATCTTGTACACCCCTGTTCCTTTACAAGCCTTGAAGCCTCTGAGGCAATGAGAAAGTTCCTGTGTGTGCCCTGAGCACTGGTGGAGAGAGAAGCAGTAGCAGGTGTCCTTGGCCCAGACCCTCCATTTCAGCGGGATGGGCTGACAAGAGTCTGGAGGCCAACGGCTCACTTTAATGGGCAGGACGTATTTTCTAGTGATTGATCACTTCCTCCATAAATTATGGATATGCATCTCTACTGAGGCCAGTGACTTATTGAGAAGCCTTTTAAGCAGTAAATCCCCCCTCTCTCCATTCTCTGGGCAGTAATGACATTGCTCAAGTCACAGAGAAATACAGGGCTGCCCTTTGCAAGGAAGGTACTTTCTTAAAAAACAAATTTTCACTTGTTACAGTGTCAGCAGGGAAACTTTGGGGGAGGTTCAGAAATCTCAGTCTGAACAGCCTGGCTTCTCTCAGCTCTCATGTAGCAGGGAGGCCTGTCTGGGATCACGGCACTGATTTTTGCTGCTATTATTTTTTTTGGCAAGAGAGTATTTATTTGTGGGCTGACACAGGAAGAGAGAGAGAATGAGTAGGTATCAGAGGGAAAGGCGTGCCTCCCACCCCTTCCTTGTGTCGGTTTGTGGGGAAGGGATTAGAGGCGACAGTGAAGGAGCTGGCAGAGGGCTCTCCGAGACTCTGGGCTCAAACAGTTTTTCTCTTTGGTACCCAGGAGAACCCCCTGGTGTTTGGAATTGAGACTGGACTATTACCCAGTTTCTGCAGGGAATCCCTCCAGCACCCCCAGTACTGGCATCTTAGGGAATGATATCCTAGGCACAGACCCTGGTGTCTTCCTGAGCACAGGACATGGGCAAGAGGGACAAGGATTAGAAGAGGTTCGTGCATAAACAAGGTCATGTGGTATGTGGATTAATGATAAAGAGTGATGATTCTGGCTTCATATTGCCTAGACCAGTTATTTATCATGGGTCATTTTTTAATTCCTTTATGACTCAGTTTCCCCATGTGTAAAAAAGAAATAATAGTAGTACTTAACTCATAGGATCAATCTAGGCAATGCGAGATAGAGAATTAGATAGGGCCTGGCACATCGTTAGCATTCAATAAATGTGAGATGCTTTAAAATAATTATTAAAGATAGGACTCGATGAGTGGTTCAAAATTTAGAGTGTGCACTTAAATCACTTGGCATTAAAAAAAAATGTTCCAGGCTCCAACTATAGAGAATCTGATAAAGTACATCTTACATCCAGCCCCAGCATTTGTATTTTTTTTTTTTTTAAAGAGCCTTCCCAGATGTGTCTACTAGAAATCAGTGGGTGAGGAGTGCCTGGGTGGCTGAGTCAGTTAAGCGATTGACTCTTGGTTTCAGCTCAGGTCATGCAGGGTCATGAGATTGAGCCCCGTGTTGGGCTCTGTGCTTAGCATGAAGTCTGCTGGGGAATTTTTCTCCCTCTCCCTCTGCCCTTCCCACCTGCTCTCCCTCTCTCTCTCAAATAAATAAATAAATAAATATTAAAAAAATAAATCAGTGGGTGAGGACAATTCAATTAGCAGAACAAGTTCCCTTATATCTCTGAGAGTCTGTGATTCAAAGGTGAGTGTGGGCTGTTTAGAGAAAACTTTGGAAATTGTTTGTTCTCCACAGAGCTGATTTTACGTTAGAGGGTACAAAAACTGGTTCTTGCAGGAGGGGTATGGTGGGAAAAAAAGCCGTACTTTTTAAAATGCATAGATATAAATACAACACATAAACAGATATATAGCATATCTGTGATAATAAAATTCCATTGGAGGGGACAATTAGGAAAAATTGTCTAAAAAGGCTCCTTTGGGGGATGATGATGAAAAAAAACCTGGAAGCACTGTTAGAAAGGAGTGTGTTTGATCTTAAGAGTAAAGCAAAGATGCACATTTCCCACCTGCGTTTCTGCTTGACTAACTCATGTTGATGCTGTTCTTAAGTTGTGAGAGGGAAAGACAGGGTTAACTGACAGACCAGAGATGCAAGAAAAAGAACCGTTAAGAAATTTGAAGATATCTGTGACCTAAGATTTAAAGTAGACCTTTCGTATTTGAGAGTTGCTTGTGTTTTGTTCGTTTTGTTTTTTAAGTCTGATAATTTTTTCAGTCTTTTTGTCCAACCTGGCTGCTGTCTGTGTGGTCTAGGCATAGGAGGCAAAGAGATCTCAAAACCAGAGGAAACAACAATTCCTCTGGGGCCATGTATTAGAGTTTGTAGAAGGAAGCTGTGGAGAGACTAGGCATAAATGATATAGGAAATACTCATTAATCAAGACTTGATTGCCTATTTCTCAAACAGCTTAGTGACAGTATGGTTGGAATTTTCTATTTCTGCTGAAGTCTCTCGCACTAACCATCTTGAACGAGACTTTATGGGCTTCTCTCCCATAGATTTATTGCTTTTCCTGTAAGAACATCTACCTTTTTAAATGCTGGGCAGAGGGATCTTGGGGTGTGAAACAGGTGTGCCTGCTTGTCAAGGATCCTGTCCAAGACAAAGAATCAAATGCAGATGGGCTCTGTTCTGGAAACCATTTGCATAAGACTATGCTTCATGTCCAAATGTGAACTTTCAATTTTCACATTGCAAATATTTATTTTAGAAACAATGGTGCCATCCCTCTCTTCCTACTCCTACAATAAATACATACACAAACAGACACATCACCTTTAACTAAAGTAAGAAGCAAAGAGTGAGTGGAAAAATACTTGAAACTTAGATGAGAGGAAATAGTTACTCTTATTAGTATTAAGGAAAATTATTATAAATGTTAGTATGTACTCATAAGTCATAAAAAAAGAAATGTCAAGACCCATAGAAATGTTCTAAATGTCATTCCTCACTAATAATTTAAGAGATATAAATTTAAAAAGGCAAATGTATTTATTCATTTTCTCAAAAAATTAAAAGCAGAATTACTATACAACTCAGCAATTCCACTTCTTGGGAATATACCCAAAAGAATGGAATGCAGGGGCTTGAACAGATCTATTTATACTCATGTTTGTAGCAGCATTATTCACAAGAGCCAAAAGGTGGAAGCAGCCAAGTGTGCACTGATGAATGAGTGAATAAGCAAAATGTGGTCTATACATACAATGGATTGTACATATTAAATATGTGCAGTTCTTTGTATATCAATTATCTTAAATAAAGAGGTAAAAAATCCTTAAAGCATTCATTCAGTACAAGCAAAAAGCCTGACTGTAGATTTTGCCCCTGGGCCTGCCTGCCAATGGATGCTGGCACCGATTTGCAAACCTGCAGATCTCAGCACTGGGCCTGCTCACCTGTGGGTCCCAGCACTGGACCTACCAACCCATGGACCCCAGCACCATGCCCACTCACCTGCAGACCCCATGAGCAGGTTCATCCATGGGCTCTTTAGCCCATACTCTCAGTGGTTTCTAATAACTGGCTTGCCCAGAATTTCCAGCTGGACTGATTGGTGAAAGACTTTCCCTGCCCTTTCCCTTTTACTAATCAAAAGATACAGAGTGGCTATATGGATATAAAAATATAAGACCCAACTATCTGCTGTCTCTAAGAGACTCTATATTTTTATTTTTTTTAAAAAGATTTTATTTATTTATTAGAGAGAGAATGAGCCCAGGGTTAGTGGCAGAGGGAAAGAGAGGCAGACTCCCTGCTGAGCAGAGAGCCTGATGCAGGGCTTGATCCCAGGACCCTGGGATCATGACCTGAGCTAAAAATAGATGCTTAACTTACTGAGCCACCCAGGCACCCAAGAGACTCATTTTAGATTTAAGAACACACATAGGCTGAAAGTGAAGGGATGAGAAAAGATATTCCATGCATTGATAACCAAATGGAGCAGGAGTGGCTATATTTATATCATTCAGAAACTGCCATGGCAGACAAAAATCATTACATAATGAGAAGACAGTCAATTCAACAGGAAAATATAGTAATTATAAGTGTACATGCACCTAACACAGGAACACCTAAATGTATAAAGCAAACATTGACAAATCTGAAGGGAGAAATAGATAGCAATACAATAAGAGTGGGAGGCCTCAGCTATCCACTTATTTTTATTCATTCATTCATTATCACTGGGATTGAAGGATAGTTCAACAAATACACATCAATCAACATGATATAACACATTAACAGAACAAAGGATAAATAAAAAGGAGACATGGAATCTATGATATCTCAATAGATGCAGAAAGGTATTTTAGCAAATTCAACACCCTTTATGATAAAAAACTTAACAGATTAGGTATAGAAGGAATTTACTTCAACACAATAAAGGCCATATATGCCAATCCTACAGCTAACATCCTACTTAATGACCTAAAGCTGAAACTTTTCCTCTAAGGTCAGGATGCCCACTCTTACCACTTCTATTTAACATAGTACTGGAAGTCCTAGACAGAGTAATTAGGCAAGAAAAAGAAATAGAAGACATCTGAACTGGAAGAGAAGGAATACAATGATCTCTGTAGATGAGATGATAGTAGATGTGGAAAATCCTAAGGATTCCACCAAAAACTGTTAAAACTAATAATCCATGTGGTGAAGTCCCAGGAAACAAAATCAATGTACAAATATCAGATTCATTTCTATATACCCATGAGCTATCCAAAGAGGAAATTTTTAAAAATCCCATTTACTATGGCATCAAAAAGAATAAAATTCTCAGGAACAAATTTAACCAAGGAGGTGAAAAATCTGTATACTGAAAACCATGACACTCATAAAAGAAATTAAAGCAAGCACAAATAAATGAAAAGACATCTCATGTTGATGGATTGGAAGAATTAATATTGTTAAAATGTCCATATGACTCAAAGTGATTGACCGATTCAGTGAAATCCCCATCAAACTCTCAATGGTATTTTTTACAGAAATAGAGAATACAATCCCAAAATTCTATATGGACTCCAAAGGACTCCAAATAGCCAAAGAAATTTTGAGGAAGAAGCACGAACCTGGAGGCATTATACTTCCTGACTTCAAAGTATATTACAAAGCTGGAGTATTAAGTATGGCATGGTACTGGCGTAAAAACAGACACATAGACCAATGGAACAAAATAGCCTAGAAAGAAACCCATATATGTACAGTCAACTGATCTTTGACAAAGGTGTCAATAACATAGAATGGGGGAAGGATGGTGTTTTCAATAAATGGTGTGGGGAAGACTGGATATCCACATATAAAAGAATGAAATTAGATCTTCATCATATACCATACATAAAAATTAATACAAAATGGATTAAAGACTTAGAGGTAATATCTGAAACTCTAAGACTCCTAAAAGAAAATAGGTAAAACCTTTTTGACTTTGTTCTTAGCAATGATTTCTTGGATATAACACCAAAAACACAAGTAAAAAAAATCAAAAAATCTAAAAATAAACAAGTGGGACTGCATCAAACTGAAAAGCTTCTACATAGCAAAGAGAAAACAACCAAATGAAAAGATGACCTATGGAATGGGCTAGAATAAACCACATACTGATAAAGGGTTAATATCCAAAATATATAAGGAACTCCTATAACTCAATAGAAAAAAAAAAGCACATAATCCAATTAAAAACATAGGCAAAGAAACTGAACAGACATCTTTCCAGAGAAGACATACAAATGGTGAACAGTTTTATGAAAAAAGTACTCAACATCACTAATTATCAGGGAAATGCAAATCAAAACCACCATATCATCCACAATAGCTAAATCATGGAAGGAGCCGAGATGCCCTTCAACAGATGACTGGATTAAGAAGCTGTGGTCCATATATACAATGGAATATTACTCAGCTATCAGAAAGAATGAATTCTCAACATTTGCTGCAACATGGATGGCACTGGAGGAGATAATGCTAAGTGAAATAAGTCAAGCAGAGAAAGACAATTATCATATGATTTCTCTCATCTATGGAACATAAGAACTAGGAAGATCGGTAGGGGAAGAAAGGGATAAAGAAAGGGGGGAGTAATCAGAAGGGGGAATGAAACATGAGAGACTACGGACTATGAGAAACAAACTGAGGGCCTCAGAGGGGGTGGGGGAATGGGATAGACCGGTGATGGGTAGTAAGGAGGGCACGTATTGCATGGTGCACTGGGTGTTATATACAACTAATGAATCATCAAACTTTACATCGGAAACTGGGGATGTACTGTATGGTGACTAACATAATAAAAAAACATTAAAAAAAAACAAAAAAACCCAAAACCACCATATCACCTCATACCTGTTAAAATGACTGTTAAAAAAAAAGGTAAGACAGAACAAATGCTGGTGAGGATGTGGAGAAACGGAAAAACATCGTGGAAGTTCCTCAAAAAATTAAAAATAGAATCACTGTATAATCCAGCAATCCCACTTCTGGATATTTATCCAAAGGTATTGAAATCAGGATCTTGAAGAGATCTCTGCACTTGTATATTTGCTGCAGCACTATTAACAGTAGCCAAGATTTGGAAGCAACCTAAATGTCTGTTAGGGATGACTGGATAAAGAAAACATGGTATACACATACAATGGAATATTAATTAGCCATAAAAAAGAAGGAAATACTGCCATTTGCAAGGATATGGATGAATGAGGAAGATATCTTGCTAAATGAAACAAGCCATGCCCTCAAGGAAAAATGCTACATGATACCACTTTTATGAAGAATCTGAAATAATCATACTTATAGAAGCAGAGAATAGAGTAGTGGTTGCCAGGGGCTGGGGAGAGGTGGAAATGGGGAAGTACTAGTCAAAGGGTGCGAAGTTTCAGTTACACAAGATGAGTAAGTCCTAGAGATCTACAGTGTAGCACAGCCCCTGTAATTAACAATAGTGTATTATATACTTAAACATTTGCTAAGAGGATAGTTCTCATGTTAAGCATTATTTTCACAAAAAATAATAAAGTAACTAAAGAGGGTGGGAGTTAAAAAAAAGAAAAAAACCACAAATTGCACCTACTAAATTGTGAAAGGTTAAAAAAGTTTGTGAGTTTGCTTTTTAATGTAAAAAATTGTGGATATGAACACTGAGTAACGTATAGAATTGTTGAATCATTATAGTAGGCACCTGAAACTAACACTGAATGTTAATTATACTTCAATAAAAAAAAAGAAAAAATTATGAAAAAATTTTCAGCTTTTTTGGGTATGTTTTCTATCTAGCTGAGTCCAAGGGTATGACTGACCTAAAAAAAAAAAAGACAAATCAATTAATGAAATTGTATTTATAGTTTTTAAGAACATGGGCCCTGGAGTCAGACTAGATGGGACCAAGTATAGGTTTTGCCATTTAATGAGTGTGTGATTTTTAGGAAGTTACTGAACCTCTCTGAGCCTCTGTTTTCTTACTCATAATATGTAAATAATACCAGTATTTACCCTATAAGTGGTTGATCAGATTAAAGGAGATAACGCTGATAAAAAATTTTAGTGCAGGGGCGCCTGGGTGGCTCAGTCGTTAAGCATCTGCCTTCGGCTCAGGGCGTGATCCCGGTGTTCTGGGATGGAGCCCCGCATCAGGCTTCTCTGCTGGGAGCCTGCTTCTTCCTCTCCCACTCCCCCTGCTTGTGTTCCCTCTCTCACTGGCTGTCTCTCTCTTTCTATCAAATAAATAAATAAAATCTTTAAAAAAAAAAGTTTTAGTGCAAAGCCTGGCACATTTTAAGACTCAACTCATACTGTCAAGTAGGATGGTAATAGCAGAAGTTATTATATATTTATAATACATGATATATGATTAATTCCACTCACCTCTATTCTCTCCGAGGTACCTTCAGATACCCATGATACTGAATAAAATATTTCCTGCCTATGTTATATTTAAAAAATTCAGTATTTGGTGCTGACATGAGGCTTGCTTACCAGACGGTCTATGTATGTGCACGTAGCTGTTCTACGACGGCTTGCATGTTTCCATTAAGTGTCTAGCACCACCACTCATGAATGATGAAGGACCGCTCATCTCTCATTTGGGACTCTCCCTGCCAGGACTCTGTTACATTCTCAGTTTTTCTCTTCCGTTCCTCTCATGCAGTCTGATTTAGTCTTTTGGTTTCAGTAACATAAAATACTTCTAAGTTTTGATTTTACTTTAAAAATAAAGTTTACTCCAGACCTATCTCCTGGACACATTAGTTATAGATGTTTTGCTGTGTGTTCTTCCAAAGTATTTCATGTGTGGTGTGTGTGTGTGTGTGTGTAGTAATTTTGTGAGAAGGGGAAATGACATTTTCTTTTTTCTCTTCTGTTGTTAATTGTATTTTTTCCTGACCTCTGCTATAGCTTACTACATTTCTTTTAAAAAGAGAACAACCTAGGGGCACCTGGGTGGCACAGCGGTTGGGCGTCTGCCTTCGGCTCAGGACGTGATCCGGCGTTGTGGCATCGAGTCCCACATCAGGCTGTTCCGCTATGAGCCTGCTTCTTCCTCTCCCACTCCCCCTGCTTGTGTTCTCTCTCTCGCTGGCTGTCTCTGTTGAATAAATGAATGGAATCTTTAAAAAAAAAAAGAGAGAGAACAACCTAAGTATCCTTGAATGTGATGGGTAGAGAATGGTACATTTCTGCTATAGAATGCAAAGCCACCATTAAAATTGTTTCTATGGCTATTAAAAGTATAGGAAAACTTTCTCAATGTCACTTAGTGAAAAAAATCTACATAAAATTATGTAACCAGAATAAGCTGGTTCTTTTTGTTAAAAAGATATTTAACTAAATATATATTTATTACTATTTATCATTACATAGATAAGGAACCAAACAGGTATATAAGCGGACAGAGGAGCAAGTCTGGCCAGCCATTTAAGAAGGGAAACACTGACTATTATCATCATAGAAAATAAACAGAGAGTGTTTTACATAAGGAAGGGGCAAAATGTCAAATGGCACTAAGATGTCAAATAAAAATGAAGATAAAGATTAATCCAGTGGTTCTAACAACAAGATGATAAGGCAATTCTGTCTTTTTTTATTAACCTATTTATATTATTTACATAATCCTTACTCTGTTTAAAATTATGATAGTCAACCATCTCCTGAGAATCAGGGAACACGTATTTTCTCTTGAGTAGGAAGACTTTTCATGATACAGAGCCAAAGAGTCCCGAGACACAGCTTCAAATAAGTACAATGTGTTTATCAATTAACCCTACAACGGAGAAATCTGGCGGGCACCAGGTACAAGTTCACATCTCCCATTATGGGGCTCATGGATATCGGGCTTCCCGATATGATGTGCTGAAAAGAACATGGCATCACCTCTGTGGGATTCCTGGTAAAAATGCAAAAATCATGATGGAACAGAAGAAAAACTTAACACAAAGGACTTTCTAGAATTAATTAGCTTGTACTCTTAAAAATGTGTAGGTCATGAAAGGCAAGGAAAGGTGAAAGGATTGTTACACATTGGATGAGACCCAAGAGACAAGACATAGAAATGATCCTAGTTTGCATATGGGGCCTCTTAATGATATTACTGTGATTATTCATAAATCTTGAATAGGTACACATAATTATTTTCTGATATAAAGAGAGAATAAAAGAAGCCCCTAGCAGCAAATACCCTAACAACGTTCTCTCTTGACATTTTGGCCATCTTTCTCTGAAGACAGAGCCTACGGATCCCACTACTGCCATCCTGGGTGACTTTGGTTTACCTACCGTCAACATGTAATTTGGGGAACGTGAGCTATTTTAAAAAGCTTTTATTATTTAATCAAGTGAATTTGGATTTGGGGATGGTATTTTTTTCTCTTTATTTGTATGTTGGGGAAAGAAATTGCTTTTAAAAATGAAGCCAGTCCATAAGAAAAAAATACAACAATAATGTGACCATTATTAACAATGATAATAGCTACTCTTCACTTGCTTAATATAAAGTAGGCACTATACCAAGTACTTTGCATAAGTTATTTTATTTAACTCTCAAAATTCTATTGGCTACTATGTCCTCAGATTTATATATGAAGATTTTTAAACTCAGATCAGTGACGTGATTAAATGATTTGCTCAAAATCACAAAACTATTAAGGTGACAAAACTGAAATTGACCCCTCCAGCTATTTTTGACACATATGAATCAGGGAAGACTGTGGAACAGGCACCACATTCCATTCCTTGAGAATCAACATCACTCATTGAATGTCTCTCTGTGTCTCCTAATATGTGCAAGCCATAAAAATCAAAGTTCTGATGGTAGCCCAAAAATGGCCAAGCAAATGATAATCTTTTCCTTCTATTCAACTGGTCTGGCTGCATTCACCCCTCCCTTTTCCATCATCTCTCTGTTTAAGTAATGTATGGAGATGTTTCAGACTATATTCCATTACCAGGAAAGATTCTTATGGTTCAGCTGGCGCTGGGGTAAGAAATACAGTGAGAACAAAAGATAAAGATTATCTGCCCTCATGTTTCTAGCTGGGAAAACCACAACATGACGTTTACGGGTCTCATATTGAATTTCGTCTCATGTTGAATTTCACCCTTATATAAAGAAGAGAGGAAGAGGTGATCTAGAAGTCAAGAACAGAACCCTAACTAAGATGGCAGTTTCAGCCATTTGGGCAACACTTCTGCCTCCTTCATGCCAAAGAATCTGTCAGCAGCCCCATACTGACAACCCTCAAGAGGCCACCAGACCAAAGAAAGCTAAGGCTCCTGAATGGTCCAACAGAATAATGACAAATAGAATAATGAAGCTTTAGAACGTCTTCTTGGTGTTTTGCTGAGTGAGTCAATGGAGACATGTTTTACCATCAGAATAATTCTGCAGCTGTTATGTGGTTGTCTTCACAGTACCGTTCTGTACTCCTAGAGTTTTCCTTGCATTTTTTGGACACCTTTGCAGTGGGCTATGTCGAGGGAGAAGAGGGGCTCAGATGTCAGTTCCAAGAATGATTTATGCTTGAAAGTTTAATTTCCAGTGCTATGCTTCTCCAATATAAATCATACTGTTCCAGTGAAAGAACTAGTCATACACCCTTTTCAAATATGTTTTCCCAACTAATGATCCTACGTGGCTTAAGATTATACTGACAGAAAAACAACTGCAGTGGCTCTTAAACTAATGATACAATACATGGATAATTTCCTCTCAATAGCTCAGAGATGTGAATGAATGAATCATATATCACTCAGGAAGCAATTTCCCTCAATGGATTCTACCTGATGGAATCTCAGTATATTTCAGATCGGGTAAAAGCTTTCAGTCAAAATAAGACTCTGAAACCGGCTCTGGAGCAAAACCTAAACCCTGAGGTGTGACAGCTGTGAATATATTTAGAACTTTCCACTTTCCGGGAGCTCTTGCGTTACAAATGTCTCTCTTCTGTGCATAGCAACTTACTTTGTGAAGGAATCTGATGACATAGGTGGCTTTCAACAATTCTTTCCTTTCATTCCCCTTAAGGTGGGTTGGCTTTTTTTAATGGGTTACCATCCTGCAATGTTATAACCGTATTGCCCCAGAGGTTTCTTTCTTTCTGATCTATACTCTGTCTCAGATACAGGCGTTCACCAGGAAACAAAGGCACCTTAACAGTGTCCATAATGATGCTTAAGCATTTGTGCGACACGAATGCCTGGGAAAAGTGGCAGCTCCTGGGATGTCGTAATAGATGTAAAGAGATGCATTGCAGGCCCAGACAGAATGAAAAATGATGTAATATTTTTGCTTTTTGCTTCTAGCTCCATCATGCCGATATTCTGGGGTGTGTGTGTGTATGTGTGAGTGATAGAAATATTTTCTCCCAATCTGGGGCAGATCTTGAGTAGGCAATCCTATTTGTCTTTGTTTGCCAAAGTGTTCCTTTTGCTTGTCTTGTTTCCAGGTCTTTTCTAGGAGAGGACTAATTGAACAACCCATGAGCAACATGAAACTTAAGTAATACAAATGAATTACACAAAGTCAAGCTCCTCATCCGCATGGGCTCAGATTCTAGGATAAGTCTTCTAATGCTCCTTTACACTGTAGCTGCCAAATTCTATCTGACTTCATGCCGCTGTCATCATGATGGTCATATGGTGTCTTCAAAGAGACCACAGCCACCTTATGGACAGAGTGGGTGCTTTAGGGTCACCTGCCCCTTACACACGGTTGAGTGTGCTACGAGTTGATGCATTTTAGAACAGCTTTGCTCAATATAGGCTTATGACAGGTGGAGGGAGTTTTAGGTGACATAGTTGCTTTTAACTATCTGACTTACGGGCTTTGGGGGCATTTGGATGATATAATAGATTTGGCCTATAGTATGGAACTAGAGCTTATGGTGAGAAATCATAAAATCTGGGGTCTGGTCCCTTCTCTGATCCTTACCTGGTTAAATGATCTTTACTGGCTTCATCAGCTGAATGGGGATAACACCTGTTCAAATGCCCCACTAGGCTGCTGTGGGGATGCAAGAGATGAGGAATGCCAACACCGTTTCATGTCACACAAATGCCTAAGCATGATTATGGACACTGCCGTGGTGCTCACTGGGACTTTGGAATAACCACAGTGATAATTACATGGTACAGGAAAGAAAAGAGACACAGTAGTAGGAGTCAGTAAAAAGATTGATGGGCACATGCTGTCCTATAAATTTATAAGTAGATTTTAAAAAAGAGTTTGAAAAAACTAGCATCCTTCCACAAACAATTGCTATATTCCAGGCACTTTCACATGTTCTATTAATCACGATAATAATGATAATGATAATAATGATAAAATCACGATAATCACGATAATAATGATAAAAGCCACCATTTATTAAAAGCTTATTATGTGCCAGGCCCCAGNCAGGAAAGAAAAGAGACACAGTAGTAGGAGTCAGTAAAAAGATTGATGGGCACATGCTGTCCTATAAATTTATAAGTAGATTTATAAGTAGATTTATAAGTAGATTTTAAAAAAGAGTTTGAAAAAACTAGCATCCTTCCACAAACAATTGCTATATTCCAGGCACTTTCACATGTTCTATTAATCACGATAATAATGATAAAAGCCACCATTTATTAAAAGCTTATTATGTGCCAGGCCCCACAGCAAGAAATGTAATAGGTGTAATCATCACCGAATGGAGTTAATATTATTATTCCTATTTTACAAATGATGCAATTAGGACCTAAAGAAGTTCAGTAACTGTCCTCAGGCCATCCAGCTAATGAGGGACGGAAAGAATGAAAGTCATGAAGGCATGGGATCTGGGATCGGCACCTGCCTCTGTTACATCCTGGCTGCATTCCTCGTCTGGTGGCTTTATGTTCTGTGCCACCAGGGTCATGTCCATATTACAGTGGCATGTGGCATCATGGGCATCAGTTCAGAGGCCCTGCTGGTGCTGCCAGCGATGTGTCTGATCAGAACATGGTTAGGCTCCGCAGCTCGTCCTCGGCAAGTTGCACGGCTTCTTCCTCGGCTAAGTCCTGGCGAGACTATGAAGTGCAAGATCAACAGCACATTTCATCCAATCCCAGGAGACTGTAAAAAACAGATGCTGAGGTGACTGGGTCTGGGACCAAGATAAACGAAGATGATAACACAGGCAGATCTCAGCAATCCAAACAGGAGGATCTGAATTCTGGGCATCAATGTATCTGGAAAACAAGTACCGTCCCGTCACCAGGGGGCGCCCAAACTAAACCTGAAGCCGTGTGGAGAGGCGGCGGGCCCAGCCCTCGGATCAGAATGACCTGATCCGAGAGCCAGGGAGAGGTGTGTAGGTGACCCCTTTCCATGACCGGAGCAAAGCTGAACCCCCAACAGTTCCTTACATGGAGAAGAACTTGGGCCAGATAAGCGTTTGGCAGTCATTCCTATGACTGTGTGGGTGTTTCTCCGACTCCACGGAGTTGTGCATTCCGGGGCAATTCAGCTTTCTGCACCAGTGCTTAGGCCTAAAGGAATCAATGCAAAGATAAATGAATGACCTGCTTCCGATGTGAGGGATGGGATGCCAGGGCTTTCATGGTGACCCAAGGCCTGCCTACAGACACGTGGTCCAGGCCTGCGGAAGAGCAATCTTGGATCTCCCTTTTCCCCTACAGTTAAAAACAAACAAACTAATCCATATTACACCCTGGAGCTTCATTCCACTGTGTATTTCAAGGGCAGTTAAAGCCGTCGCTCTTTTATCCTGAGCTCGATATGCTTCATGGTTCTTGCATCTGCTGCTCTGATTTCTTTGCAGCACAGATGCTACCCTTGACAGAAGATAGGCATGATCTTTATTAAACAGTATTATTATTATTATTTTGGGGGGGGTTTATGGGAAGAGGGAGAGAAAGAATCTCAAGCAGTCTCCATGCCCAGTACATGAGCTTGACTCAGGGCTCGATCTCACAACCCTGTGATCATGACCTGAGTGGAAATCCAGAGTCAGAAGCTCAGCTGACTGAGCCACCAGATGCCCCTGTAAAGTGTTTCTAAACAAGGGGACCTCATGGCTAATTAATCCTACGTAGAGTGGACAGCAACTCCCCACTTCTCATCCTACTCAGAGGGCAAAGCAACCGCCCTCATTTTTCCTGGCCCCTGGTGGCCCGTGAATGAAGTATCAGCTTATCTTAGAATCATCCCTAAACTTCCAACCCAAATGGAAGTTTAAGTGAGACCCATTGCCTCTATGAGTTATTGCCAATGATTTAGCGCTATTACATTCACTGATGGAAGATCGCAAGCTCTGTGCTGGGGGGATAAAGACAGCCGGCTCCTTGTCCCAGCTCTGCTGCGCACTGTTAGACTGTGTTGTTTAACCCATCTGGATCTCGGCGTGCTCATCTGCACAGTGCGAGGGTTAGTTTTAATCCTCCTTTAATAGGCTGTGAGCTATAAAGTATAAATTAGTGCACATGTGCAAATAGTTAAAGCGTTTAGAATTGTGGATGTGGATAATGTTAGTGACGTTTAGCTACCATCTCTCTTTCTCTCTCTCTCTTTTTTTGTTCCAGATGCCTAATAGGTATTTAATGCAAAAGTAGTATTATTTCTACCATAAACTACTTCTGGGCTTTCTGTATCCCATTTAAAGATAATGGACGTCTTTGGAATTATGACTCAAATAATATGTATGTGTATCCTTCCCTTTTTTAGTTTACTAATTATTGTTATTATTGGTATCATACAAGTTGTAAAAAATGTAAGTTACTCCCTCCCTTGGGTCTGATGGAATACTGCCCCATCCTCTCCCCTGTTTGGTTTCTGCATCATGCAATGACCAGTAACATACCCTACCCCGTCCCTCCCACCTGGTTGTAATAAGGACAACTGAGCCCTCCTATAATACATCCTTTGGTTCTTTAGTCAGAGAGAGCATAAGCTCTAGTCTGCACCAATATGTTCTTATATAAAGTGCTCTGGGGGAAAAAATAGCTCCAAAGTGTTCTTCAAACACAAGGTATTAGAATGACTGATGAATATAGCCCCTATTATTGTTATACTTCCACAGGAAGAATTGTGACACTTATATTGAAAAAGAAGCACAAAACAGCATCAAATCACCCTTTGTGTAGAATTTCAGCCATTGTAAAGAGTGTTTGAAACAGCCCAGGCTTGCATGGGAGCCCTCGCTAGGGTAATGGATTGGACTGTATCCTGGAAGGAAGAGCCAGGAGTCCAGTGTGGGATTTATGTCCTGTGCTCCCGTGAGCTGCATGTGCTTTACTCCCATGATCTCCCTCATCTTTAGCCACATGCCTGGGAGACAGGTTCTGTGTGTACTTTTGTTCCAAACTATGCCTTCCTCTTAAACATGGATTCCTTCATCATTTAATGCTTATACTGTTGCCTAGTTTCTCTGTGTGTCTCTTCACCCCAACGAGACTGTATACCTTTGAGATCACCGACTCTTCTCTTTGCTTTTCTCATTTCCCTCTGTAGCCCTCTTTTGCCTGAAGGGTGCCAAAGTAGGTGCTCATAAATGCCTATTGAATGGATTAATGAATGAATGAACAAACAGATCCTCTCATTTTTTTTTGTTAAATTTTAAAAAATTTCATGCAATATTGGCTCTACAAAAGGTATAAAGACTAATATGATGAATAATTGTGAGCCTACCACCCTGACTCACACTATGAATGCCTCATGCCTCTCCCTGTTCATGTTGCCCTTCCCCCTTCTCAGGGAGGTTACCAAACTTGGTGGTCATCATTTCCATCTTTACGTTTAAAAAAATATATATTTTATTTATTTATCTGAGAGAGAATATGAGTAGGAGGGAGGAGGGGCAGAGGGAGAGGGAAAAGCAGACTCCCCGCTGAGCAGGGAGCTGATTCGGGGCTTGATCCCAGGACCCTGGGGATCATGATCTAAGCTAAGGCAGACCCTTAACTGACTGAACCACGCAGGCATCCTGCGTCTTTACTTTTTGTATCTTTACTACATATGTATGGATCCCTAACAAAAACTATATTATTTTTTGCCTGTTTTAAAAATTTATAAAATATCATTGTATTTATATCCCTCATAAACTTGTATTTATAATAAAAATATATTTGTGGATAAATGCACATTGAGACACATCCTTCTTACTCAGGCATCTTCTCTGCAGAACAGTATTGCATTGTGTGAATATGTCATAATATATTTATCCATGCTCATGTTGATGGAATCACAAACAGTCTTATCCACATCTCCATGGGCACTGTGGACAGGATTCTGCAGGGACACCCCAAAGCACAGAATTGCTGGGTCATAGGGGATGCATATTCCTAACTTACTAGGATTGCTGGATAAGGATCTAAAGTGATGGTACCGATTTATACTCCCATGGAGCTGCATTTATAAAACTTGGGTTTCCAACATGAATGCTTGTCTCTTTAGGTGGTGGCTTCCACAAGTGGACGCTCTTTATGCCAAGCTTGCCTGAGGGCCTCTGAGATATGCTGGTGTCTCTCCAAGAGCTAGCTAGGGCTCTGCCCACGGGGGTCTGAGTGGATTCCTGTTCCTCCCCTACTGTTCCATGTATGGGAGCTACTGTGCTGCCTCAGTGTCTAAGGCACTGGAGTTCTTTCCTCTTCACCTTCAGTTGTCTACAGCTTATTGATTGCACACACAGATTCCACCAAAATAGAAGGTTATTTTTAATGGCAAAAAAAGAATTCCCTTCATACAAATGTCATCTGTGTTAACAGGACTGCCTGTGATCCCTTTCACATGCTCCTGGTCTCCCTGTGTCTGACATCTTTGATATCCTATTATATCATGTTGTGGGATCACAGCACCACCAGGTCACAATATTGCTGCTAGAATTCTGTGGTTTTGGTCACGATAGGTTTCAGCTGAATGCCTCCTACCTACCATTTACTAAATACCATATTGGTTCAGAATAGAGGGTGTTAAATCAGACTGTGTAGTGTTCAGATCATATTTCAAAAGGGAAACGTGTTAGGTGAGCATGTAAATAAGGATTTGCTGCCTGAAGTAGCCCATCATGATTAGGAGTGGAGGTATTTTCCCCCTCTATTAGTTACTGTTCCCTTTAAATGTGATGAAGATTCATAAGGGGTTTAAACACTTTACAAAACACTTTTCTATGTTTATACTGGGACTTTTTTTTCAATTAGGATTTGAAGTGGTTAATATATTTTGTTTCATTTGTTTCTAATGTAAACTTTCTTCTTAAAAAATAAAATACATATAGAAAGTGCACCAATAATATGCTTACAAATTGTATTTTGTGAAGTAAACATCTTTTTGTATCAGCAGTCAGATCAAGAAGCAGAATGTGACCAGTACCTCAAACCCCTTCATGCTCTCTTTCAGTTACAGCCCCCACTCCGAGGGTAGTCACTATTTACTTTTTTTTTCCACATATGTAAATTGCCACTTTTAAATATGTGTGCAGTAAAAGCCAGAAAGATGAAATAACTCACTCCAGGTCACACAAAGAGTTTGTGAAGAACAAGTCCTGGAATTCCAGCCTCTTGGCCCCATCCAATGCCCACTCTGTAATAATTTACTCCAACTGCTCTTTTTTTTTTTTTCACTGAAAAGTGGTAAGAAATGCAGCGACCCATTGAATGATGCACTTTCTTCCTTTTTTAAAAAAAGATTTATTTGTTTATTTGAGAGAGAGAGTGCACACATGAGTAGGGGGGCACAGAGGAAGAGAATCTTCAAGCAGACTCCCTGCTGAGCACTAAGCCCAATGCAGGGCTGGATTCAGGGCTCAATCTCATGACCTGAGCTGAAACTAAGAGGTGGTTGCTTAACTGACTGAGCCACCTGGTGCCCCTGAATGGTGCACATTTTTTGTGCACTATGGAGTTTGTAGGTCCTTCCCCCACGTTTGGTTCCCTCCTCTATCAGCATCTCTCCACTCCTAGAGCTATACGTGGACACGTGTGTCAGTTTCAGGACCCTATGAATAGAGGGTAAGATTGAAAAACAATTCCTGAAGTATTTACTACCCAGCGCTCTTCTGACGGAAATAACCAATTAATGTATTAGTGCTCTGTGCCCTCTTTCTGAGGGAAAAATAAGGACAACAGTCAGGTTCACACCAGTGGTACAGCCCAACGCCTGAAAACTCTCTAGTACGCACTGGAATCTGGTCACATTTAACACACACGAATTTGTTGCATACAGATCCAACACCCCCTGAACATTCTGATTAACCGAGCTTTCAGAGTAGTGTGATGTAGTAGAAAGAACTTGAAATTGTGAGTCAGATAAATCAGTCTTTTTCCCAGTTTTCCTGTGGATGAGCAGTGTGGCCTTGGACAAGTCACCTCCCCTGGATAAGCCTTGTTCTACATTTGTAAAATGGGGGAGAGTAAGGTTCCTGTAGCATTTGTGATAATGTGTATGAATCATTTGGGACAGTGTCTGGTACCCAGAAAGCTCTCAACAGATGGTAACTGACTCCTTACTAACCTTAGCTAGGGGTCAGCATTCTCCTTTTCTAGCATCTGTCTCACCGATAACAATATTATTTGGTATTTGATAGATAATAAAAGTATATGGCAAGAACCCTTTCTCATATTCAAAAGAAGACTCAGCTGAACTTTCACATAAAGGAGAAAGATACGTGTGGCTATCTCTGGAAACATCTCTCTCTCCCCAACTCAGGTATTGGCAGATACCTGTGAGGGATTAGACTTCCTTAGCCCATGGGATTGAGAAGTTTAATTTAATTTTATCCTGATCTCAAGGGTCAGGGGGTTCCCAGCCCCATCTGTATAACTCTGGTAAGAAGATAATTATAATACAAGGTAAGAACTATAATAAAGGGAGGGCAGGGTGCTAGGGTAGCCTAAAGGAGGGTGCCTAATATAATTTGTGTAGTGGCAGACTGGAGAGGGGTAGTTGGGGGGGAGCTTTCCAGAAGAAATGATATTAATCTGTGGCCTGAGGATAAGTAAAAGCTTCCTCTTTTATGATAATCCATGAGTACACACATATAAGCGTGCACACACACATAATGCATGTATGTGAACACACACACGCACACACACACACACCCTGAACAGGAAACCGGGGCCTCAGCCACAGAGGCTCATCCCTCCTGCCTCATTTCGTAGTTACAAATTCTGTGTGATTTCTGTCAGGAAGAGCTTTTCAGCCCAATTTATCTTCTTTCCAACCCCTACATGATTATTTGAGACAAAATTATTATACATGTTAAATAATTTATTTTCTAGACAAATCTCAGACTTCAAGCATTTTTTAAGTTGGTAGTTTTAAGAAAGTAACTGGAATTAGGGAAATGTTTGGTTAGTAATTATTTTACTTAGAATGTATAAAATAGATTTTAAAAGAGAGAAATAAAAAAAGAGGTTACTAACAGTTTTATTGGATCCAATGTTTCAAGTTATGTTGGAGAACAACAAAGAGACCCTAGTAGGAATTGTTTTTCTGGGCTTGCATGTCTGTTTTATTTTTTTATTTTTTTTATTTTTTTAAAAGATTTTATTTATTTATTCGACAGAGATAGAGACAGCCAGCGAGAGAGGGAACACAAGCAGGGGGAGTGGGAGAGGAAGAAGCAGGCTCACAGCAGAGGAGCCTGATGTGGGGCTCGATCCCATAACACCGGGATCACACCCTGAGCCGAAGGCAGTTGCCCAGCCGCTGTGCCACCCAGGCGCCCCTGCGTGTCTGTTTTAATAAACAGGGGCAGATAATGAATTTGTGGGAAGAGTCTCCTCTGGTTGGATTCTCACCAACACCCCTTATGCAGCTTAAGTTGGACTTGGACTGCATTTATCAATAAACAGGTGACTTGGGTTCATATCAAAGTTTGAGAAGCACTGAGCTAACCAGCTTTTGTCTCTGTGTGACTTGGCTCACGCCGTTCCCATTAGCTGCAGGTGGCGTCCGCCCACCTCTGCCTGGGAACACCTACATGCTACATGACAAAAAGGAAACAGAGAAGACTGTTATGCCCCTTCCCCCACCACGAAGCCTATTTTGATCAACGGTGTCCCTTTCCCGAAACACATATTTGCGAACCATGTGGGTGGTGGTGAGCAGGGGTATAACCATGCCGGTAACCTGCCATTTCCCCTCCCCCACAAGAGACGTGTCAAGTGCAGTGGCTAGTTTCATGAGCACTGAATCCAGACTGCTGGGGGTCATATCCCAGCAACTCCACTCACTAACCAGTGACTTTAAGTTACTTAAGCGAGTTACTTAACCTCTCTGAGTCTCAGTCTCCTTATATGCAAAATAGGGGTGGATAATAGCACCTCTCTTGGGCTGCTGTGAGAATCTAATACATGTAGGGTACTTACAGCAGTGCAGTAGCACTGACACAGTGGCACTCGAGAACTGGCGCGTTGGCGTTGTTGAGCGCAGAAAGTCTATTATTCCCCCTAAAATCCCACCATTACCTGATAGACACCTGGCACACAAAACGTGCTCAGTTAACAAAATGAATGATTGTGACAACAACCACTCATCTCACCAGCTACAGAATTTTAGTCATTTTTTAAAAAAAGTATTTTATTTACTTAGAGAGAGAGAGAGAGAGTGCACAGGGGGAGGAGCAGAGGGAGAGAGAAGCAGACTTTGCGCTAAGCACAGAGCCCGATGAGGGGCTTGATCCCATGACCCAGAGATCATGCCCTGAGCCCAAACCAAGAGTCAGATGCTTAACTGACTGAACCACCCAGGCGCTCCCAGAATTTTAGTCCTTATTTTATTTCCACCAATGACCAATAAGACTATAGGACCCACCCGTGCCCCATCCCATTTGGGAATTGTTAGTGGGTGTTTGTCTTGGAGAAACTTGAGTTATTTACATTGCCGGTATGACCTTCTGGAAAAGGAAAACGAAGACAACAGCAACAAAAAAGCCAGCGTCTATTCAGTCCCTGCACTTGGAAGCCAACATTTTAAATCTTTTATCTGTGGACACATCAGTCCAGCAGTACTTGAACAAAGCCATTTGATCCTCTCGTTCTTTAAATAACTACCACGTTATTGCCTTCCTGTCCCCTGATCAACACTGAAGTCCTTTGAAATACCCACACATGGAATGAAGTGTGCATTTTAAGTTATCTTTTTATCTATGGGGTTTATAAGCACCGCCGGTACCTTAATCCTGACTTGGGGAATTCTATTTGAAGGAGAGGGGGCAATTTCACTCCCGGCCCCTCTGGGGAAGACTGTTTTTCCGTTCACTGAACTGAGGACCAGAAAGATGAGGAATCAGTCACTCAGGGACCTTTATGGGTAGAACGGCCTGCAATAATTTCCTTACAGATCACACGAAGCTCAGAGACACATCTACCTCCTGCCCTGGAATGGAGACAGAGTGGTCATGGAAAGAGGTAAAAAGCACTGATTCTTGGCTTGAAAATTGTGAATATCCATATGGATTAAGTTCTATTACATTTACTCTTTATTATTACTACTGGCCAATGGTGGTTAGTAGTGTTTACTTTATGTCACTTGCTTATAATAGTGTCTGGCACAAAATAAGAACTTTGTAAGTACTGGCTGGTTTCTCTCTAAATTATACAATTACCTGGTACTTTGTTCTTTTTACACTTTCCATGTTTATAATAACTTTTATTTTATTTTTCATGTTCTTCTCAAAACCATTTACGGAGAGGAAAAAAAAATATTTTCTTCATGCTTTTAAAGAGAAACCTGGGACCCAGATAGATGGTCGCAGGATGTTGAACAGAAAGCAGAAACTGTTTTCTATCTCCAGGGCCAGCACTTTCCTCAAAGAAATTCTCTTCCAAGCCTGGAAGGGTAGAGAAGAGGGCAGGTTCAATTATTAATTTTCCTACTTTCTTGAGAATGGTGTTTTCTTTAACTGATACTCGTGTCCCTAGCACGCTAGAAATAAAACATTTGGAGGCACAAAGCCTCCTTCTCAAAAGTGCTAATGCTAATCCTATGCTAATAATAATAATAGTAGTGAGAAAAATAATATTATAATCAATGCATGACAACCACAAATTTAAACATGGAAAGTGAGCTTGCTGCTGAGTCAGTGTCCCAGGTGAGCGCTCTAGCCACGCGCTTACAGCCCACGAGTCTGCCCGGGAGCAGACCCATCAGTGATGGAAGTGGTGGCAGACGCGCTCCATGGGTAAAGCTGCTTCTCACAACATTTGCTTGTGTTTTGTATACAAACTTCTGTATCAGTTCCTAAAATATTTAAGAACTCTTCAAAGGTGTCATCTAGTTTTACAAACCCCTTTTTTTGTGGATATGATGGGAGCAGTTTGAATGTCACACATTTAAGGGACAAAAATCCTGGTGGGCTTGGGTGACGTTTCTTTCATGACTTACTATGACTATTACTACTACTCCCATTCCCAACAGCTATGATTTCAGTGGTTTGTGGGGATGTAGCACTGTCTTCTGTAAAAGTGCCTTTTTGTGAGTGCTGGTGTGCATTCAGTTTGCACAACAGCGTTATGCGTTAGGCATCTCTCCTCCTGCAGCTATGGGCACCGAGGCATTGGGTTAAGTGATGTGGCTGCAGAGTGGATAAGTGAGAGAGCAAGGACTCCTAGGCTGCCTTTTCCCCCCACTGGCCCATGAGGACAAATGGCCAGGACAGTGGGACGATGTGGCGCCGTGCTGGTGTCAGGAGGGGCGTGTCGTTGCAAATGGGAGATGCACGTCTTGACAGTAGACGGACTCCTTTCCGCTGTGGGATCTTAATCAAGTCACCTTGCTCTCTGGACTTTAAGTTCGTTCCCTAAAAAGTGAGGAGGTTTGATATACTCCCTTTCCTCCTTTCTTATCACTCTGAGGCTCAGAAAAAACACACTGAAAGTGTCAGGGGCATGCATCCTTCTTTCTCTAGCTAGTGCGCAGCAGGGATTTGGGAAAGTGGAGAAAGAATGGAAAAAAAGCCAAAGTCCCCAGTGAAACTACTCTTAACAACACTGTCTGACATNACAGTGGGACGATGTGGCGCCGTGCTGGTGTCAGGAGGGGCGTGTCGTTGCAAATGGGAGATGCACGTCTTGACAGTAGACGGACTCCTTTCCGCTGTGGGATCTTAATCAAGTCACCTTGCTCTCTGGACTTTAAGTTCGTTCCCTAAAAAGTGAGGAGGTTTGATATACTCCCTTTCCTCCTTTCTTATCACTCTGAGGCTCAGAAAAAACACACTAAGTGTCAGGGGCATGCATCCTTCTTTCTCTAGCTAGTGCGCAGCAGGGATTTGGGAAAGTGGAGAAAGAATGGAAAAAAAGCCAAAGTCCCCCGTGAAACTACCCTTAACAACACTGTCTGACATCCCCCTGAAGCCCCCGAGGCATTACTTAGGAGTCCAGGTGCATCTATGTTGCAGAGAAGCATGGTTGCCAATCAGCAGGTCCTATTTGGTTGGAGTCCACAAGACACAGAATTACAGACCTGGCAGGGCATCTGGTCTAAAGTCTAGAGGAGGGACCTGAGGCTCAGAGGCCAAGAGCGTTTGCTGAGGTCACGCAGTGAAGCAGACACAGAATTGGTGAGCCTATCCACTGCCCTTCTAGGACATATTACCAGTGAAGTTCAGTCTTGGTCCACTTCAGAAGATTAGAATTCGCATTCTCTTGCTTGGCCCTATAACCTGCTTCTAGCACAGGACCTACACAGGTGGGTGCTCAGGAAATAGAAGTTGAATAGTTGAATAAATGAATGAATTGATGAAAAAAATTGAATAAAAGTATGCACAATTTAGATCATTCTTCTCATTATATGGCCACAGACAGCTTACTCTTCATTCCCTGTCCCAGCCTCATCATATAGATTCTGATGGTGAAGTGATCCAGGCAAAAGAATGGAGCTAGGTCTATACAAGTCTGTTTCTGTCATTAACAATAAACTCACAAGGTCAGGGGGAAAGCCGTCATTCTCATAATATAAAGACAACCAACTTCTAGGGCAGTGGACTGGGCCAAGACAGGCCTTGGAGAAGCCTGTTCATGTGGGCAGAAATCAAGCCCAACTTTAATATATGATTTGGTTAGGAGTCTGGCCTCTGCAAAGTTGTGAAATTGGAAATCTGGTCTTTGGTTACTGTCCCTCCAACCAATAGCCTAATAGTGCCAACCGGTCCTTCTATATATTTCCATCACGGTGCCTGAAAGTGCCAGGTCCCAATTCATAATTCAGCACACCCTCCATCAAAGCACAGTCCTGATGCTTTATTTTCAGCTGTTGGAGAAGATGAAAGACCTGCTATGTATGTTCCCACCGAGTCATTTACAGCTGATCAAAGTTTCCTATTTCACCTCTCTGAGGGATATTTGCCTTTCATATTTGGGGGTTTCAGGCTCTTTTCTGACACAAAGATTTCAGAGAAATATTTTAGTGATGGGGATGGGAAAGGATTCACATTGTATAAGCATTTCTTACCTTTCGTGGCAAAGTGCCTTATACATATACGTGTACACACATGCACACAACATACACACCTATACACAAACATTCATCTACAAATACAGGTGGAGGGATATTTCAGAGGAAACAGAAACCCCAGCCATATAGCCTAACAAATCCTGCCACATGACCTACTGGTCATTTCTGCCTCATTTGTGCTACAAAGATCAAGTCTCTCAGCCCCATGCCTATAAATAAAATAATTTCTTTTCCTGACAGATCTCAGACTTTAAACACTTTTAAGCTGATAATATATAGTAAAATAATTGTTTAACTAGGAATATATTTGTCACTACTAATAATTGTTATATTTAGACCATGTAAAATGACTTTTTAAAGAGGGAAATAAAAAGATGTTAAGAATTTTACTGGATCAAATGGAAGTTTTGAGTTTTATTGCAAAGGAATAAAGGGCCCTAATTGGAATGGGCTTTATGGGCCTCTACGTCCATTTTAAATAGGGGCAGGAAGTAGATATGAGGGAAATGCAATCTCATTGGATTCTCCCTAACTGCCCTTATGCAGCACTAAACTGGGGGTGGGCTAATATAAAGTCAGTGCCTGCCTACCCCCTCCTTCCCACTCTTCTCGGCTTGTCAGCGATGGTTTGCACGTCCCAATTGCCATGTCAACTCTATTCAAAGCCACCCATGTCCCCTGCCTGGCTAGCCTGACAACTTCTAGCCAGTTTCCACATCTACTCTTGCACCCGAACTCATTCTCCACATTGTGGTTATATCAGAAGATGAGCTCTTCTTCTTTCTTAGTTGAAGTATAGTTGACACACAATGTTACATTAGTTTCCGGTGTACAACACCGTGATTCCGCAAGAGCACACATTACGCTAGGCTCGCCACGTGTGTAGCTACCATGTCACCATGCAAAACTACTGCAGTACCATTGACTATATTCCCTGTGCTGTACATTTCATACCTGTGACTTATTTATTCCGTGAGCGAAGGCCTATGTCTCCCACCTCCCTCACCCCTTTCTGCCTGTCCCCCCAACTCCCTCCTTTCTTGAAACCACAAGTTTGTTCTCTGTATTTATGAGTCCGTTTCGGCTTTTTGTTTGGCTGCTTGTTTATTCATTTGCTTTGTTTATTCGATTCCACACATAAGTGAAATCACATGGTTATTTTCTTTCAGAGGAAGAGGACTTCTAATGCCCTTCACTGACCGCCTATGGCTCTTAGGATAAAATTCCTTGTCATTAATGTGGCAGTGAGTTGGACCTGGCCAGTGATTAATTTTCCTACTTCCCCAAGAACAATTTGTCTTCCTTGGCTGATGGCCATGCCCACAGCACATGCCAGGGCAAAACCATTTTGAACTACCATTCTTCCTCTCAAAATGCTAATGGAAAAGCATATTACACTTAGAGCAATAGGGCTAAGTATCCAAGGTCAGTGTGTGTCAAGTGAGTATTCCCAGGTGAATGTGAATTCCATCATGCAGTACTTACAACACAGGAAGGTGCCCACCTGGGGTCGGGTTAGTGATGAAAGTGAAGTCAGATGCCCTTCCTGGATGACAAGCTGTTCCTCCAAAAGTACTGGTTTTGTATTTTGTACATAAATGATCTAATTGTTTCTGGAATACTCCTGCATCCATTACAGTTGTCACTTGGTTCTGCAATAAACACATTACTATGAATAAAGTGAGGCAATCTCAAATCAAGCAAGACTTATATAGATGCCATCCATTAAACAGGAAATTTTAGTTGCCCCTTTTTGCAATAATCTTTCATGATTTATTATTGCTATCAGGGCTATTGTCTGATAGTGATTTTTAAAATGTGGGCATAGTACTTTGTAGTTTAGAAGAGGCTTTGCGTACACTATTAACTGAATTTTAGGTTCATACAACCATACTATACATAGGTTAGTTTGGAAGTCAACAGTTTTTTTTCTGTAAAGGTACAAACTGTGAGTATTTTGGCTTTTTGGGCCATATGGTAGATATACTAGTTATCACTCAACTTTGCCTCTGTAGTATGAAACCAGCCACAGGCAATAGGTAAATGAATGGGTATGCTAATAAAACTTTATTTACAGAAACAGGCATGCTCTAGATTGGCTTATGGGCTGTATAAACTACCGAACTCTGAGTTAGAGCATGCAGGATTTATCATCCTTGCTTTTGAAGCTGCAGAGTCTGAGGCTAAAGGGTTAAACAATTTTCCAAAGGTCATACAGTGATTGGTAAAAGAATAAGGACTTGGCTCTGTGCCCACTTACTCCCAGTCTGGTCTTCCCTCTACTGAACTCTGATGGCCAACTGAAACAGAGTGTAACCCTGGGCCATGGTGCTGTGTGTCAGAAAGGGTATATCATATCACTACCAGTCTGCAGATCTGGGCCCTGGCCCTAGACTGGCTTCTATTTAGATGTCTGACCTTATCTGAATCATTTTAACTCCCTTAGCTTCAGTCAATTGATCTAAGGAAGGAGGAGACTGGTTGAGGAATCTTTTCTCTCGCTTTAAAATGCTGTGTTCTTAAGATCAGGAATGGGGAAGGAATATTTTATTGTGAAATATTCAAATTGATTAGTTATTATAAAATTTGAGATACATATTTACACAGATATCGCTATTAGCCAGCCAACAAATATTCATTCAGTCTATTATGCTGTGAAAAGATGGAAGGAGCATATGACAGTCTTCAAATAGCTTTAGCTGTGAAGAAAAGCAATTTCTAGCACTTACAGAAAATGAGAAAACAATCGGTGCTTGAGAAACTTCTTGGTGGAGACGATAAGTTCCTCTGGATTTCTGAGGACAGACATCAGTGAAAGCAGGAGCTGTTGAAGAAACTCAAGGAAATGTTGGAAGACACTCTGAATTTAGAGGATGGAAGTGGAGGGTGGTGAAGAGGAGGCTGAGATGGGCAGGGGTGAAGACCCATGTACAGAAGTGTTCATGTGAGTCGTAGTGGGTCAGGGCTTGATTAGGCTTGATGGTGTGTGTTGGGGAAACACAGGAAGCACGAATCTTTAATCTCTTTGTTGTCAGTTGGCATAGATCACCATTTGAAAGACATACAGCACAAAAAATTTCAACTTCGCCATTTGTTACAGACGGGGCTTTGCTCCCATTAGTGCACATCCAGGAGCTTTGCCTGAATTTCGTCCTATTTTCAGCATGATAATGAGGCCCCTCTCATAGAGCAGCTCAACATTCATGATTATTTCCTTAGGTCTCTTATCTCAAATTCCCCAGAGGAAAACTGGACATTCCTGCCCCCTGTTTGATGATCTGATGAGGAAAGGGCTTCATTCATTCCATCCCTGGAGAACCTGACTTGGTTAGGAAAGAGGTGGTTTCCTTCAATCTCTTTTAGCTCATTTCCTGAAACAAAAAGGCAATTTAGAAGGGGGCACTTTGGTAATTAAAGCCAGTTCTCTTCAGTCACCAAAGGTACTTGGCTTGCAGGATGGGTTTGGCTGGTTTATTAACCTATGTGTTTTGCTACAAGGTTCTCCAGTCTGGATGTCCTCTGATTTTCCCCACCAGGTTTCTGAGATGACCCGTGGCAGTCAGCTAGAAACATAATTGGAGCATTACACTGGGGGAGCTCTTATTATTATTTATTATTANTGTGTTTTGCTACAAGGTTCTCCAGTCTGGATGTCCTCTGATTTTCCCCACCAGGTTTCTGAGATGACCCGTGGCAGTCAGCTAGAAACATAATTGGAGCATTACACTGGGGGAGCTCTTATTATTATTCCCAACAGGGAAAAGTTTTGGAAACCTTTGTAAGGAAAATCCTGANGAGAGGGAACACAAGCAGGGGGAGTGGGAGAGGAAGAAGCAGGCTCACAGCAGAGGAGCCTGATGTGGGGCTCGATCCCATACTGCCGGGATCACGCCCTGAGCCGAAGGCAGACGCCCAACCGCTGTGCCACCCAGGCGCCCCATGGGGGGGAGCTGTTATTATTATTCCCAACAGGGAAAAGTTTTGGAAACCTTTGTGAGGAAAATCCTGGNGAAAATCCTGGGACATATGTGCCATGTCTATTTAATGAAATCATTATATAAGAGCTAAAAGGATGCGAAGTTACCCCGTGCTCTCCAAAGGTGATGCTAACACTCACGGAACACTTTCTGAAGACCAGTTATTATTCTAGATTTATTTTTCATACGTTATCCCATCCAATCCCAATAATAAATATTCTTATATTTCTATCCTCACCGTATAAATGAGGAAGGAGGCTGGCTCTCACTGAGCTTAACTTGCTCAAGTTTGCACACAGGTGATCAGCTGCATAGCATGAGTTTGAAAGAGGGCAGTTTGATTCCTGGAATTTCATGATTCATCACTTAGGTAATTCAAAAGTATGCTGGAAACCATCCTGTTCTGACAAATACAGGTTAATGAATTTAACCCTAAGATAAGTAGACAGGCAGAGAAATATAGCCTCAAGGTCATGGATGCATGCCTGTTGCCATGGAGATAATGCCAAGAGTGTGGGATGTATCGGAGGAGAGAGATGGGACGTATCACAAAGTTATCACTCTGAGGCTCAGGAAAGAAGGCTTGATGGATTGTGTCCCTGCACACTCTGTCCCCTCTCCCTCTCCCTCACAGCTGTAATTTGGGCAATTGGAGGCAGCAGGAAAAAGTCAGAGCCTCAGGGAAGCCACCTCCAATGCCACAGTCTCACCCGGCATCTGCATCCCCCAGAGGCATTTTTTGAGATTCTACCTGGGTCTCTACAGAGATGCATGGTTGTCAGCCGGCAGGTCACATAGGCACTGAAACCTATGACTCGTACCAGCCGTGATGTTAGCTAAGTTACTCTGTGCCTCAGTTCTCACATCTATAAAATGTGGTTAAAATGTGCCGTATGGTGAGCACTCCATCAACTCAGTTATCGTTGTCATTATCATAATCACTGTCATCATGTCAAAAATACATTTCCCCTATCAATGAGGTTGAACCCAAAGGCTGAAGTCTTTGCAATAACAGCTTTTTTTTTTTTTTTTTTTGGTTTGCTTAAGTTTTAAAGTTGAAGATAAGACTATTCCTGGATAGAAAAGGTGTCTTTTCCAAATAAAAGTCACAGCATCCTCCAAAGCCAGTGCAATGTGGCTGCTGACTCCCTGGCCTCCAGATTACTGGGAGAGCCTCTTTGCTGCTCCCTTCTCTGGGATGTCCCTATTTAGATGATGCCAACTGAAGCAATCACATAAACCTGGCAGGGTGACAGGGCGACAGGGCTATCTGGGTACAGTATCTCATATATTTGTTGTATTAGTCTTTTGAAAAAAAATATGTGAAAGTTCCTAAATTATTAACTTTTCCCAAAGTGATATTTGATGGCAAAAGTAATATCTGTATGAAGTGTTAAGTGAATTTTATGAAAAAAAGCTGAATAATTTGACAGTGTTAAAATTATTCTGTCAAAGATTCCATTTCCTCAGAGCCACCTCTATCTTGGCTTCAGCTGCACAGACTGTCATCAAGATGGTGAGGTTTATTTTAATTGCAGCGTGGTGGTCAGTGTTATAGGAACTCTCGCTGCAGCACCCGCTTTTCAAAAGGGTGCAAAAATTCATGGCATCACTTACACAGGCCATTATGTGCATGATTAGGAAGAAGGGTTTGCAACAACATGATCAGAGAATAGAATCCCTGGGGTGCTGTTTAGATGCTTAAAAATACATAATAACCAGTGATTCATTTATTGGTAAGAAGACAGAATGCACCGTCTTTGCAGGGACTGGGAGTTTGACCTCTTTTGTCCAATTTTCTGCATTCCGCATCCTCATGCATTCAATAAAGAGCATGCATTATTCACTCTTTAAAGCTATTTCAAGGTCTGCGTATGGCTTTCCCATATAACCTCAGAAATTTCACACAGAATTCATTAGAGACAGATAATGATCTAATGCTTGGGACCAGGAGATAGGGTCAGTCCTGACTTTTCTCCTTCAATCTGCTACTTGTGTGCTGTAAGGCAGTGTGCTGGATCTGCCTTTAATTTGGCTCCCCAAATGTTCATTTGGTTTTTTTTCTACTTAAAGATTTTATTTATTCATTTGACAGAGATAGAGAGAGCCAGCGAGAGAGGGAACACAAGCAGGGGGAGTGGGAGAGGAAGAAGCAGGCTTCCCGTGGAGGAGCCTGATGTGGGGCTCGATCCCAGAGCGCCGGGATCACGCCCTGAGCCGAAGGCAGATGCTTAATGACTGAGCCACCCAGGCGCCCCCCTCAAATGTTCATTTGTGTTCAATTTCATGTATTGAATGATTTCAAAGGGTACTTGTTTTATGCTAAGTCCTGGGGACCGTTTTCCGGATACGGAAGTTATGTATCAGGGTACCTTACAAGAGTATTGCAGAATTAAGGGTTATATTTATGAAAATGTAGAGGACAAAATTAAATTCTGTACTATCAGATGTGAACGGAATATAATTAGATGCACCAGTGAGTGAGTGGCCAGCAGAGCCGAGCAATGGAAGAGCACAGAGTTCAGCACCAGCTCTGGGAGGCCTCAACTCCAGCACCAGCACTAACTAGCTGTATGGCGTTGGCAGCTATGGGAGATGTTACTAAGGACAGCAGAGCTGGTCTGCTGTTCCGGGAAGGCCTCTGCAAGGCAGTGACATTTCAGCTGAAACTTCAAGATTAAGTATGCATTTTGCTTTTACAAATGATGCTGCATTTCTTATTTCTTGTGTTCCAAGTCTATCTGTGGGCTCTTTCTTTATATTTACTCTCATAATTTTTACTCTCATGTTTACTCTCATAATTTCACCTTGCTGTGAAAAATAGTGAAATCAATACACTTCAGCTTCATCTCAAATCACCTCTTTCCTGTCCACTTCCTGATTATAGTGGATCGTAAGATTTTTCTTAGTACCTACTTTTAAACATGTAAGTATTTCTATGTGGTCGAGGAACAATAATTATCTATGGGTCTCTGCATATCTTCATGTCTTGTTTCCTGAGATTAAGAGTCTCTTAGGTTTGTCTCCCTCTCTGGTTTCTTCTTGTTTCATTTTTTCCTCTCTTCCCCTATGATCCTCTGCCTTGTTTCTTAAATCCACATATCAGTGCGATCATATGATAATTGTCTTTCTCTGATTGACGTATTTCGCTCAGCATAATAAATACCCTCTAGTTCCATCCACGTCATTACAAATGGAAAGATTTCTTTTTTTATGGCTGCGTAATAATCCGTTGTAGATATATACCACATCTTTATCCATTCATCTGTCAGTGGATATCTGGGCTCTTTCCATAGTTTGGCTATTGTGGACATTGCTGCTCTAAACATTGGGGTGCAGTTTCCCCTCTGGATTACTACATTTGTATCTTTAGGGGTAAATACCCAGGAGTGCAATTGCTGGGTCATAGGGTAGCTCTATTTTCAACACTCTGAGGAACCTCCACACTGTTTTCCAGAGTGGCTGCACTGGCTTGCATTCCCACCAACAGTGTAGGAGGGTTCCCCTTTCTCCGCATCCTCGCCAACATCTTTCATTTCCTGACTTGTTAATTTTAGCCATTCTGACTGGCGTGAGGTGGTATCTCTTTGTGGTTTTGATTTGTATTTCCCTGATGCTGACTGATGTTGAGCGTTTTTTCATGTATCTGTTGGCTACTTGGATGTCTTCTTTGGAGAAATGTCTGTTCGTATCTTCTGCCCATTTCTTGATTGAATTATTTGTTCTTTGGGTTTTGAGTTTTAATAAGTTCTTTATGGATTCTGGATACTAGCCCTTTATCTGATAAGACATCTACACATCTTGTATTAGCTCTTATTTGGGACAGTCATTTCAAGGACGTTTATATGACAAATAGCCTTGGGCTATATAGCATCACGGTCCAGGGCAGAGGAAGATTTGTTTGCTGCATAAGATAATAAAGATAATGTCTCCCTCTGGAGCAAATATTGGGCAGATCTGCTAATAGACTCCTGATAAAGACTGAGGTTTCCTGAATTCTGGGCTTCTCAGCTATGAGGCAGAGCCACTGCATGCACCGCATCATCACTCCAGGCTGC
This sequence comes from Ailuropoda melanoleuca, assembly GCF_002007445.2. NCBI lineage: Eukaryota > Metazoa > Chordata > Mammalia > Carnivora > Ursidae > Ailuropoda > Ailuropoda melanoleuca. Next base: position 109,689,512 of record NC_048223.1, on the reverse strand, counting down.
TCTGAGTTGTCCCTGTGGGACCTGGGGCGTAAGAGGAACTGATGTAAGCTTGAAGCTCATGCTGCTTTGCCTTGGACCCAGGGGGTTTTTCTGTAAGCATCCACGAAACTTTGGCAGAATGACTTGTTAGCATGCAAAAAATGTAAACCTGGGCTCTGCATAGATTTTGACATACACTTCTATTACCATTTACCAGCTGTGAAGATGCTTACACCATGTTCCATTTTTTCTCCTCCTTCCTATTCCAAGTTTGTTCTATTATTTCCCTTTTGCCAGAGCTTATGAAATATTTATATTTTGTTCTTAAACTAAAATCCCCATATTTATTTTGGTTTTTTTCCTTCACTCAATTAGACTAAATTTAGAATAATTTCTCTATTCATCTCTTTTTTTTTTTTTAAAGATTTTATTTATTTATTCAACAGAGATAGAGACAGCCAGCAAGAGAGGGAACACAAGCAGGAGGAGTGGGAGAGGAAGAAGCAGGCTCACAGCAGAAGAGCCTGATGTGGGGCTCGATCCCACAATGCAGGGATCACGCCCTGAGCCGAAGGCAGACGCCCAACCGCGGTGCCACCCAGGCGCCCCTCTCTATTCATCTCTTAATTTGGTTGAAATTTACCGTTGAGAATCTTCTAGAAAGCCACCTTCTAATCTTATAGAAAGACTCATTGGGATTATATTTCCAGGTTTCTTGCATGCTTGAAGATGTTTGTTGACTTCTTACTAGAATGGTAATTTGGCTGTGAATAAATTTTGGGTTGTATTCTTTTTTTCCTCAAACACTTTTAGGAATTAAGTAACTTAAGTGTCTATTGACAGAGGAATGGTTAAAGAAAATGTGTATACATATCAGAATATTATTCAGCCATAAAAAGAAGGAAACCCTGCCATTCTAGGCATCATGGATGGACCTTGAGGGTGTTAAGCTAAGTGAAATAAATCAGGCAGAGAAAGACAAGTACTGTATGATCTCACTTTGAGATGCAGAATCTTAAAAAAACTGAACTCGTAGAAACATAACAGGTGGGTGGTTGTTAGGGGTGGGGGCAGGGGTGGGGGAAATGAGTGAAGGTGAAGGTGAAATTCTCACCATACAGAAAAAAACTGTGACTATTTGAGGTGATAGATGTATTAACTAACCCTATTGTGGTTATCATTTTGCACTCTACACAACTATCAAATCATTATGTTGTGTGCCTTAAAAATACACAATGTCGTATGTCAGTTATAGCTCAATAAAACTGGGTAAAAAAAGGTGGGGGGAGAAGATTTGAACAGACACTTCACCAAAGAGGATATATTGATATAAAATAAGGACATGAAAATTTGCTCAACATCATTATCACTAGGGAAATGTAAATTAAAACCCCAATGAGAGACCTATTAGAATTGCTAAAATAAAAAACATTGACTAGGGGCCCCTGGAAACTCAGTTAGTTAAGCATCTGACTCTTGATTTTGGCTCAGGTCATGATATCAGGGTCGTGAGATCGAGACATGCATTGGGCTCCTTGCTGGGTGTGAAGACTGCCTGCTTGAGCTTCTCTCTCTCTCTCTCCCTCTGCCCCTGCCCTGCCCCACCCCAAAAAAAACCTTAAAAAATATATTGACTATACTAAGTGTTGCTGATGATGTGGGGGAATGGGAAGTCTCAGGCACTGCTGTTAATGCACACAAACTTCAGAAAGTGGTTTGGCAGTTCCTTAAAAATCTAAACAAACACGTATCACAGGATCCATGCCATTCCTAGGTTTGAAAACATTAACCATACAATGACTGTATACAAGCAATTTTATTCGTAATAGCCTCAAACTGAAACAGTCTAAACGTCCATCAGCAGATGAATGGATACACAAACTTTGTTATAGCCATGCAATGGAATACTTAGAATAAAAAGGAATAAACTTTTTTTTTTTGAATATTTTATTTATTTATTTGACAGAGAGAGAGACAGCAAGCAAGAGAGGGAACACAAGCAGGGGAAGTGGGAGAGGAAGAAGCAGGCCTCCCAGCAGAGGAGCCCAATGCGGGGCTTGATCCCAAGACCCTGGGATCAACACCCTGAGCCTAAGGCAGACCCTTAACGACTGAGCCACCCAGGCGCCCCAGGAATAAACTATTGATACACACTAAAACAGGAATGAATCTCAAAATAATTATACTAATGATGAGGTTGTGGAATGTAGGTGAGGTTCAGTGGGGTGGAGTCCGTAGCCGAGGACCAAGAAAGAATTCTTGAGACGTCTTTGGTGCAAAATGGTGGACAGGACCGTGGGCAGAAAGAGCTGCTGCCCCGGGTTGTGAGGGGTGGCTGATTATATACTATGGGGTTGGGGGAGGTAAGGAAAAAGGGAGGTTTCAAGAAAGTACTTTCATATGTTAAAGAAGACTCACAGGATATCAGAGGCCTTGCCATCTTCAAGTTAAGGTTGTTTACCCCTCTAGTAAGGCATTCACATGAAGATAGTTGGGAACTTTCTGGAGGCTGCAGATTATAAGGACATTTAATTGTATTTACATTCCCTTCTGGATGCTAGGTTATTGATAGAAATGCTTTGTTCTTAAAGACAGCTAAAACATTTGTAAGCTGAGGGAGACTCTAGTCTTGCAGGATTGTGGTATCTATAGGTTAACTATTTCTTTGTCCTTGAGGGCAGCCAGGAGTGCCTGAGGAATGTCACATACATCCCATGGTGGGGGCGGGGGTTGCGGGGTGTCAGTTTCTGCTTTGTCCTCAGCTTGCCTTCTGTTTCCTCATCACTAAGGGAAAGAGGTCAGACGAAAAGAGTATGTTCTTTATAATTCCATTTAGATGAAATTCTGGAAAATGCAAACTAATCTATAATAATAAGAAGCAGATAAGTGGTTACCTGGGGTGGGGAATGGAAAAGAAGAGGCAGCAGGGAGGAATGAAAAGGCGGCACAAGGAAGTCTTTGGATATGCTCATTGTCTTGATTGTGTTGAGGGTTTCATGGGTATGTACATATGTCAAGTTTTCTCAAATTCTATACCTTAGATATGTATAGTTTATTTTATATTAATTGTACCTCAGTACTGCTGTTAATAAAAGTACAAGGTTGGAGATGGGGGACGTGGTGGTCACAAAATATTCTCCATTCCAGCTTTACCAGTAACAAAGTTGGCACAGAAGTCAATTTCATGTTTATTTGGCTTTTGTTTTTGAATTTCTGTTATCAGTTGGCTAGAGCTGGGAGGAGAAGATGGATGTGATTCGTGCAGCTAACACTTTAAGGAGGTTTACTGAATCTTTCATTCTCACAATGATTGTGGCACAAGCTGTCTCTTCTATTCTTGAAATAGCATGGACTGTGTCTTTTTTTTTTTTTTAAGATTTTATTTATTTGAGAGAGAGAGAGAGAGAGAGGGCAAGCATGGGAGGGAGGGGCAGCAGGGGGAGGAGTGGGAGAGGGAGAAACAGGCTCCCTGCTCAGCAGGGAGCCCGGACCCAGGGCTCCATCCCAGGCCCCTGGGATCATGACCTGAGAAGGCAGATGCTTAACAGACTGAACCACCCATGCGCCCAAGGATGGACTCTGTCTTAAAACTGACTCTCTATTGCTAGTTACATACCACAATTCAGGCAATTTCTGGGTAGGAAGGCGATGAGGATGATTAGTGTTAATTCTGGAGAGGGGGAGTCATATCACTTAGCCCAACTTCCTCATTTTCTGTATAGATTAGAAACTCAGAAAAACTTATTTTACCTTTTTGATCCTGAGGCACACAGTTCATTTATTTGTAGCCACATGTAGGAAAAATCTCAGATACTTGATTTCTGGTCTAGTCTCTGGCACATTTGTTCTCATGAGTTAGATGCACTGGTGTTTAAAAATCTGTCTGTAACATTTTAAGTTAGCTTTGTGATGCTAATCACCATTATAATTTTTATTTTGGAGATTAATAAACTGAAGTTCAGGGCAGTTGGATTATTCGAACAATTCATGAGATTGCCATAATGATCCAATGAGATCATCTTGCAAAGCCCTGAGCACAATGCATGGGATACGGGACCTTTGATAAATGGGGACAACCATCAATATTATGATTATTACTTTATTTTTACTACTACTAAGACATCAGCTTCCCTTCTTCGGTCTCTTCAACACCCATTAAAAACCTGCCTTTAAAGTTGCTTTGTATTTCCTTCCCAAGCACACTTGGGACGTCTTTTCTCAGCCTGATTTCCGTGTCGGAGCCACATTTCCTTCCTTTATGAAATTCCTCCCATTTGTGTCTGCAATCTTAGCTCCTTACTGCAGGTGCTTCTGCACTGCCTGGGGGGCTTGTGAGTTTTGCTCATTAGATGCTAAATTACTGTCACCAAGAAGTAACAAACGACAGTTGGCAACCTTTTACCGCCATAAAGCTCATACAATAAAACAACACGGAGCTCTAGAGAAGCAAGTTTTGTGGGATCATAAGGAATATATGTCTGCTTCAGGCCGTTTATCCACGTGGCAGGATTCAGTGAATTAATGATCAAGGAGGTAGACAGCTTCAGTTAATGAAGTGAAGTATTTAGGAACACAGATCTGTCACCATTGGTTGTCATGTAAAACAGTGGATCTTACTTGTGAATGCGACCGCATTAACAGAAACGTTTGCTCATATGGAAACATTACCCAGAGTAGCAATTTTGTTAATAAAGATACAGGTTGTCAAATGTTTTCTTCTCATCCTTGGAACTCTTCCAAGCAGCTTCCTGACTGGGGGCCATGGCCTCCTCTGGGACTGATTCCCTGGGATGCATTGACAATCGCAGTATATTTGCCTGCATTTCAGAGCCAGGGTGGATGCTCTGAGCTGAGCCCTAGGGCTCTCTAGGCGATGCTTTGAGGTCTGAGCTCATGTGTTTTTTTGTGAAGCGGGGAATATAGAAGTAGAAATCCTAGAATGTCAGAGTCAAAGCAAAGCTGTGCATCGCAGTAGGAAAATTACCCAGTAAGCACCCTGCATCTTCCCCTGCTCTTCATGGCTAAATGTCTCTGGGGTTTTCTTATAATCTCACTGTCCTTCACTGCTCTTCCACCTGCCATTTGGCTATGGTCCCTTTTCTGCCCTCCAATTGCTCTCACTGCCGTGATCAGTGGTCTTTATGTTACAAAACAAGGAATAGTTTCCAGTCCCCTTACTTGACCAACCCATCAGCAGAATTTTCCACTAGTTCTGCTGTTGGCTCCATGTTACCGTGGCTCCACACTACCCAAGTTTTCCTTTTATCTCTCTTGCTACTCTTTTTTGGGGACTCCTTTCCAGGTTCATCTTCCGCTAGCCTCAGAAATTAAGTGCTGGCTGTCCTTTGAGGGTGAGCCCTAAGCTCTGCTTTTTTTCTCACACTTCACACACTTGCTCTGAGAGAGCTGTGGACTCCCTTCACCTGCTGTCCCACTGATATCTCCCCACAATGTCTCAAATACATCGCAAACTCAAAAGGTCCAGGTCCAAATGCTTAATCTTTCCCCTCCAACATGGGCCTCTTTGGCTCCACCATCCAGTCTGTATTTGATGAATTGGGGGCTCAGAAAAGTCCTGTAGCAGCTTTCTCTTTTTGCCATCCATGTCCAGGCATAAGCCTGTCTTGTCTATTTTATCTCATAACTACTGCTCAAATCTTTCGACCTCTATTTCCAGCCCCTGATGCAGAACCTGGCATATAGAGGCACTTAGTAAATATTTGATGAATCAATGAATCTCCACCAATGGTTTCCTAGCCCAGGCTGCGATGGTCTCTGGCCAGGACGGCTGCCAGAGCCTCTTAATTTGGGCCTCACCAATCTACATTCCCCCAAACTGAACAATGGTCCCTATTATAAGCAGAGGGATCTATCCAAAAAAAGCATCCAATCATGTCATTTCCTTTCCCCAGCTTAAAACATGTTAATGGTTTCTCATTGCTCCTAGATAAAATAAAAATCTGCAATATGAGTTTTAAGGGCCTGTGTAGCTTTTCTACGGCCTGCCTCTCCAGCCTCATCTCACACCACACTCCGCCTTCTGTCTTTGCTTCACACACACCAACCACAAGATCCACACCACTCTGCCTTATGCTTCCCACTTGCCACGCTTCCTCCTGCCGTGGGAACTTCTCCCTGATCCACTTTTCTCTCCCTTGGCCAATCACCACCTAGCTAACTGGTACTCGTCCTCCAGATGCCAGCTCTCATGTCACTTAGGCCCTCATGGCCAGCCATCTCAATCCCTCATGACACTATATACCTCTGAAAGTAATAGTGTTATTTTTAAATAAAATTAATAGCTTATATATAATAAACTTTAATAAAATATGTGTAATTGCTTGATTAATATTTGTCTGCTCTCAGAGTGTAAGCCCCACCATGATAGGAATAGTGTCTGGCTCTGTTCTTTGTTGTATTCTTGGGACGCAGCACAGCTCGTGCTCAATGCTATTCGTTAGATGCATTGAACAACTAACTGTACACTAGGAGGCCAGGTCTGGGTCCTGGCCCTGCTTTGGATGACTACACGGCCTTAGAGATAAAGGATTTGCTTGGATCAAAGAAAATCTCTGCTTCATTACTGAAATTTATCTGTACAAAGCAAAAATGCTGGTCACGGGGGGATCTGATCCATTCATTGATCAGTCCTTTCAACGACGGTCTCAGTTTTAGAAGCTTGAAGCTTGGGTCCAGGAAATTAGCAACACTCAATGGCCTCAGTCTAATTTCTGAAATTCCCTCCATCAGCAGTGGTTAATGCTATAGGGGGCAGATTTTACCTGACCGAGGCTTGTACTAGGAAGATACTCAGATGGGGGCAGCATCTTGCATTCTTCTGGGGTTGCAGAGAGATGGAAAGTGCACAGCTGGTCACACTCTGGGTTGCCCAGAGCTTGTCCTGGTTGCTATATGGATTGAAGCACCGTTGGAATCTGTTACCTCTTCTTTTGAATCCTCAATTTTTGCAGCACTTACTTCCAGACCCAGTGGGCCCATAATTTATTATAACTGAGGGCTGCTAACAATTACAATGAATTTTCACATGCTTTGTCACACTTTACCTTCATGATAACTCTGATTTATAGGCATTGATTTTATTCTCATTTTTCATATTAGAAACAAATTAGAGAAGGCAAATGGCCTGTATTCCGTGACCCTTCTAGTAAGCTTGGTTTCAAACTCAGCATTTCTTACTTCAAAGCTAGTGATTTTTCTATTACATTCTTAAAATTACTTGTCCTGTGTTTCCATGTTGTTATGGATTGAATTGTGCCTGTCCAAAATTCACAGGCCGAAGCTCTAACCTGTAATGTGACTGTATTTGGAGATAGGGTCTTTAAGGAGGTAATTAAGGTTAAATGAGTTCATAAGGGTAGGGTACTAATCCAGTAGGACTTGTACCCTTATAAGAGGAAGAAACACCAGAAATCTGTGTCCTTCCTTCCCCATGCAAGCTCAGGGAATAGGCCATGTAAGGGCACAAGGAGAAGGTGGCTGTCGCCAAGCCAGGAAGAACAGTCTCACCAGATACTGTTAGCACCTGGATCTTGGACTTCCAGCTTCCAAAGTGTGAGAAATAAATGTCTGTTGTTTAAGTCATGCAGACTGTGGTGTTTTGCTGTGGCAGCTGAAGCTGGCCAGGACACATGGCAGGTCAGATCTCTGCACAAGAGGGTTGGATGGCTATAAAGCTGGTGACGACGCGAGTGGACCCAAAGACTGCACGTTGAAGGAGAGACAATCCCAGACAAAGGCTCCGGGGATTGTAGAACAAGGAATCGCCTCTCATTCCAGGGCAGAGATGGTTTTATTCACTGCTGGGTTTTATTCTCTGGGCCCATGGAAGTCAGCTGAATCTAAGATGCAGCGGACGTGTCCAGACCACCCAGGCTCCTTGCATTCTGTGTCCCCTGCGACCCAGCCCATGGTGGTCTAAATAAAATATGACACACAAATTGGAGAGAATCCTAATAAAGCAGTAAAGCTAAACTCTGCTATTTTAAAACATAGTATTAACTGAACCCAAACTTTCTTTGGAAACCCATAGAAAGATCTGTTGACTCTTTATCCACATTCACAGAGAGAAGCTGGACTGTCAGATGCACACGTTGAAGCTTCTATAAGCAGTAGCAGGCCAGGCTGTGAGAGTGTCTCCCTCATCCCTGACCTCCTCCTTCACACTGGCTCTGTCAGCAGGAGCATGCTGTCTTTCCAGAGAAAGCAGCACTGTCTTGGATGGACAACGTCTTCCATCATTTTCAGGGAACGGCAGCCACAGAAAGAAAATACATCTCAAGAAGCCTCAGAAAGTACACTTGGGGGGGCAGAAGTTCTTTCGTGGCCTTAGGGCTGTTTTTGATTGTATTTGCCATGTCCACTAATTTCACCTCTGTCAAGAGCCATTACAGGTGAAACAGCAGCTGTAAAAAATTGGCTTCTAGGGCGGTAATTGGAAAGTGCCTTTCTGGGGCCACACATCAGCCTCATACCACAAAGGCTTGTGGATAAAATAGTGCTTGCTGGCTCAGTTGGTTGAGCGCCCGACTTTTGGTTTCAGCTCAGGTCTTGATTTCAGGGTCCTGGGACGTAGCCCCACATCAGGCTCTGTGCTCAGGGGAGGCTGCCTGAGATTCCCTCTCCCTCTGCCCCTCTCCCACACTTTGCACACTCGCTCTCTGTCAGACAAATAAATAAATCTTAAAAAAATAGTGCTTACACATTCATGAGAATTCCCTTCAAGAGACCCCACTGGGCCAGAGGTGACACTATGCCCCCCCCCAATTCTCTAGCTTTACCCCAGAGAAAGCAGCAACATTCCTGTATTCATGGGTGCTAAGGCTTAAAAAAAAACCCACACTTTATAGGAACCCCTGGGTGGCTCAGTTAGTTAAGCATCTGCCTCTGGCTCAGGTCATGATCCCAGGGTCTTGGGATCAAGTCCCACATCGGGCTCCTTGCTCAGTGGGGAGTCTGCTTCTCCCTCTGCCTGCTGCTCCCCCTGCTTGTGCACGCTCTCTCTAACAAATAAATAAATAAAATCTTAAAAAAAATACAATTTATATTTTAGAATAGTTTACACTTAGAGAAAAATTGCAAAAATAATGCAGAGACTTTCCATATACCTCACACCCAGTTTCCCCCATTAATAACGTCTTACATGAGTATGGTGCATTTGTTGCACTTAATGAACCAATATTGATACTATTATTAAATAAATGCCATACTTCATTCAGGCTTTCTTCCTCCTCCTCCTCCTCCCCCCTCCTCCTCTTCTTCTTCTTTTTAACCTAATGTCCTTCTTTTTCTGTTTCAAGATCCCACTGAAGATATTACATTACACTTAGCTGTCATGTCTCCATAGGCTCCTATTGGCCAGGCAGTTTCTTAGACTTAACATGTTGCTGATAACTTTGGTAGTTTTGAAGAGTATTGGTCAGGAATTTTATAGAATGACCTCAGTTGGGATTTATCTGATGTTTTATGATTTTCCAGTTTTCTCCCATGATGTCACTCTTTCCCCCTCTCCCCACCACACTCTTCGGAAGGGAGTCACTTGGCACAGCCTACCCTTAGCTGGTGAGGAGCTTGTTCAACCTGATGAGGTGGGATGGCTTAGTTTTTATGAGCTCAATTCCACTTTAATCCAGGACAGGCCTCTATTTGGGAGAAGCCAGAAGTGAATCCCCTGGAAACTCAGAAATTCCCCTTATTCTGTGAATAGCCATGGGTCTCAGAAAAGTGTTGAATGACTATCAGCGTAAGTTTAGACTTGTATTTTGGAGTGAGAGTGTTCACAGTTCTCCTTCCCAATAGTTCAACAGTTCTGCTTCTTCTTATGCATGAAATTCTAAGTGTGAGTGTTAGCTTTGCTTTAGGGTCAACATGCTTTTTTTTTCTTCTAGCTGGAATTCAGTCTTTATGTTGGCATTTGTTTGTTTGTTTGTTCGCCAAATCATTTCCAAGTTATTGTGCTTATGCTTAAAATCTAAATATATATGTAGTGCATACTTCAACATAAAAAGTATTTTAGTTTCTTTCTCTTTTTAAAAAAATATTTGAAATGTTGCTGCCATGCAAACAGGATTTGTACTAAAACGAGCCAATTTTTGTAGCTACTGTGAGGGAAAATGAAGGGTGCATTATAAAAAAATCTCAAGTTGTCGTAGTAATCTCACAAAATCTGTTTTGCTCTGTTCCCATATTCAACTCATCCAACTTCAGAGTCTTCCCTTCCCTTTATTTTAAAGAATATTTCAATGGAGTCGTTTTGTCAACCTAGGCTGAGCAAAGTAAAAAATACTGCCTGTTCTGCAGAAAGTCATAAATGGGTCAGTAAGTTATTTGCTATAAAGATACAGTAAATCTGTTCCCCCACAAAATAGCTCTCTGCAAGAGAAAGTGAAGCTGTGGCCTGGGAGTAGTTTGTAGACACATGCCTGGTAACCTGCCTTCCTTCTCTGCAAAGTGGGTCCCATCATCTGCTGGCTTGTGGCAAGAGCCCTTTTTTTTTTTTCTGTTCTATTTGGGCAACAGGTGGTTATTGACTATGAGTTTTCCTGACTCCCTAGCCCAGGTAAAATCCTCCTTTACAAGCTCCCATAGTACCTAACACCTCCTTATCATATTACACTTAACAATTGTGAATATATAGTCAATACTGTGAACGTTTGGTGATTGCTAGCTCCTCTACTGGGCTGTAAAGCTCCTGAGAGCCGGGACCATGTGTTCACAGGATAGCAGTGATTTATAGCTCATTCCATCTTGAATGCTCTATACCTGCAATATTCAATTCTGCAGCCACCAGCCCCATGTGGGTATTTAAATTAAAATTACATAAAATTAAATAAGATGAATAATTCAGTTCCTCAGGTAGTTGGTGGTTACTTTATCACAGGTACAGTTATAAAATGTTGCCATCACTGTGGAAAGTTCTGGTCACTGGAGTTCTCTGTCTTGTTTGACAGATCCTGGTGGTGGCAGGTCCTTAAGGATAGGATGGGTTCTAGACTTCTGTATTTACCTCCTTGTGTTCCAGACAAGGAACGATGAGGAGATGGGCTGAAAGATTTATCTGACCTTGAAAGTCTTTGCAAAATACCCACAGGGCAATGCCCTCTGTATTAGTATACTGAAGGCAAGACCCAGGGGGTTAAGCGCAGTTGTGTTAGACCTGGATAGCCTGGGTTTGAATGTTCTATCGCTTACTCCTCTGAGCTTCCATTTCCTTATCCGTAAAATAAGGATAATAATAATAGCAATGTTGAGGTATTAAATGTAGTGCTGCTTAGAACTCACTCAGTAGGGGCGCCTGGGTGGCACAGTGGTTAAGCGTCTGCCTTCGGCTCAGGGCGTGATCCCGGCGTTCTGGATCGAGCCCCACATCAGGCTCCTCTGCTATGAGCCTGCTTCTTCCTCCCCCACTCCCCCTGCTTGTGTTCCCTCTCTCGCTGCCTGACTCTCTCTCTCTGTCAAATAAATAAATAAAATCTTAAAAAAAAAAAAAAAAGAACTCACTCAGCAGTGCTTGGCACAGTGTAAGTGCTTACTTGTGTCAGTTCTTGGTATTAATATTATCACTCCTTTGTTATCTACCTTAAAAGCCCCATTCCTATTTCACGAATCAGACCATTTATCTTAAAAAATATTTTCTGACTTGCCTTCCCCATCCCACTCCATCTTTTATCCTGCACTGTGCTCCCTCCATAACCGGGAAAACTTTTATTTTAGCTCTTACTTCGTTACAGTCTTTTCTTTCCCCTCAGAAGACTATGGACATCTCGAGGACGGGTGCTGCGCCTTATCTTTCAATGTGCAGAGCCAGTGTCTTGTCCACTGCTGGCTTTCAGTGCTCGTGAGCTCCTCCTGGGAGGTTACAGTATGTTAGGGTGCAGCCTTAGCAGGGATGAAGACGTATATCCATAGATCGCCAGGACATTGTTATTTCTTGGCTAGGTGGATGCAGGTTGTCGGTTTCTAGGCGAGTATTTGAAATGTATATCTTGCCCGCTGAGCACTCACTGGCATGAGATCCGGTGCTGTGGTCCGAATGCTTGTGTCACTCCCCTGTCCACCAAATCCATATGTTGAAATCCTAATTGCCAAGGTGATAGTATTAAGAGGTGGGGCTTTGGGGAAGTAATTAGGTAATAGAGTAGAGCTCTTATGAACGAGATTAATGCTCTTATAAAAGACACCTCCAGCGATATCCCTCGCTCCTTCTGCCATGTGAGGATACAAAGAAAAGGTGACATCCATGATCCAGCATGTGAATGTTCAGCCGACTGAACCTACCGACCCCATGACCTTGGAATTCCCAGCCTCCAGAATGGTGAGAAATACGTTTTTGTTGTTTATGAACTACCCAGTTTATATTATTTTGTTACAGAAGCCTGAACATACTAAGACATCTGGTAACACTGATCCAAACAATGGTGACATAGCCAGACCCCAAATCACACCAACGAGAGGGTGACTTGATTCTAGCTACTTTATATGATTCCAAATGCAAGGAACCCTGCATGAAGAACAAAGTGCTAACTGGGAATTCTTTTTTAAGATTTATTTATTTATTTTAGAGAGAGAGAGAGAACACATGAGCAGGAGGGGCAGAGGGAGGGGGAGAGAGAATCTCAAGCAGACTCCATGCCAAGTGCAGAGCCCAAGGGGGAGCTCGATTCCAGGACCCCGAGATCACCACATGAACTGAAACCAAGAGTCAGATGCCTAACTGGCTGCACCACCCAGGTATCCCAACTGATAATTTTTTTTTTTTCATGGAAAAGTCTTGCTACTGAGAAGTTGACATTTAGGGTAAATGTAAGAAAATGAAAATGGGAAGGTTTTACTTTTTTTTTTGAATCTGCTAAATTTTCTACTTTTCCAAGAGTGACAAACATTGAAAGTGGGACCCATTTCCATTTATTATTTTTTCAGTTAGGATTTCAGAACAGCTGTCACTGGACCCATGGCTCTTTCTAGGAGGATTACAATCCGTAGAATTCAGAATGTGGAGGAAGAATCTGCAATTTTGAATCTCAGTTTCTCTTGTAAAGAAGGTTGTTTTCCTGCCTCTTTGACTTCTCAAAATCCCTAAACTTGATTATCAAGCAGAGAATTTTCTAGAGGGACTAAATTTTAAAAATACAGCCACCAAAACATCCCATTGGAATTTTTCAGCTAACCAAGAATCTTTTGCAAAATGTTTTCCTTTTACACAAGACAACTTTGATGGCCCTTGTTTCTGATCGTTCAGGATTACTTGGCAATTCTTACTGTAATTGTCAACAAGAGTTTGCATGAAACCACATTTCATACTTTCAGTTTGAAGTTCAACTCTCAACATCTAGTTTTTTTTTTTCCCTTTTTTTGCTTCTTTTCTATAACTTTGCCTCATACCCTTTCCAGAGCAATCCTCTTTTCTACTTGGTCTGGATTCCAGAGAATGTGGGGAACATTAACTCATACAATAATATACCTGATTCCCTTCACCTGCTATATAAGAAAAAAACTGAACTGCTATTTTTGTAAAAATGTTTTATCACCACCAGGTAAGGCTTTTTTTAGTTGAATTATTATTATTAAAATTTAAAAAATTGAGGTATAATTGATATATAACATTATATTAATTTCAGGTGTATAACATAATAATTAGATATTTGTATATATTGTAAAAGGATCACCACAGTAAGTCTAGTTAACATTTATCACCATGCACAGTTTCAATTTTTTTTTTTTTAGTCACCAGATAAGTTTGATGGTGAAGGCAATAAGATTTCCAAGCAAGGAATTCCAAAAGTCTCTAGTCTTTAATTTATAAACGACTTTAAAAAATTATAAACAAATTAAATGGCTTAGTACATTTGGGCTCTGATACACTATTTTCTTTCAAATGATGAATCCTTTTAGAAAAAAGGAAAACCCATTATAAACCAATCTCAATAAGCTCCCACTACCACACAGTTTTTTAATGTTTGATGTCTTTATGTAATTTTCTATTATACTGTACTACATTATATTTAATAAAAGCAATTTTCTAAAAATCAGAGGTGGAAATAATCTAGCTGTGGGTTTAATCTCACTGAAAATCACATCATAAATTTAATTGTGGTGCGTGTTGTGAAATTACAAACTAGGTTGAATTTATCGTTTCACTAATTCAAGACAGGGCAGAGATTTGGAAAGACTAAGAGTCCGTAAGGCGAAATGGACAAATTTCAGTGGACACAGACGAAGCTGAGAATCTCAGTCCGCGGGGTGTCTTTGAGCCTCCCTTGCTAGAAGATATGACCTTCCTTCCTAGGTCTGAGAAGTTTAGTTTTCCGTTATTTGAAGACCTTGTAATAACCTTACCAACTCCTTCTGTTAAATTAATTCCGTTCAAACAGAATGTGGTTTTAATTTTCCCAACTGGACTCTGAATGATGTGTTATCCTAAAACATCATTTTATTCTCCTTGAAAAAAATTGATAATAATGATTATCCTTTGTCTACATAAACATTGGGTTTTATTTCCACCTTACCATCTACCAGATGACACTCTAATTTTTAGTTGACATTTTATTTTATTATTTTTATTATTATTAATTTACTTATTTGAGAGAGAGACAGAGAGAGCACGAGTGTGGGTGGGGGTGGGCGAGAGGCAGAGGGAGAGGGAGAAGCAGACTTTCCTCTGAGCAGGGATTTTGATGCAGGACTCGATCCCAGGACCCTGAGATCATGACTTGAGCTGAAGGCAGATGCTTAACTGACTGAGCCACCCAGGGGCCACCCGGGGACATTTTAAAAAGAGCTTAGTGTATTAAAAATTTCTGCCCAATTTCTTAAATATGGAGACTGTATTTACATGTTATAATGACATCTCATGAAAACTATCTGGCTGATGTCATAATGATGCCTCATAACTTATAGTGTATATGCATTTATACTTATATATGCATTCCTTTGATTTGCACCAATAATAGCAACTATTGGTGAAGCCAACTAGTTAAAACCAAGTTTTGGTCTCCTCTTACTCTTTTTTTTTTTTCTTTTTAAAGATTTTATTTATTTATTTGACAGAGAGAGAGATAGCCAGTGAGAGAGGGAATACAAGCAGGGGGAGTGGGAGAGGAAGAAGCAGGCACCCAGCATAGGAGCCTGATGTGGGGCTCGATCCCAGAGGGCCGGGATCACGCCCTGAGCCGATGTCAGACAGTTAACGACTGAGCCACCCAGGCGCCCCTGGTCTCCTCTTACTCTTAAACCTGAACCTTCTCTGTGTCGCCTACCACCAATATTATAGTCCTATGACTTCAAACTTAAAATCAGCTTTAACTTCTTTATCTGATGAGCTGCCGAATTCTAGTCCATTTAGCAAATGTTTGTTGAGTCCTTATACAATAAGCTCTCGTTACCTCATTTTCTTTTTTTGAGTGTGTTTCCTTTTTCCTGATCCTGCCATGGGGCTAGCACAAAAATTGCCTCTGAAACAAGCTATATTCTCATTTGCGTCTTTCTGGTTCCATTGTTCCCTACTATTCCATCATGCCGGTCTCCTTACTGGTCTCCTTGACTCCTCCTTCTCTTCGATCTCCAGATTACATTTGCTGACAGAATTTTAAGGCAGTGTCTCTGAAGATCCCACACATATTTTGTGCCATTAAGAGACTATTAACATAGCTCAAAACTTTGGTAAAGAGAAAAGTAGCACATGTCTCATCTGACTTCCTTTGTTGACATTCCTATGTCTGAAGGACACAAAACAGTTGAGTAAGCAGAGGAGGATAACACAATGGTCACATCGTTCTTTACAGAAAGTAATTTTTTGTAGTTTTAATAGGATGATATTTAACGAGGTAAAATATATTTACCATGTCATAGGAAAAATATATACCCATTGACATAAGTAATAATTGTCTCCTGCCTCAGCTGTCTGTGATTTTGACAAGGTAATGCATGCCTCACTGGGCCCTGCTGGTGGCCTCTCCAAGTATCTTTAGTTTAAAAGAGCTGGAAGCAACAATGCTGGTGTTGATTTTTTGTTAATGAAGAAAAAGATTCGAGGCTGGGCTGACCTTTACTTATCCAGAGCCTGTTTTAGTTTAGCAAAATTCAATCTGCTTGAGATGAAAAGAGAATTGACTTTCGTATTTTCATTGTCCTATCCCGCAGGGAAAAATAAACTGGAGAGGTGGACAGAGCTGCCTGACCATCACAGGGCTAGCTCTGCCTTTCTGCAGGTGGGGACACATAGGAAATTGAAATTTACACCAGCATGGGCTCTGCCCCTCCTCTGAAACAGGTCACTGTAGTTGTATTTGTATTATTGGTTTTGCTTTACATATCCACCACATTTCGCCCAACCAGTTCCTTACAGAAAACTCCGTGTGGCTCTGAAATCAGAATTTCATTAAACATGGGTAGGTAGCCCAAGGCATTAGTCAGATAAATATTATCCCACTTGGAAAATCTATTTCTTTCAGTTTATCTCTCACCTCTTTCCCTCCCCCTTATCCCTGTTGTTTGAATTGAGTACGTTCCGATAGTCACAGAGCCAGTGCAGAGCCCAAGAGTGAAGCGGGATCCTGTCAATCACAAATTTGCTTTTACGATTTGGTAGGAGATGGTGCTCAAAGACCGGGAGCGGTGCAGTTTTCTTCCTGGGGTCACCTCTTTTGTGTCTTCCCAGGACTCCTCATCCTGAGAGCAGACCTTATTTGTAGGCAAGAAACACGTGTGGTTCTGTGTATATATAGTGGATAAGAGGCTTTGGAGTAAAACTTATCTGACAGTTCTGCTCTGTCACTCACCAGGTACGTGCTTTCTCAAAGCCTCAATTTCCTCTCACATACCACATAGGGATGGATGAGGATGTACTGAGATGAGCAAACTGCAAAGAAATGATAGAATGCCTGTGTTACTGAACCCCAAGTTCCACTGCCCGTCACTTGAAAGGCCAATACTCAAGAAACAAGTTTTGATTGGAAAGGAATTTGAGCTTTATTCAGGAGTCCGGCAACCTGGGGAAAAGGCAGACTCTTGTCCAAAAGCCAATTCCAAGGCTGCTGCCTGGCTCAGGGGTTTTTAAAAGGGTCTTAGGGTAGTTAATCAATAAAGGGAGGACATTAGCCTGTAACATTTCTTAATTATGGGCAGACTTGATGGTGCCAGCTAGGGATATATCTTCTCTTGGGGGCTGTGTGAGGAGGTCCGGTGTCTGTTTCGTGATGTGCAGGAAGATGCTATTCTTTCTGCAAAGCAGGGCAAGGTCTACAGATGCACAAAGGGAAGTTAGTAAACTCAGTGGTATGACCTAAAAAAAGAAGAACGTTTGCTAAAAAAATTTCTGGGCTAATCAGAAATCTGTGGCGGTTTCAAACAGACTTGCTGGGCTCTGTGGCGCGGGAAACTTCTAGTCCTTCATTCCTCAAGGCCAATGGTCTGCAAATCTCAAAGAAAGTAAATTAGTTCTGTTATGGATCAAGGGACTTAGGTCAGCAAGTCAGGAGTGTGTTATCTTGAAGCAAGTTAACCCTCAGGACAGGAGTGCTCCCCGTCCTGCAGACACCACTTGGGGCTGCTTGCGAAACAGAGATTCCTAGGCTCTCTTTTAATTTGATGAATCAGGATCTCTGTGCTGAATCCATGTGAAATGTGCTCCCCTTGTGGTATGGATGGGCAGTTAGACTGGAAGCTGGATGGGCTGGGAAAAAGCTGAGGGACTTGAACTTCTACTCTGCTGATTCATCCCACTTCTAACTTCTAACAGGCAAATCCCTTCTGCCATGTCTTCAACAAGTGTACTTCTAGCTTCTGTTTAAATACCTCCAGAGACAGCAAACTCACTACTATTTGGGGTAGCCTTGTCCGTATTTGGCAACTTTCAGAATGCTTATAGTACTCTACCAAAAACTGTGTCTTTTCCCCCCACTTATGCTGATTCTACTCCTGGGGACACACAGGATAGATCACCCCTCTTCCTATTTGACACCCCTTCAAATATTTGAAAACACAGTCCATGTCCCCTCGAGTGCTCTCTTTTCTAAATGAGCATGTTTTGCACCAAAATCCCAGTTCTCAAGTTTCAACCTCTTCTTACCTAACCCTTGCTAAATGTATCCCATGGCTAGAGTCTCAGCTGCTGTACTTTCCTGTTCTCTCAGAGCTGACCTGCCTTTGAACTTTATATTCCTCATTCCCAGCCACTCTTTCCCTTGGCAAGAGTAGACGAAAGATGCTCTTTTGTAAGGTGCATCAAAAGGAATATCACATTCTTTTATTTTGTTTTCTATCTATTCAAATATAATACAAGCTGCTTAAAACCAAAACTCTTGTTAGAAAAATACAAGATTTTTAGTTGTAGGACAATGATGGGGGTGGGAGGCTGAGACAGCGTCCAGCCCAACTTCCTTCCATCAGACTCATTTTAAAGATTACATTGGTAAAACCACTATGGAAAACAGTAGTTCCTCAAAAAATTAAAACTAGAACTACCATACCATATAAACCAGCAATTCTGCCTCTGGGTATATATTCAAAGGAAATAAAATCACTGTCTCAAACAGATACCTGTGCCCCTGTAGTCATCAGAGTATTATTTACAATGGCTAAGACATGTAGACAAGTGTCCATAAATGGATAAATGGATTATAGAAAATGTGGTAAATAGATACAATGGAATATTATTCAACCAAAAAAAAAAAAAGAAGGAAATCCTGCCATCTGTGACAACATGGATGTATCTTGAGGACATTCAGCTAAGTGAAATAAGTCCGACAAAGAAAGACAAATACTGTATGATCTTACTTATATGTAGAATCTAAAAAAAGCAAACTCATAGAAGCCGAGAACAGGTTTGTGATCTGCAGAGTTGAGGGATGGGAGGTGGGGAAATGAGTAAAGATGGTCAAAGGGTACAAACTTCTAATTATGAGATGAATAAATTCTGGGGATGTAATGTACAGCATGGGGACAATAGTTAACAACACTGTATTGTATATTTAAAAGTTCTATGAGAATAGATTTTAAAAGTTATCGTGACACACAAAACTTGTAACTATGTGAGGTAATGAGTATGTTAACCATATTGTGATCATTTTACAATATTTAGATATATCAAATCATTACATTGTGTATCTTAAAATGTGTATCTATTTATCAATTATATTTCAATAAAGCTGGAAAACAGATCAGAAAATGGAGGCACTAGAAGGCTAATTGAATTATCCAAGTACAGATGTGTATAGTACCCACTTCCTATCCCCTAGTACAAGGCATCCTTTTAGCAATAAGACTTTCTGCTTCTATGTGCATATGTCTCAAGCCAGGCTCCTCTAGATCTGTTTTATTGATCTGCAAAGATTTTTTTTTTAAATACAGACGAATATTTAAAAAAAATTCAATGAAACTATGAATTTATAGATTCTTTTGAAACACTGGAAATCCTGTTATTCTTGGCCTGCGTTGCTACACTGCAACAATGGGATTGACCTCCTTGGAGGCTGGTACTCCAAATCATCTGCTTGTCCCTAAAGACATTTGCATTTGCCATGATGCCACTGGGATAGCATTACGTACTTTATAGGCATTTGCATATCTACCTTTTGACATGAACCCTTAGGCCAATCCTGTGCAACAGAGAAAGCTGGTATAATTCCACTTACACATCTGAGATGCATGTAGAAGGGATACCTGCATCAGGCAGTGGCCGTGGAGTGAAGCGCCTCTGGACCTCTGGGGTCTCCCTGGCTTTAAATCACTCGATGTTTTCCACTTAACAATGTATAACAATGTATGACAATGGGCAAGAAACACTTCTGAGACTTGATTTCTTTAACTTTAAAATGAAGATATTGATATGGGCAGTGTCTGCCTCGTAGCACTGTTGAGCACAGTAAGTGAGAAAATATAAGGAAACTTTTGGCAGCATGCTTAAAAACATTAGCTCAACAGATATTTTGTGCAGACCGGGAAAAAGGCTCTAGGCTTCAGACATTGAATGCCAGGCTCCTCCCATTCTGTTCCGTTGCCACACCCAACCTGGCTCATGTGTTTTCCTCATCCCCAGTTCCTGGAATATCCCAAACTGAAGGCCTCACGGGGGCCACTGATGAGGGGCTGCTATTGAGTATGAGATGAGCCACCGAACTTCTCAACATCCTGCTCCAGTTGAACGAAGGTAATCACATTTCATGCTTTCCTTGATGAATCAATGGCCATGGGATACCAGTTGATGTCCTTTTTATATGTTGCCGAGAGCCTTGCATAATTGACCACCTAAACATGTGGCTTTACTTCTGTTGAATCATCAAACTGGAAGTTTTATCTGTGCCAGAAACTTAGGCCAATTAATCATCCCCAGATGCAGAAGCAGCCAGGTGTGGCAAAACTCCTATTCTCTACAGTTCTTTCCCCTCTTCATCCCCCCAGTTATGGCCCCTTTATCTATTTCCTATGGCAGACCTTTGGGGGACTATGTGACCCAGTGTGGCAGTGGACATATTCAGACTAGAGGGGCAGAGAGTTTTCTGTGCTTTGCTATAGTGCTTCGTAATGTCCAAGGAGCCCTATGGATAGAATTGGGAAGCTTTTCTAGAGGTCTTTCTCCAAATGTGGTCCTTGAACCACCTGCCTCAGAATCACTTGGGACATTTTTTTTTTTTTTTTTTTTTTTGTAGAAGGAGATAGGGGAAGGGGCAGGGAGAGGGAGAGAGACAAACTTAAGCAGGCTCCATGCCCAGTGTGGAGCCTGATGCAGGGCTCGATCTCACAACCTTGAGATCATGACCTAGGCTGAAATCAAGAGTCGGATGCTTAACTGACCGAACCATTCAGATACCCACTTGGGACAATTTTTACAAAGGCAGATTATTGAACCCATCCAAGCTCAGCTGAAACAGTCTCTTGAGGTTAGGACCCAGGAGTCCGCCCTCTAAAGGACGACCTTGATGACACTGAAGTTTGAGGATTACTGAACAGATGGATCCAGAAATCAGTATTTGGAGAAATATGACAACTTGAGAACCATTGTAGAGTTGAGAGATGAATTGGGTTGATCCCAGCAATTCATATTAGAATGAACTAGGTAGAAGGGGGGATACCCAGCCCCTTACAGGTGTGCAATTTAGACCCTAAACACATAAAAACTTAAGAAACATGTAGCAAAACAAGAAATTACATGAGTAAGTATTTATAGGGGTAATCCTGATGATAAATGTTGTAAGGGCTCATGAAATATGTCACCAGCACAGAAAAGAATGATCTCAGAAAGAGGCATATAATTGAAAAGGAGGTAATATGGTCAGGATTTTGACCAATGGCTGGAGATTAAAAAAATAATTTTTAAAATTGGGGGCAGTATGAGTAAATGTGAGGACATGGTAACAAATACAGTGTTTAGAGGTGTTCGATGGAGAATTGGATGGGTGGATCAGGGGTAAAGGATCTATAATTTTATGTTGCTACTTCTAAAAGGAGTCAAGGGAAGACCTGAGATACTGGGTCTCAAGGCTGCATTGTGGAATCTTAGATAAAGATTTCTTGATCTATCTAGAAGCTATCCAAGTCATTCTAGAATAGGGTAGTTTTCTGGAACATATGGCACTAGGTCTCTTCTTCCCATCAAAGACTTTGGCTCAGAAATGTGTGGACCAGCTCTACTTTGGGCAGAAGATGGTAAGCTGAGCTAAGACTGAATGCAGCATTTGTGAGAACAACCAAAACGTTGTACAAAGAGGAGGAAGAAATAAAAAGGAGGGAAGACAAAAGCCAGAGATCTACTTTCTTTCACTTATCTTTCTAACCTGGCCTCAAGAAGTCACTCCCTTGCTCTGGAAACCCAAGCTGTACCTCTACAGTAATCCACACACACAGCAGGATTCACCCACCAAGCTTAGCTTCCCAAAATACTACTGTTGATGTGGGAACTGGCAGCCTCATTCATTTTCAGTAAGACTAAAACATAGAATCACATTCTTTTTTCTGGTTGCACTAAATTATTGAATTGGATTATTCTTATGCTAAATCCCAGATCACTTGGAAAATCCATACAAGACTAACTTAATGTTCTTTTTTCTCTCCATCTTGGAACATTAGAAAAATAAACTTTGTCCTTCCTCTTTCCATTTCCTAGCCAGGTTAATATTGTTCATTTGTACTGCTCGGGGATGGCCCTAGGTGGTAAGGTAGGCTCATAGAAGGTATGTGTAGATATACTGATTTAGCCTCTAAAGAATTTTCTTGGGACTCTCAGTATAATATATCCACAGCAATTGGAAGCATATGTTGTATGGGAGTCACCTGGTGGCTGTCTTGTAGCAAGGCTGAACATTCCACTGCTAGTGGAAAGCACAAAAGCATCTGTCTCAGGTGTGGGTGGGAAAATTGTGTTTGGGTCTAGCTTTACACCAAAACTGTAACTCAGGAAATTTATTTATGTGCTAAGAACAGTGAAAATTTATTCTTTCTTTTTTTCCTTTTAGCTACCCAGTTTTCATTTCTTCTGCTTTTGGTAAAGAATAGCCCCCATTTCCCTCTGGAGATCCCCAGCTCCCTACTCTCAGAGAGTGTGTTTTGGATGAAGCTGACCACTTCTGACTCCAGAGGTGGACATCTGA
This sequence comes from Ailuropoda melanoleuca, assembly GCF_002007445.2. NCBI lineage: Eukaryota > Metazoa > Chordata > Mammalia > Carnivora > Ursidae > Ailuropoda > Ailuropoda melanoleuca. The sequence goes on along the minus strand of NC_048223.1, from coordinate 109,666,935 downwards.
CCTTAGGTCTGAGCCAATCAGCACACTCCAATCCCTTGGCCACAAAAAACTGGATAGTATGATAGTCATAGAACCAATGTGAACCAATGGAAACTAATCTTAGGACTTGACTGAGGTGATCAGGAGAGAGGCATGTGTCTCTTTTCTCCTGGAATAAACAGACGCTGCCTGGAACTTCTGCAGCCACCTTGTCATGACAAGATGAGAAAGGGTCAGCATAAAGAAAGGAAGCTGCAAGGATGTCATTTGACTCCTGAGTGAAGCCACATGGGGTGATAACTATTACCCTAGGACTTTTTATTTTCATGAGAAAATGAAGTCTTATGCTCAAGCCATTTATGGTTGGGTTGCATGCTGCATTGTTTTGAGTCAAGGGCATTTGCTTCTTCTGATGTGAATCAACCACTTTAGAAATACTCCTCTTTGTTTTATATTGATTCTCAGTGGATCAACATAATTACACTTTAGTTCTAAGCTCTTTCAAGCACTCTCAGATTCTTTTCTAGCTAATGTGCTAATAAATAAACACTCGGAGACATGAGGAAAGCTGCTCATTTACGGAACCTCACCGTTAAATCTCATCATAAGTCAGGGCATCTTCTTGTAAATCGTTAACCACTCTCTAACCGAAGGGCTTTGTAGATTCTGTTTTTCATCTGTTTGAGCAAGCACCACTCCTAAGACTTGCCCGTGTTTGAGCTTTGGCTGGTGTCTCTCCTGATCTCCCAGCCATCGATTACCCGCTGGAGGAGGTGTGGAATGGTACTCACTTAGTGAAACATGTAACACCCCTTTCCCTAATCCGCAGGGCTTCCTCACAGAATTACACCCTTTGTATGTCAGATTGCTTTTTCATGTCGAACCATGTCAAAGAGGCTTTCTGTTTGTGAATCTCAAGGCTATGGCCATAAGCCAGATTATAAAATGGGAATAAAATAAATGCTTTACTCTAGTGAAGGGTAGCTATGGTGAGTGCTCAGTAAGTGTTAGGGACCTGTAGCCATTTCCCAGATATTGTTGCCTCTTGAAGTTTGTGTCACAGAAGTCCATAGGGGATAAAAGAGTATAAAAAGAATTGGTTAAGTTTTGTTTTATGCTGCAGAGGGGACCAGCCACAGTAAAATTGTAGAGTGTCCTCAGAATTTGGCAAACTGGTCACAAGTGACTTGTCCAAGAGCAGTTTCAGGGGTGTGACCAGGGCTTGACTGCCAAGGGGTGAGAATGTGGGGGATGTCAATGTGGGCACCTCATGAAGTTTTATTGGGGGAAGGAAGAAGGTAGGAGCTCACTAGAGAAGGATATAAAATATCTGGAAAGAAATTTGTTTTAAATTTCTGAATAGAAGTAGCTTGGACTTATTTCTCAGCTATGGGTAAAAAAAGATACTTTGGAAATATGGGGATTGTGAGGGTGAGAAAGAAAACATGAAGGAACTTTTGACAGGCAAGGTAAGGGGAAGGACAGAGGAAGGTTCTAATACAGGATGGACAGGGACAAATCAATCTATGAGGTTTTTGTTGAGTAGGCTCAAGAGACAAGAAGAGGACTAGAAGGTCATGAAAATGCGGGACCTACTGATAACTGAGAGGCAGGGAGCCATCAAAGGGCTTGGTGGGACATCAAGAGCACAAGGAACAAAAGATAAATAGGTAATTTAGACTTCATCAAAATTAAAAACTTTTGTACAGCAAAGGGCATTAACAAGAAAGTGAAAAAACTCCCTATAGAATGGCAGAAAATATTTACAAATCATGTATCTGGTAAGGTCTAATCTTCAGATTATATGAAGAACTTTGACAACTCAACAATAAAAAGACAAGCAACCCAATTAAAAAATGGACAAAAGACTTGAATAAATATACTCCAAAAGGAAGATATACAAATGGACAATAAGCTCATGAAAAGATGCTTAGTCATTAGGGAAATGCAAATCAAAACCCTACGATACGGGGCGCCTGGGTGGCTCAGTCATTAAGCCTCTGCCTTCGGCCCAGGGTGTCATCCCAGCATTCTGGGATTGAGCCCCGCATCAGGCTCCTCCGCTGGGAGCCTGCTTCTTCCTCTCGCACTCCCCCTGCTGTGTTCTCCCCTCTCTCACTGGCTGTCTCTCTCTCTGTCAAATAAATAAATAAAATCTTAAAAAAAAAAAACCCTAAAATACCACTTCATACCCACTAAATGGCAATAATAATAATAATAATAGTAATAATAATAACAAAATGAAAAATAACAAGTGTTGGTGAAGAAAAAGAGAGGAACACTCATATGCTGCTGCTTCTTTTTTTTTTTTAAAGATTTTTTTTATTTATTTGACAGAGAAAGAGACAGCCAGTGAGAGAGGGAACACAAGCAGGGGGAGTGGGAGAGGAAGAAGCAGGTTCCCAGCGGATCAGGGAGTCCTATGTGGGGCTTGATCCCAGAACACCGGGATCATGCCCTGAGCCAAAGGCAGACGCTTAACGACTGAGCCACCCAGGTGCCGCCACTCATATACTTCTGGTGGGAGTGTGAAATGGTTTAGCCACTGGGAAAAACAGTTTGGCATTTCCTCAACAAGAATAGGATTTTATGATCTAGCAATTCCATGCCTAGGTATATAGCCAAAATAATTGGAAACAGGCACTCAAACAAATTCTTGTTCATGAAGGTTTATAGCAGCACTATTCACAATAGCCAAGAAGTAGAAACAACCCAAATGTCCATGAATGAATGAATGAGTCAAGTAAGTGTGGTGTATACCTACATTGCAATTTTACTGATCCATAAAAAAAGAATGAAGTACTGATACGGTGCTACAGTGTGGATGAACTTTGAAAACATTATGTTAAGTGAAAGAAGCCAGACACAAAAGGTCACATATTATATGATTCCATTTGTCTGAAACATCCAGAATAGGAAAAGTTACAAAGTCATAGGGCAGATTGGCAGCTGTCAGGGATTGTGGGGAGGGAAAGAGGAATGGGGAGTGACTGCTTAATGGGTATGAGATTTCTTTTGAGGTGATGAGATGTTTTAGAACTAGGTAGAGGTAACAGGTGCATAACTTTGTGCTAAATGTCATTGAATGTTCACTTTAAAATAGTTGATTTAATGTTATATGAATTTCACCTCAATGAAAAGAAAGAGGCGTGGCGGAGTCAGTGCTCCTGGGCCATGTTGTCTCCAGCATCCACCACCTCCAGGGCTGGAAACTCTTGGTGAGGCTCCCACTTCTTCCAATAGTCTGCTGGGCTGTGGTTCCCGCCTTCAGTCCTTTCCCTCTGCTGTCCATCATTCATGGGCCTAAGCACCGCCCTCTTAGGCCTGTATTCATGGGTATGTTACTTAACTTCTCTATGTCTGTTTTCTCTTTTGTAAAAGGGAGATGATAGTGCTTAGTTCATAGAACTCTTGAATGCAAGTAAAGTGTTTAGAATAGTGCCTGGCTCATACTAAATGTTTAATGAATACTAAAGTTAGTTCCAAGTTTGTGGGTTTGCGAAATTCTCATCCATTGTGGCCTCCTTTTCCTAATATATAATTTCTGGAATGTTTAGGGACTTGGAATAGGAGATACTGGCAGTAACTTATTATTATTATTTTTTTGAATAAAATAAAAACTCTGAAACGCTGTCATCAGATGGCTCTTTTTAAGCTCAAACCCCTTTCAAAAATGTGATTTTCCTCAGAATTTGTCTCTAGAATGACCTGACTGGTTTCTCATCAAGTGCCTTGTGTATGGTTTTTTTATTTTTAACAATTTTTTGGCGTTTTCCCCACTCCTGGAAAGAAGCTCTCATCTTTTTATTATGATCCAATGTCTTGATTAACCAGCTCCTTTAGAATGGGGTTCCTAAGGGATATACTTTAAAATAAACTGGAGATAACTGAACAGAAAAGAAATTGATAAATAATGAATTATAAACACAAATGTGTTCCATAAAATATTTACCTGTCGAGAAATGGAATTTGATACTATCTGAACATACAGAAGTAAGTTTAGCTCACCACTATATCCAGATTTCCTTTAGCATGCCACAATTTCGCATTTTTATTGAAAGGTCCCATCACTGGGAGCAGATAGGAATCTACAGGTTTGGTTTTATTTTTTCCTACTTGTCTGTATTATGTTGTTTTCTATATTTGATTTTCTAAATGTAGTAGTGAGAGTTACTTGGCACTAAAAACCTCTTGGAGCTTTTATCTACAGTATTCATAGTTTTCACCACTGGCTTGCATGTTTAGGAATAATCACAGAAATCCTATATAATATTTTTGGAGCTTAGATGAAACAGTGCATGGAAAGTTCCTAGCTAGGGGTGAATCAAGTTAGCCATGAGGCTGTGCCTGAAGGAGCACATCATACAGCTAATCAGGGTCTCACCCTGACTGTCTGGCATCTCCATGTTGGTTTGTGCTAGCTCCTTACTCTAAGAGATCCAGAGTGCTGGATAAAGACGACCTGACCCAGACTGCCAGCACCGCCCTCCTAGGCCTGTATTCATGGGTATGTTACTTAACTTCTCTATGTCTGTTTTCTCTTTTGTAGAAGGGAGATGATAGTGCTTAGTTCATAGGACTCTTGAGAAAATTACAAAGAAAAATGCAAGTAAAGTGCTTAGAATAGTGCCTGGCTCATACTCAATGTTTAATGAATACTAAAGTTAGTTCCAAGTTTGTGGGTTTGCAAAATTCTCTAATTATATCTCTCCAGAATGTCAAGGTTGAACCATATTCCACATGATTTAATGCCAGCACAGGAGCAACCACCCTCTTCCAGACACCAGACTCCATGAGATTTGATGTCTGTTTTGGGTTATAAACTCCTATTTTTTCCCTTGGTCTCTTTTGAAAGATGCAGGGACAGGAACTGTCCGGAATGTGTGTGGATACTCTTCCTTCCTATATCCATGGTGGTCATCACTAATCAACCTCGGTATTCTCTCCAACTGAGCCCAGACCAGACCTCAGAATTCCTGTCAACAGAGAGCCTGGATAGCACTTCATTAGAGTCAGCTCATGGCAGGTAACCTATTTGCCATCTCTGTTTTAGAAAATCTGTATAATACTACCATTGCCCTCCAGGAAGGAAATTGAATGGAGGAGGGGCTAAGGCAGTTAGGAAGAGGACAAAGAATGACTGATGTTTCCTGTAGCATCTGCTAAGCCATTCCCCATCATGAACACTCATTCTTCATTGCCACAGCATGATGATTTGCAAGAACATAAGATGAGCTAATTTTAGAAATTTGTCAATACAAAATCTCAAATAATAAAATATCCAGATTTATACAAGCGATGCTGTAAAAATGACAGTATTATTTATCTGTGAAACTGTTGGGGGATGAGGGGTGAATGTTGAAGAGAATGTCAGCTGGCAGTTTGCTTCATGTTTGGAGAAATGTTCTTATGCTCATTATTTCAGTTGTGGGAAGGCTGATAAACCTAAATGCAGAAATTATATAGAGAAAAGATTTATCAATTGATGCATGATTTACTTTTATAGCACTGTAGTCTGGTTCACAATATTTGTGCATGACCTTTGATTAGGAAAATTCTTACCCAAATTAAAAATGGAATGCTTTAAGGGGTGAAATAAATTTATAAGATGTGTGATGGAAGAGTCTCCATTGGCTAATGACTGGTGGCACATGGTCCTGGACATAGTCCTTCCTCCCCTTCTGGTTTAGCTTCTTCTGTGTCTTGCACTGCCATGTTGGTCCCCATTTTGCTTGACCTGATGTATAAATGGGAACATTTGTGGGAGGATGTGGAGAAAAGGAACCCTTGTACACTGTTGGTAGACATGTATATTGGACCAGCCACCATGAAAAACAGTATGAAGTTTCCTCAAAAAATTTAAAAAAATAGAACTATCATCTGATTTGGCAATTCCACTTCTGGATATTTACTTGAAAGAAACAAAAGTTCTAAGTTGAAGGCATGTATGCATCCCCCTGCAGCATTATTTATGATAGCAAAGACATGAAAGCAACCAGTGCGTCTACCAATGGATGAATGGATAATACATATATATTTTATATATGTATATGTGGATATATACATATATCACACTTTCTTTATGTGATATATGTATATATATGGAATATTATTCAGCCACAAAAAAGAATAAAATCTTGTCATTTGCAATAACATGGATGAAACTTGAGGCCATTATGCTAAGAGAAATAAGCCAGGCGGAAAAAGACAAATACTGTATGATCTCATTTATATGTGGAATCTAAAACAAACAAACAACCACAACTGAATTCATAGACACAGGGACAGATAGAGAGAACAGAGGCAGGGGATGGATGAAATGCCAAAGGTGGCCAAAAGTTACAAACTTCTAGTTGCAAAATACATAAGCTATGGGGATGCAGTGTACAGCACATTGACTATATTTAATGATACTCTTTTGTGTATTTGAAGGTTGCTAAGAGAATAGATCTTAAAAGTTTTCATCACAGGAAAATAATGGTAACTGTACGTGCTGATGGTTGTTAACAAGACTTACTATGGCGATTATTTTGCAGCATACACAAATATTATGTTGTACATCTGAAACTAACATAATGTTATATGTCAGTTACATCTCAATAAAATATCAAACAAGTCAAGGCATGTTACCATATCATCTGAGCTGTTATTTTCCTCTTAAACTGACATGACATGCCATCACCTCAAACTTCTATGCCAAAGGCAAGAGGGGCATGGGATGCTCAAGTGCTTTTCCCTGGGTGCTTTCCATAATCTACTTTATGATTATGCCTCTTTTTCCCGACTGAGCATTATGACTAACACTTACAACAGCATCAAGATAGGTGTTCTTATTTCTCTTTTACCAATGGGAATATTGAAGCTCAAATGGGCCAATTGCCAAATAATGCATAAGGGGTGGAGTTGGAATTGTAACCCCAGATTGTCTGGCTCAGCCTAAAGCCCCATCACTCTTGGGTCATTTGCTTCCTTATGCGCAGTGAAGCTGAAAGTGGGTTTGCTTTTTCCACGCTGGGGAAAATTACTCACTTAATCCAGTCCTAGTGACTCCACTTTATACTCTCTCCTGTATTTGTGGCTTTCAGTGGAGTGTGTTAAACTGAGATGGGCTGGTTTAGCCCTGGGATGCTCTGGACAGTGTGTGCTCAGAGGTGTTGATTCATGAAAGGAAAAGGGAGAAAGAGGACGGTAATACTGTTAAATGGTGCAAAAATGGATGAGTTTGTCATGCAAAAGGCAGGTAACATCCAGCTCCCCAGACATGCCCCTGACTTTGAGAACTAAGACAGGCAGCCTGGGTGTAACATTCCTTCCCAGCTTCAACTTATTGCTGTCCCTGGGCTGCAAATTGGCTTCCATGCTGCGTCTTTCTCGTCCTTTTCTCTTCAAGTCTGTAGATATGTATTTTAGCCTGGCTTCACTGGACATCCCTGTCATGCAGAAAGGACAAGTGAGACATGCACAGGGTCTACGTCTTCCTGCTGCTAGCATGTTCCCGCCTGTCACACCTCTCTCTGGGTCATTCACTCCTATTCTTAATGTTTCTCATTGGATCTTTCTTCCTCAAGCATTATGGTCAGAAGGAAAAGGAAATTACCCATTCCAGTTTGTGTCTTCCTCTAAATCACATACCCTGTAATCTGTTAAGAGAAGAAATCTTGTGATTTCACTGGAGGAAGTTTTATCTCAAGTGAGAATCTTTCTGGGAAGACCTTTTATCACCTTTTCTGAGGTTCCACCTGGGCAGAAGGTTGCCCTGCTGCCTGCCTATCATCTCATTGCGTGGCCCAGAACTCAGTGGATATTAAGGATGGCTGGTCACCATTTATTCTTCACAAGAGCCATCACATTTTGCCACCTCCACTGTGTTTACTCTCCTCTGGACTCTGGAACTGGTCCAGTTGGTCTCTGTGTCTATGACTTTTCTCAGAGATCTATTCTGGCCAAACTTAAAGAGCTTTGGTAGCTCCCTCTAAGTCCTTTCCATATTTTGATGCATACTTGAGGGAAGACCTGCCCATTAACAGGGGCATTTACTCAATCTTTCCTGTCTGGGTGATTTCCAAAAAAGCTCCTTAACAAAGCCTGTGGGGTATTCTCAGCTCAGTCCAGAATACAATAAAAAAAGTCCTATCTACAATAAAGGTTTTTACTAGGAATTTTATTTATGTTTTTATGGTTCCTGAAGCTCTTCTTTAATTACTGCCTACAGAAGATCTGTCATGAATGATAAAGGATCATTCTTCTTATTACCTTAAATTTACTTCCCTTCCACCCAACATATTAACCTTTATTACTATAAGTTATGGCTGTTAGAAGCCAGAGCTAAGGAATAAAGTTTACTTCCATTTAAGATGTAAAAGCAGGCAAGTCACTGCTTTCAGTAGAGAGTAGGATGAGGAATAGAGAATATGTCATTTGGTGGATACATAAAAAATGCATTATATTCCTTTTAGAAGATAATTATCTGGGAGTCATTTGCCTAGTTCAGTTAGAAGTTTCTTTCTGAGGTGGAAAATGAGGAGGAAAAAAAAAAGAGGAAAGAGAGAAAGATTGATTGGCTGACAGATGGACTAATTAAGTAATGAAGAAACAGAAGAGATGAGAGGATTATAGACCAGGAAGACAGCAGCTCTCTCGAAAGCAGCAGGATGTGAAATGTCTCCTGAAAAAGAAATAATAAAACAGATGGTTTGAGTTAAATAAATGATGTTTGGTTATTGAAAAGTGCCTTCTTCCTAGTTTCTAACACATTTGAATGTCTCTCTATAAGAAAAATGGAACAATGCTCATTTTGGATGCTTAAGATAAATATTAGTCTTTTACTATTTTACATTTTGTTTGGAGATCTTGAAGTCCTTTCTTAGCTTAGAGCTTTGCAAGTTCTCCTTCATACGGGTAAAGGCATAACTTTGTTTTATCAATTGGATAGTTAGAGTCAAAGGAATTACCTCTCAAAAGATGATGTAAGAAAAGGCACTACTTCTTGGTAATTTCTCCAGGCCTTCTGCTGGAGGGCTCCGGTTCATGACTTGGGTTCCACATCTTGTTCCTTCTATCCTTCCATTCTGTATTAATCAGAATTGTGTTGGTTATTATTATCAAAAACCTAAGTCAAACTGACTTTATCTAAACAAATAAGTGAACAAATAAATCCGAGAAACCCGACGCTTGCCTTCAGGCGTTCTAACAACATCATTGGGTCTGTCTCTGATTCTATGCTGGGAATGTTTTTATTGCATTAAATTCAGTTCTTGTGAATTTTCCAGACTGTGAACCTCCCAGTAACTCATAAAAGCAAGAAAATAAGTAACTATGTGAGCCTTGCTTGGGTTATTCTCTACCAAGCTCTTTCTCCTGCCAGTTACAAACTGATCTCCAGAGCTATAGCCCTAAATGGTCCTCAGAATTTACAATCCCCCAGAAGAGTGGTCAGTCAGTCTCTAGGAAGTATTCTGTTTGGCTGATTGGTGTATATTCTCACTCGTTTCTCAGATATGAATGGCGAGCCCCTTGACTGGTTGCTGTATCTGATTTACATGAAGAAGAAGACAGAAGGTTTCCGTTAGAGGAACAGATCAATAGTATAACAGATGCTTTCAGGTCTCACATTTAGGTCTTTAACCTATTTTGAGTTTATTTTTGTGTGTGGTGCTAAAAGGTGATCCAGTTTCATTCTTTTGCATGTAGTTGTCCAGTTTTCCTAGCACCATTTATTGAAGAGATCGTCCTTCCCCATCGTATAATCTTGCCCCTTTTATTATAGATTTAATTGACCATATAATCATGGGTTTATTTCTGGGCTCCCTATTCTGTTCCATTTATTTATGTGTCCATTTTTGTGCCAATGCCATTCTGTTTTGATTACTAGAGCTTTGTAGTGTATCTTGAAATCTGGAATTGTGATACTTCCAGTTTTGTTCTTCTTTCTCAAGATTGCTTTGGCTATGGAGGGTCTTTTGTGATTCTATAAAATTTTTTGTATTATTTGTTCTAGTTTTGTGAAAAATGCTGTTGATATTTTGATAGAGATTACATTGAATCTGTAGATTGCTAGAAGAAAACACAGGTAGTGATTTCACTGACATTGACTGTAGCAACATTTTTCTAGAGACGTCTCCTGAGGCAAGGGAAACAAAAGCAAAAAGAAACTATTGATTCTACACCAAAATAAAAAGCTTTTGCACAGCAAAGGAAACCATCAACAAAACAAAAAGACAACCTACTGAATGGGAGAAGATATTTGCAAATGATACATTTGATAAAGGGTTAATATCCAAAGTATATAAAGACCTTATACAACTCAATACCAAGAAAACAAACAATCCAATTAAAAAAGGGACAGAGGACCATGAACAGACATTTTTCTAAAGAGGACATACAGATGGCCAGCATGTATATGAAAAGATGCTCAATGTCACTAATCATCAGGGGAATGCAAATCAAACCCACAAAAAGATATCATCTTATACCTGTTAGAATGGCTAAAATAAAAAGAAAAAAAAGAAATAATAAGTGTTGGAAAGGATGAGGAAAAAAAGGAATCCTCATATACTGTTGCTGGGAATGTAAATTGGTATAGTCACTGTGGAAAACAGTATGACGGTTCCTCAAAAAATTAAAATTGAAATGCCATATGATCCAAAAATTCCACTCTTCGGTATTTACTCAAAGAAAATGAAAACAATAATTCAAAAATATACATGCACCACTAGTTTATTACAGCATTATTTACAGTAGCCAAGAGATGGAAGCAAACTGGACGTCCATTGATAAACACATGGATAAGAAAGATGTGAAAGAGTTATATATAAAATAGAATATTACACAGTCATAAAAAGGGTGAGATTATGCCATTTGAGACAACATGGATGGACCTGGAGGGTATTATGTTAAGTGAAATAAGTCAGACTGAGAAACACAAATATTCTATCATTTCATTCTTAAGTAGAATCTGAAACAAGAACAAGTGAATAAACAAATAAAAAGCAGAATCAGACCTATAAATACAGAGAAAAAAACCTGATGGTTACCAGAAGGGAGGTGGGGGAGGGTTGATCAAAATGGGTGAAGGGGAGTGGGGGATACAGGCTTCCAGTTAGGGAATGAAGAAATCATGGGAATAAAAGGCACAGCATAAGGAATAAGTCAATGGTACTGTAACAGCGATGTATCGGGACTGATGATAGATACGTCCCTGGTGAACATAGCATAATGTATGCAGTTGTTGAATTACTATATTGTACACCTGAGACTAATGTAACACTGTGTGTCAATTATATTTAAATAATAATATTAAAAAGTTTAACAGATGCCAACTACACATTCTATTCTTTTTTTTTTTTTTAAGATTTTATTTATTTATTCGACAGAGTTAGAGACAGCCAGCGAGAGAGGGAACACAAGCAGGGGGAGTGGGAGAGGAAGAAGCAGGCTCATAGCAGAGGGGCCTGATGTGGGGCTCGATCCCATAATGCTGGGATCACGCCCTGAGCTGAAGGCAGACGCCTAACCGCTGTGCCACCCAGGCGCCCCATACACATTCTATTCTGTAGAACATTTCCACAGATTAGACATCTTGGTTCCCATCTCATTTTCTTAACATCCATATCTGATACAAGTGCTAATCGGAAAATTTGCAAAGTGGATGTTTCTGTTTCCTACATTAACTGCCTGTTCTTATGCTGTTCCCCTGCCCAAAAAGCCCACCCCTCAGCTTGCCTTTATCCTACCCTTTCATTGACTTCCTCTTAAACTCCCACAGCAGTTTATATCACCCAGCTTGGTGCTTAATAGTGGGCCATCCTGTGGTCTTTCCTGAAATGTACTGTGTGTTAGTTTCAGTGTCCTAGCCAGATTGTAAAGTCCCATACGGAGTGCATCCAGCTTCACATCCTTCCCATCCCCCCTTGGCACATAGTGCAAACTCAGTACTGTGATTTGATGTTCAGGATTGTACATAGTTTGTACCTATTGCCTAGTTTAGTCATTTGTAAAAATGGAGATGATAATGCCAACTATAGAGCTCATATGAAGAATAAGGTGATATCTCTGAGGTGCTTATCACATAACAAGTCTGTAATAAATAACACATATATGTATATACATATATATACACATACACACACATATATGTATAATTTGTATGATAAATTTCCTGAAGGCAGAGTACATGCCTTTTCTTCCTTTTTTCTTGTAATGCCAGAGGTAGCATACCATAGGCACTCAATGAGTCTGTGACCATCTGATTTTAATACTCAGGTTCTAATTTTGCCATCTTTCACATAATGTCATGTTTATTAAAACAATTGCTGCTGTTAATATGCTCTTACAGAATTTCCCTCCTCAGAGGAAGACAAGGTCATAGGGAACATCTGAAAGCACAAAGCACAAACATAAGTAAGCCGCTGAGCATGTGCAATTCTTCCCAGAAGTCCTCCTGTCTTTCTGGTCTATGAAGTCTTTGTAAACTAGCACAAAGAAAGGGTAGGAGTGGGGAAAGGAAGTGGTAGGGAGTCCAGATTCTTCTGGTAACTCTCTGATGGATAATCCTTTCTCCTCTCTGGATGGTGCTTGGAGAAATGACCACTTTCAGTTTTGTTAAAGAAATACAATGAAAGCTAATATGTCTCATTTTGCTTTTAGTTTTCAAACTAAGGACATTGGCACACAGCTAATTAGGCTTTGAGTTATGGATAACTCTGGTTATGAATTTTCATGCTTTTATAATTTACAGTCTGGAATTTCCTAAGAATGAATTTAACAAAATAAAAACATTTCTGGCATAAACAAGGGCAGTGCCAGTAGTTTCTTAATGAGAAAGATTTTTTTAAAACAATGAGCATCTAAGGAAAACACTAAGATTGAAAAATGAAGATAGAAACAAATGCTGTTATTCACAGTCTCTGGGCATAATCTCCTTAGATGGGGGTGAGAGATCTTGGGTTCGTTTTAATGAGAGCTGAAGATATGAATGGATGACAGCATGAGTCAGAGAATAGAAAATCAAGTCCCTACAGAACCCCTGGATCCTATGAAAGCCTCAAAAATGTACAACAATTTATTGCTCTTTTGGGAGTCCCTGTAGGTTCCTGATAGACACCACTGATTGGCTTTGAATCAGACAGAACTGACTTTGACACCTGGTTCTACCATCTCTTAGCTTCTAAGATTTAGTTTTCTCATCTATACAAGTCTGGGTAATAGTGGTGCTCATACATTGACTTAACTGAGTAATACATGAGAAAGCATATGAACAGCATTCTGCACAATTCTGGCAGCGAGTCAGCACTCACTACTGGTGGTGATGGCAACGTTGCACCTGAATCTTTCTCTTTCTTCATAACCATAATTTACGCCACCCTTTTACTATTTTATCATGTTCTTTTTGACCTTGTGCTTACATTTTTGTGTATTAATATTACCTTATATTATTATTTACAAAATACTCTCAAATGTTAATTTGTCTGGTCCTAAAGCAGTAATAAGGTAGGCAAGGCAAGCACTATCATTCTTCTTCTGAGATTAAGAAAATAAAAAGCCGAGGCTTTAGAGAAGGTCAGTGACTTCTTACTTTTACATATTTAGTAGCTGGAGGGGCCACAATAAGAGTTCAGATCATCAGCCATAGTGCTTGTCATTTGTTTTAGATACAGAAGAATCGGTCTATGATTAATTTTAAGAAGTCAATTGCTAAAAAAAAAAGTTTGGAAATCATAAGAATGAATTCTATCGAACGTCTCCTGATGACTAGCCCCCAGAGCTTCTGTGGCCAGGGCTGAGAGAGACCTGTGGGTTTTGCTGAGGTCTTGAATGTGCCTAATTTGGAGCTGAAAGCTGCCTTATCCAGTCCTGCAATTCTAGCCTTAAAATTAACAACATCCCCACACTCCAATATTGGAGGAAACCAGGAAATTACATAATAATGTACCAGGGGAGAGGAGATTGCTTTCTGATCCTCCAGGCATTTGTTTTATGTACTGACACAAGAACATTTGATTATTCCCTTAGCTGTCTTATGAGGAATGGCTATAAATGCTAATATGCATCAGGAAATTACCTGGCCTTCCTCTAACTGTGGGAACAAGCTCCATGAAATCATGGCATGCCTGCTTGTATTTTGTGTCACTGAGATGCACCTTTGGTCGTCACTCCGTTGGGTCTCGGTCTCAGGAAGAACCTCTGGTCAAAATTCATGAGTTACAGTCTGTCCTCAGAATCAGTTTACTCCCAAAATTGTGTGCTGAAATTTCTTGGCAGACATAAACAGCGGTAAATAATTTTTCTTATATGAGGAGAAATTTCCCAGAAGAAAGAAAAATCCTAGAACTTAATCTAGGAGTGGCTAAGGGAAATCGTGCAGTGAGTGATAAACATGGGTCCCCTTAGTTTGTCATGTCAGAAATGGGGTCATGCTGAGACAGGTCTTTGTTTATCAAGGCCTCCTAAGATTTGATTATTCAACAAATATTTATTGCGTACTTGCCTTGCGCCTTGCTCTGCACTAGATACTCGGTACAAATTATCTTGAGATCTTCACAGTCGCCCTATGTATGATTCAGTTACTTTGGGTGGCTCAGATTAGTTCTTCCACAAGACAATTGCTTTGAGATATCACAATATTTTCTTTGTTTATTGATTTATTTGTGAAGAATCCAAATGCAAATGCAAATCAAAATGCAAACCAAATGCAAACCAAAATGCAAAATAATTTGGAATCAGTACAGTATTGCATAAAGAGGACACAGAGGATACAATCAGCCTCCAGGCTGCTGACTGTCTTGCTGGTAGACATCATCACTTATCAATGCTGAGACTGTTGCCTATTTCTACTGCTAAGAGCGTCCACTCATATACTTTTGTTCTGTCCTTCAATGGTGAACTTAGCTTATGGTGCTCTTCATTTAAAATTGTTTTTTTTTTTTTCAACTAAATGAAGCATTTGGGATTCTAAACTCATTCATCTGAAAATGTTTTTGCAAGATCTGAGACTATTTTATCATTGACTTGTTTATCCATCCAGGCATTCAACAATAAATACTGGACACCTACACCTGTGGAATGTGGGGTAAGCAATAGAGATAAGGCGCTGAGAGAGGGAGGCCTTGACCTTATAGACCTTGCATTCTACAGGGGGAGACAAATAAATAAATAAATAGACATTAGCCACACAGTATGGTAAGTGCTTTGATGGGATAAGTGTGAGGTTCTTTGCAGGACTTGGCTGGGGTGCCTCAGAGGTCATCCAATAGCAGTTTTTCCCAACAGCCTACTTTGCATATAATATGTTCAGGGAAGCCTGTATCAGACACACTTGGAATGTTTTTAAAAAATATAGATTCCAAGATCCAAATGAATCTCTGTGATTAGGGCAGAGTAATCTGCATTTTAACAAAGTTCTCCACCTGAGTCTTAGGCGCAGTGAAGTGTGAGAACCACTGATTTAGATTGATTGACTAGTTAAATGCTTGTTCCTTCTTCAACACCTATGTAATAATCAGAAATCTGCATCAGAACATAACAGCAAGTGTGTTGTCGTAGAGATAGTCTTGATTCAAATGTAAATCATTGCTTTTTTTTTTTTTTGTAAGTATTGTTAGTCACAAATTGCTTGCAGCCCACACCTTAATTATCAACAAATAGAAAGCTGTGTTTTCTAGCAGTTAAAGTTCAGATTCTGGGGTAGGGCTTTTTCTTATCAACTGCATAACTTTGCCCAAATTATCTGTGCCCTAGTTTTGTCATTTGGAAGACAGGATGATAATAAGATTCCTACTACGTGGACTTGCTGTGAGGACTAAATAAATTTATATATGTAAAGTATTTAGAAGAGTCCCTGTCACGTCCTCTTTGTCTCACCTGGACTCAGCTGCCATTCTAGATCAATTCCTATCTGCTACCATCCTTTTCTTTGTGGATCACTGCCCTCTTGTCTTTTTGATTTCAGGGGACATAGTGAGTGGTGAATTTTGTCCTGAGAAAGTACATGACGGAAGGACCTGATCTTCCTTTAAGGACGTCCCCTATGAGCGATTTATTTTGTGGAGTGTTGTCTCATCTGTGCTTACGCAGTGTAGCAGGCAGAGTAATGGCCACCAAAGATGTCTATGCCCTAATCTCCATGCCAAAACAGGGCAAGAAGGGATTTTTCAGATGTGATTACGTTAAGAACCTTGAGATGGGGAGAGTGTCCTGGAACATCCAGGTGTCCCCAGCGTAATCACATGAGTCCTTAAAAGTGGAGTACTTTTCCCAGCTGAATCGGGTGGAGATGTAATGTTTTTGGCTTTGAAGCTGGAGGAAGAGGGTAGGAGCCCCCAAAGCAGACGGACTACCAAAGCTGGAAAAGGCAAGGAAATAGATCTCCCCTAGAACCTCCAAAAGGGAATGAAGTCCTGCCAACACACTGATTCTAGATCGGCAAGATCTTTGTCAGAATTCTGATTTACGGACTGTAAATTTGTATTGTTTAAGTCACTGGGTTAGTGGTAAGTTGTTACAGTAGCAATAGGAAACTAATACAATCTTTAGAGCCCTCTGTTTTTTTTCCCTGTAGAATAATATGTATCTGACCCTTCATTTTAATCTTTTGTACCCAGAAAATAATCCCTAGTCCTTTAAAATGAAATCACTGGAAGTGAGGATTTGCCTTGAGTATAATAATCTGAAGGCTGATATTTAATTTCAGCAGACTATCCATTCTCCAGCATGCTGTGTGTAAGTCAGAATTTCTCCTATTCTTCTTCACATCACATCCCCACCTTCCTAGTATTCAGTTATATTTACTTCTCTTCCCTTAACCTTCAGAAGTTTGTATCTATGGAATGTTCATCAGGTGATTTCTTGAACAGTTCTATTCTTGTTAAACTCGCATTTCATAGGTTCTTCTGAAAATGTGCCTGGAAATAAGGCCTGGATCATTGGCTATCACATCATATGCCCCACCACTCTAAAACGCCATAAAATTATAGTCCAACTAAATGAACCTAAAAGAAATAATGCATGTGGAATATTGAAAGACCCTAAGAGATTTTTGCATGTATTTTAAAAATAGGCCGTTACATTAAACTTAGGTTGCTTAATGAAGATAATTTTTAAAGCTATGCTTAAAATATATATTTAAGTTAAAATGTAGTTAAAAGGTAGAATGGAGCCACTTATAAAATCTCATCTACTCAAAAACATCCATGGAAGTAAATGTCTTCTGCACACTTAGATATGGTTTATGGCATCTAGATTGTGCGGGAGGAACAATAACAGAGTTTGCAGCTCACTGAGAACACCCAAATTGATTTAAGCTTCTTTTCATTGGAGCATACATTTATGACAGGCGCCATCAGCAAGAGCTTAATTTTCTAACTTATTTAAGCATTCACAAAGCTGTTTGACTTCTCCTCCAAGGGAACCTTCTGGTAGCTTGTGTCGGCTACAAGATATTTTCCTCTGGGGGAATCTAAAGCAACTGGAACCTGTTTATCCTGGAGTTGAAATGCCCGGGGATCATCTCAGGTGAAAGTAAGTTCCCAAGCTGTTTTCACGGTGATGTCATCAACAATGTTGAGATCTTTAAGACTGTTTGGTGCATTCTCTGCTTTATGCCTCGGTAATATTCTAATTATTGGAGAGTATTGATTTCAGGCCATCCTTGATGAAGGGCCGAGATGTGTCAAAGTGCACTCAGAAGTCAGGAGAGGGATATCTCCGTGCCATCCATATAAGGAACAGTTGGAGGCATTAAGACTACTTCCCCTGGGGCGCCTGGGTGGCTCAGTCGGTTAAGCCTCTGCCTTTGGCTCAGGGAGTAATCCCAGGGTCCTTGGGATAAAGCCCTGAGTGGAGATCTCTGCTCAGTGGGGAGCCTGCTTCTCCCTCTCCTTCTGCCCCTTCTCCAGCTCGTGCACACACTCTCTCCTTTAAAAAAAAAAAAAAAAAAAACTGCTTCACCTGGAGAAGAAAGATCTGGTGGGGTATGATAGCCAGATTCAAAGTCTGAAAGGACGGCATGTAGAGAGAGAGTTTGACTTATCCCATCTTTCTGAAACAGGTAGAAATAGAGCCAGTGGATGAGAGTTACTGAGGTTGATCTAAATTTTTTATAAAGAAGAGTTCCTGGGATCGGAACTGGATGAAGATGGAGAGGATGAGCTCTCTGTCCCTAGCGTTGCTCAATCATAGACAAGAAACTTGTTAACTCCATTAGGATCCTGGAGCCATTTATTCTCTATCACAGTCTCTCCACTGCTGAGAAGTTCAGGTCTCTGCCCCCAAAATCTCATGCCCAAAGGGTAGATGGGACATTTCTTTGCTAGAAATGGCAACTCTTGGCCACCATTCCTCCTCCTGCCCAGGGCACATATTCTAAATCATCGCAGGACTGTCTTCTGCCCAATATAACCTCAGAATCCTTCTCAATGCGATATGCTGCCGTTATTAGAACTGGCACACAGATGAAATCTACTTGTTACTTCTGCTTAAGGGCAAACCTGGGGTGCTCTTTATTACCCTCTCTGTTCTCTACATAGCCCTCTGTGTTCTTTTTTGTGATACTTGGGCTGGGCTTCTGCAAATTCTGTTTCTGCTTTGCAAGTTGGATTACTGATACTCTAGAGGGACACTGAAAGGCTGAAGGAGGAAGAAGAGACTTCTCTCCCTTCCCATTTTCTGAGACTTTCTGCTGCTTTTCTGTAGTGGCAGCTGATCCCAGTTTTCAGTTTCTCTAACAATCAGAAACAGCCTCTTGGTATGTTCCTCAGCGATCATAGCATCTTCCAGCCAGGGTGCCCTTCGGAGGTCTGAATTTCAACTGCACAGGGCCACTCCTCCAGCTTCTAAGTAATAATTATTCCAACTTTTT
The DNA here is from genome assembly GCF_002007445.2 of Ailuropoda melanoleuca. Classification (NCBI taxonomy): domain Eukaryota; kingdom Metazoa; phylum Chordata; class Mammalia; order Carnivora; family Ursidae; genus Ailuropoda; species Ailuropoda melanoleuca. Next base: position 109,648,103 of record NC_048223.1, on the reverse strand, counting down.
TTCTTTTTATTCCCCATCCCTAGGGGTAGTGGCTCTTTCTACAATTGCCACTTCTGTGATGCTAGTCTCTTCTTATCTTTTTGGTTACTTTCAACTTTTCCCGAATTAGGAAGTTTCTCATTTTTTTGCTCAAATAGCCGGTATGGGTTTTGGTCTCTTGATTCATTCACCACATCTCCCGTCAGCACTCATGTCTGTCTTCCTGACATTCTCTTTTTCCCTTCTCTCACTGGTGACCCCGTGACTTGCTAATCCCTGCCTACACATTAGCTGATACATAAGGTTTAGTACCAGTGGCTGTAGGTGGTTGTGACAGTTGCGCACTGACAAACTCTAGAGGGCGCCGTTCGCGTTCGTAATCAACATTGATCTATACATTTAGGACACTTCCCAGCAGTTGAGGAACAGAAGGCATTTTAAAATTTACACTGAGCTAGTGATGTTTTAGCCTGTAACTGATTAAGGGCTAATTGTGTTTGACTTGATTCTAGACAGAGCTGTAAGGGACTTTGACGTCATCCAGTCCTGTGCGTTCATTTTCAAGATCAAGAAATTTAAGTCTCAGAAATGATGGCGCTAGTGCTAGGCTTCCTGGTGACTTGGAGCTGAAATTAGAACTGCAGACGTCAGACTCAGCAAGACCACAGAGAAATAACAGAACACAAATTCACCCTTTAGGGGGAAAGGCCAGTCCCGAGGGAGGTACCAACAAACCGTGTGTTCTCGGCAACCCTCGAATCCTCTCTGGCCTTCTCTGGCTGGAGAGGTTAGTAATGAGACCAGGCTGTTGGTGGGAGAAAGCCGGCTCCAGAAGATACCGTGGGTGTTGCTGAGAGGATGGGATTAAAAAACCCATAGATCATTAAAGTGCCCTTTTAAGCATGTCAGAAAGATAAGAAAAATAATGGAGAGAGATTGGCTCCTACAGGTCAGATACAGACCATGTGTGTCCATGACTTGATGAGTTTATGCAGAATAAAATTGTTAATGGCCGAATGTGATGACAGTTAATATCCTATAAGAGTATAAAACAGTGCAATGCAGGATAAAAGCATTATACAGTAATTACAAAGTGCCGATAATTAAATTTCAACAGGAAATTTATGTACAAAAAGGATCTGAAGGAAAGAAGATGTGGACTTCAGCAATGGGAAGGCTGGTGAGGAGGAAGGGGATGCGTCACAAATCAAGATGTTTGTGAAAATGAGGAAGAAGGGGGGTCTCTAGCGTGTAGCCAGACGCAAGTGCTTCTGCCCTCAGTGTAGAAAAGTCCGAGTGGAAGGTAAGAAAACAGGGGAACTAACATCACACCCATCCTTCTGATCCCAGTACTTTTGCCACTGCCAATATCTGAATCCTGAGCTTTCTGTGGGTGAAATTTAATTATTTTTAAATAATGACTACCACTTTTTTTTTTTTTTAAGATTTTATTTATTTATTCGACAGAGATAGAGACAGCCAGAGAGAGAGGGAACACAAGCAGGGGGAGTGGGAGAGGAAGAAGCAGGCTCATAGCAGAAGAGCCTGATGTGGGGCTCGATCCCATAATGCCGGGATCACGCCCTGAGCCGAAGGCAGACGCTTAACCGCTGTGCCACCCAGGCGCCCCATGACTACCACTTCTTGTACCAGATATTTCATTAGGCACTTCGTACACATTGTCTTACTTAACCCTCTTAACAATTTATGTTCCTTGTTTTAGAGACAAAGAAACTGCACCTCCCAGAGGCTAATTGTCCAATAGACAGAAGTTAGGATGTTGCTTAACGTCCCACAATGCACAGGACAGCCTCCCTTGACCCCCAGCAAATAATTGTCTGGCCCCAAATGTCGTTAGTGTCAAGGTCGAGAAGCTGTCGTGATTAACTGGTTTTTTGTTTTTTTGCTTAATCTATTACCATTCTCTGTCATATTTAGGAGCGAGAGAACATGATTATTTTCACATAGGTTGTGAGTTACATTTGCTCTTACATGTACAAAGGTGAGAGAAACCTAGGATCTTGGGAATAAATATCCAAACTTCTGATTATTTAGAAAGAAGAGAATGCTGAAACAAAGTTCTAAGAGGGATTATAAAAATAGTTACAGGAGCAAGGGGTATAGTAGCTACTCTGAGGCAACACGAACGTGGCAGAGGAGGGTCCTCTAAAGAGGGACTGAGTAGGACTTGCACTCAATTCCTGGAGCAGATGCTGGGGTTCCTCTTACAGTCTTGGAAAATGATCGTGCCTCTCCTTTGGCTCATAGCCCATGCAGCCTGGAACGATGATTTAAGTATGTGTCACTTCCTTCCAGATAGGTTAGAAGCCCCTGGAGGACAAGGATGCCAGTTATTATCTCTCCAATTCCTAGCCGTAAATTTGGTAGGTTCTCAGCTGTGATAAAATCTGAAACATCTAGAATAAGATGCAACTTCTTTAAGGAATCCCATTCATCCACAAGAACTCATGATTCGATAGTTGTAAAAGAAAAGGAATGTTATTTGATATCTTTTCCATATATTTTTAAAAACAGTCTTTTTTTTTTTTAAAGATTTTATTTATTTATTAGAGAGAGAGACAGCCAGCAAGAGAGGGAACACAAGCAGGGGGAGTGGGAGAGGAAGAAGCAGGCCCCCAGTGGAGGAGACTGATGCGGGGCTTGATCCCAGAATGCTGGGATCACGCCCTAAGCGGCAGACGCTTAACAACTGCGCTATCCAGGCGCCCCTAAAAACACAGTCTTAAAATGGAAATTATTTATTTGGATTATGAACATCATATTGCAAACAGTGTGCTCTGTGGCAAGGCAATTTCCCTCTTTGCCCAGGTTGCAAGCTAGAGAAGTCAGCTTTGATTTCTCCCTTCTCTGTCACAAATGTTAACAATTTTGTTAAAAAAAAAAAGCCCCCCCCAAACTGAATTAAATAATTTAACAAAAATGAGCCAAATGTTTTCTTCTGTTATTTTCTAGCTAGGCAGCAGCTCTGTCTTACTTTAAAATCAATCTTAACCTTATTTTATTTTGTGTACTCCTGTTTCAAAACAAAACAGATTTTATTTTATGCAAACCACTGAACAGTCATTACTAAAATAAGACCATTTTCAAAACCTTCCTTTTTTTTTTTTTAAACATGGTTAATAAAACCACAGTGTCTTGTTAGATTCAGTTAAGATTATTGTCCACATGGAAATCTTGAGACAATCCATTCAATTCTAGAACACAGGGTTAGAGGGAGGATTCTTTCGCAAAATAATTTTGTGAAATAAGTATTACGGAAAGGGCCTGGAAAAGAGGGACATGTTACTTTCTCCAAATCCTCCTAATGAATAGATAATCATGCCTTTCCTTGAAGGACTTCTTGGTAATTTTGGGGGGGGGTGGGTGTACACAAACCTAATACTTTAAAATGGAGCAAAATGTGGGAATTTATCCATACCGTAGATTATATTTTTTTTAAATAAAATTGCAAGATACTGCCTATGCCCGATGAACTTTTAGGACCTTAAGAGTGTTTCACACACCATACAGCAATAGTTCAATATACTGCATTTGTCATTCAATCGAGTTTCATCAAATACTTATTAAGTTCACACTATATGCTGGACATTATGCTCCCTGTTGTTTCCCTCCATAGTCACGTTTACTCTTACAAGATTTCATTTTAAACCAAATGAAGTCAGTCCCTTCCCCAACCTGCTCAAGTCTGAAATTGAATGGAAAATATGAGTTGTGGATACTAAGGAAAATGTAATGTTTGTCCTCAACATTAACAAGTAAATGAGTATTCTATAACCAAATAAGGTGAATACCCTGGATCCGTCTGAAGTGAATTTATTCACTTTGTTTCTGACTGTGTTTTCTGCTGGCCACAGTAAGTGTATCCTAACACAGTAGTTTTTATGCATTGTTATGTGGAGTTTATTTTCTCAAAACTGTCAAAATTTATTGTCTCAAAATTGTGTTTTGTCAAAGTCAACATATAAGATCCAGGATTTGCCTTTATTTGGAGTTCATCTGTCCTTCTCCGTGGCCCTAGAGCACTTGGGATGAATAATACTATTAGCTTCCTGGTGCTGTATGTGTGAGTGTGATAGAGTGTGTGTGTGTATGCGTATATTTCAGCATATGGTAATTACGATTGTTGGGGTGGAATAAAGCAGCTCGGCGTTCGAATCCGTCACTTCCAGAAGGTGATATTCGGGAAGTTACTGAATCTCTCTGGACTTCACTTTTCACAGAATGGGACTAAAAGAAGCTACTTTATAGGGTTATTGTGAGGATTAAAAATAATACTTTTTAAGCACCTCTTACAAAATAGTTCCTCCATAAATAGTATTGTTTACCCTTTAATTAGAAATGTTCTCCAATGTCAGCTTTTTGGCAGTTTTTTTTCCTTTTTTTCTTTTTTTTATTTGGGGGAGGATGGAAGAAGGGTTCATATGAGTACATGTTCACAGAACATGGTCAGTACAGGTTGAATTGAATCCCTTGGCTGAATTTCTGTGTAACGAACCTTCGGTAGTCCCCATCTCACAGATGATTCCAATTTGTTTTCAACTTGCTGGGAAATATAGAAAATGTGTTCCCACTCAGGACTACTCCTTTCCAGAATACTCTCAGATCCAAAGTCCCATACTGATATTTCACTTTTTATCACTTTTCCTCAGGGGAAGACATTCCAACCATTTAAATAATGTCCACACAGTTTCAACCTTTAGACTTCATTTTTCATAACTCATTAATGGCATAGTAAGATTATTAAAAAAATGTGAACTTTGAGTAACCAGACCAGTAAACAAATAAACCAGTTGCCTGCCTTAATTTTAAAATTATACAAGGTTATAAGCATTTATTCTAGGATGTTAAAACATTGACATTCTTAAAATTTTTAAGACAAAAAATGGTCCAGCTTTGAGCCATGTAAGATTTGAAGCCATATTAACAACCTGTCTTCATTAATTAAGATGGAGACATTTTGTAATAAGCTGGGTTTTTTTGTTTTTGTTTTGTTTTTGTTTTTTTTTGAGAGAGAGAGAGAGAGTGTGTGTGTGTGTGTGTGCGCGTGTGTGCGTGCAGGTGTGGGGAGGGGGAGAGAGAAAATCTTAAGCAGGCTCCACGTCCATTACAGAGCCCAATGTGGGGCTCAATCTCACAACCCTGAGATCATGACCTGAGCTGGAATCCAGAGTCAGTGGCTGTTTGTTTTTGAAACCCAAGCCTGACACGCCCTCATTTCACATCTGATGTGAGAGCTGCGGGCAAAACCAGCTTCCCAGCCAACGGGACACCCAGGTACCTGTGGAGAACAACTCACTCCTCATTCTACTGTTTTGCCTTTTATCTGGCTAAATTGTCAGAAAAAATATCATTGTTTAAATTGTATAATTTTACTTAAGAAAATTGTCTTTTGCCTTGAATAGTTACCGATCTAATGACACTAACTGTGTATCCCAAAAGGTGCCCCATGGCTTCTAGGGGGTTCAGAGAAAGGGGCCAGGTGGATAATGAGGACAGGGAAGTGACACAAATGAGGAAATTAAAACACACACATTCTCACACAAGTTGAACATCTGCTCATTGTAACACATGATAAACTGGTGTGTCATTCTTAAAAGACTGATTTCTTTTTTTTTTTTTTTAAAGATTTTATTTATTTATTCGACAGAGATAGAGACAGCCAGCGAGAGAGGGAACACAAGCAGGGGGAGTGGGAGAGGAAGAAGCAGGCTCATAGCGGAGGAGTCTGACGTGGGGCTCGATCCCATAACGCCGGGATCACGCCCTGAGCTGAAGGCAGACGCTTAACCGCTGTGCCACCCAGGCGCCCCAAAAGACTGATTTCTTACACAGCAGCGGATGTCATGGTGCTATTTTTGAACTTGTTTGGAGGAAGATAACTTTTTATTATAGTTTTTTTTTTTTTTTTAAGATTTAAGGCACATTGCAAAACTGTTATTTAGGTTTGTGCTAAGAAGGAAAACAGCTACTATCTTCCAGCCAGTCACTGAGAATCATGAACATTATCTGCAGGGAATGACTTTTAAACAGAAAGGTAAATAAATCAGAACTCAAGCGATGATTTAAATGAGGTCAGTATTACTTTAATGTATTCTTTAGATCCCCATGTCTTGTGGAGCTAGCCAAGAATGAGAAGTAGAGTGTTCTAGCTTCTCTATTGTACCCACAGCCCGTCCAGAAAGGTATCTACAGGAAGGGCATTGCCTGACTCAAATGTGGGCCCCGGTGTCACTGGTCTTCATCCAAATAGCTTGTATTTCAAGGACAGGGGAGCTGGGCTAGAGTTATAAACACCTATTAATTCATAGGCTCATACTCTTCTCAACATTTATGTCTAAAACAGTACAGGAGACTAGTTAATACCTTGAGCCTTGAAGACAGAAGGACATAGCTGCCAAGGCCAGCTCTGCCCTTGACTGGTGGTGTGACCTTGAACAAGGAACTTAATCCTTTTGGGCCTCAGTCCCTTCATCTGTCAAATGTGAATACGAACAGGGGCTACTTTGCAGGGCATTTGTGAAGCAATATCTAGGGCATGGAAGGTGGTCACAAAGAAGGTGCTGACAAATATTTCTTATTACAAGTGCCAGGACCCCATTCCAAGGACGTGTGCATGGCTTTTTGGGGTTAGTTAGACTAGTAGAAACTTATAAGGCTTACAGGGCATCAATTGCAATCATAATGCCCTGTATGAAAGTGTGGAGCCAGTCTGCGTGGGTGTATCCTTCTCTGCCACTTGACTAGCTGTGTGACTTCATGCAAGTCACTTAATCTTTCTGTGTTTTAGTTTTTACAACCTTAAGATGTGAATTATAATCCTGTACACCTTAAAGGATTGTACTCAGTGTTAAGTGAGTTTATATTTGTAAAGTGTTTAGTATAATATCTGACATGCATTAAGTCTTATAAGATTATAGTTATTTTTTTTATTATGGAAGCCAGGTCACTGATAACTCTGGAATGGATAGTCTGAAAGTGCTTTCTGCAAGAAAGAGGATAGGAGGAAGCCCTTCACTACTCTATAGGCTACTCTTAGACTAATTCTCTTCGGGCTTTGTGCAAATTCATATTATGTATCAGGAGACTATAACTCAGAGACATCTTCCTGGGAAGTTTCTTTCTCTGTGCCTCTGGGAGCTCTTAGCACCTCATGCCTTATGAGACTGTAGGATCACCACACATACTGGTCTTTAAGTCCCTCCCTCATGTCCATCAGCCTTAGATAAGACAATTGCCCATTTGCTGACAAACCTGTCCCTGCACTGGAGCAATGCAAGAACACTTTAAGAGCTGGAGAGTGCAAGACCTCAAATGGCTCATTTTAAGAGATGAGGAAATGCCAGAGTTTGCAACAGGGCTTAGCCTAGAGAACCTAGGGACTTTGAACCTCTGTAAATTAAATAGGGAACCTAGAATGTACCCTGCCTTGGGTTAAGCCATTCTAGTAATACTTCCTGATTCTTCCTCTTTTTCCCTTTAGTTTTGCTGAATAGTCACTACCCCCTGGTTTTGAGTCATAATTTTGGTCGGGGTAGGGTGGAATTAAGAGTCTCTTCCCTGGTCTTCCTCACTATCTGGAGTAGCTCTGCTACTGTTGTTACTAAGTCCTGTCTCTGATCCTTTGCTCTTTCTGTCCTCTGGTTGTAGGAGAAGAGAGTTTCTTTATGTGTTGCTAAGAACGTTCTCTGGCTTTCACATTTCTGCTGTTGTCTTATGTGGTTTCTTTTTGAGGATCTCCATGGTACTCATCAACAGATCTCCAGATCCAAAATCCTTACAATTACTGTTTCTCGTGAAACTTCTACGTGCATGAAATACTGCACCCACCAGCGCATTCCCATCACACATGATCCCCTGAGCAAGCGGAACAATTACTGCGCCTGTAGGCTGGGGGCTCTCGTTGCTCCACCCACCATCAGTGAGGGGGTCCTCATTGCTACCCTGCTGTTAGTAATCCAGTGCCAACATTTCATTTTAGAATCCGCTTCCTTGGATCACTTTAGGTTTCAACTGTTAGGTTGACTAATCGAGGGTATAGTTGTTAGAAATCTCAGATTTGCATGCAAACATTATTGGGGGAATACTTTCAGAAGCAACACCTGAGGGAGGGGAGGGAAGCAAGATTGGACAGATGAAGAAGTTGGACTGTATAATGCAATTACAGTGGAGTACTCAGATGATTCTATAAGGATCTCTGAACATGGGTTGTCCTTTTAGAGAGGTCCTTCTTTGAAGCAAGAGGTCTGGGTTTTGTACCCCCCCACATTAAGCATTCATTGGATGAGGGCTGCCCTGGGGAGGAAACATGACCTTGATAAGCCAGCTCACTTTGGCCAAGATCAATTACTGGAGAGCCATCAGTCACCAGTACCAAGCCCCAGCGGCTGGTGCCACGAGCATCTCAGGCCTGAGGGAGGGGCATCTGGAGGGTGCATTGTAGTATCTAGCATAGTAGCCACAGTAGTAAATAAAATAACCCATGTAAAATGCTTGGTGAGGTTCCTGATGCTACTAAAATTCTCAGAGAATTATGATGATCACTCTTCTTTTTCTTGAAAATCTGCATTAGGCTGATCTATGGAATTTGCCAGGTGACTGGGTGAATATGATGTGGGTGGTGAATGGGATGGATTTTGGGTGTGGGTAAAGGTCAGGGAGCACGGAGCTTCTGTAGGAACTGGGCTGAAAACATCGCATCTGTGTCTGACCCACATTTTGCTTTTGTCATTAGAGACACGTGTTCCACAGGAGACTTGACTCTCTTCCCCCTCCGCCTCATGGTGTGTCTTTCTTTTCCTCCAAGAGTTTGACTCTCCTAGGGCCTGAAATTGCCTCTATCCCAATGCAGAAGAAAGGTGTGCCTTTCAGGAAGAATTTCAGTGATGTAGCAGGAGTAAATTTACTAAATGTATTTTCTTCTGGTTTGGAATTCAATGAAAAACCTTGAGTTTTTTTTCACTGGTGGACAGATTGTTAATATGGTATCGGAGCTAAAATCAGTCATCTGCGTAGTTAATGATGGTAAATCGTGGTCCTCACTTATTTACGGCGGAGGGGGACATCAACAATGCGTTAGATCAGAACAAGCTTGGGCATAAGGCAGATGGCATCTTTGTCTCCCCAGTACAAAATGTTCCCAATGTAGAATCAAGAAACTCTATTTAAAAACAAGATTTTAAGGCAAAGCCTTTCATTCCCAGGTAGACCAGGGCAATTGTGGGGCTCTGAAGTTTTATAAAATATAATGACTTCTTTGCAAAGAACTCCTAGAACAAAGTTCTAAAGATTCTACTAGGATTTTTATTTGGTCTTTTCTAGAGGGAGGGCTGCTGAGCTCTTCAATGAATTAGCACAAATAAACCCTTTTGCTGATTTTCCACTCTCTGCCCCATAAAAGTAAGTTTGAATCAACTCAGTGACATTTTTACATGGAGCTTGAAAAATGTGTTATTGCAAAAGCCAAGATCTGCAAATCCCACAGGCCTTTCTCTGTGAACAATATTGAAGTGAACAAGAGCATTTGGAGTGAAACAGATTGAATGTTCTTTCATGTTGGAAGCACAGGAAGATTTACAAGCACGTGTCTGAGCTTCTCCATGGACACATTATGATTTAAGGTTTTATATTTTGCTTTTTCCAATAGACTTATTTGAACTTTTCATTGGAGTGGGTAAAGATAACACATTGACTAATGTAATTTTGAGGGGATGGAAGCCAATGAGATGTGGCCTTGGAACTGTAGAGCAATGTAAATGCTAGTTGTTTTTAAGATGAGGACTGATGTCCTTATGGAGGTTATAATTTAATTAAGCAGATAAGGACAGATATATATCCCAACAGGACAAATATGTACACACATAAGATGATAAAAATAATACAAGGCAGTTTAAGATGTACCTGAAGAAAGGTTCCATTATTTATTCTCAGAGAACTAAGACAGGAACAATTCCTGTGAGGCAAGGCATTCGGGGAGTCTACACGCAACAAGTGTATCTTGAAAAACAGGTAGGATTCACACTGACAGTGAGGAGGCTGACTGGCTTTGTTCTGGAGCTCCTGGGTACTGCAGTGCAATCTGAACTCAGAGAGCGCCTGGCTTACAGTCTCAAAAGCTGTCCTGACCAATCGATGTGGAGTGATGGGGAGAGAAGGCCTGGTGGAAGGGCAAAATAAAAACAGGCTCCTTGCAGAAAATTCTAGTTGCTCTATAGCATTAAGAAAGCTGCAGTGCAGTTGAGACATTTTGGTTGAGGACGTGGAGATGAGAGGATGTAGGGCTGGAGAAATGGAAACATGAGCTAGACCCTGGTTGCTGACCCATTCCGGCACTCTGACTCCAAAGAGTTCCCCACCCCACCTACACTTCCACTAAAAGGAAGTTTTTGAGGCTTCTACTTTGGCTCAACAGGGTGGGGTACCGTGATTCTGCTCTCCCTGTCTGTCTCAGGAGTGCTTCTGCCATGCCTTCATAGTGATGGATTTGCTAAACTGTTTGGCCAGGTATTTGCATGCAAATTGCAAGCCAATGCTGCCTTAACTGAACTGTCATTGTTGAAGTGAGTTTCCCTTCCACCAAATGTAATAAAAATAAATGAGGGGCCAGAACCAGGTCCCATGAATAGGAACTGAGTGAGATTTTTGTTAGGTGGTTTTAATAAAAATGTGGACTTCTCTTCGTCTCCTCCTGCAACAACTGACTGATTCACATTATGATTGCATCCAAATCCCTCCACTTTACCATTCTCCAATTACAGACATGAAGGTGCTTTTTTATTGCTAGTTTATTGGCACGACATTGCAATCTTTCATTTAGAAAACTCAGTCTGTATACCTAACAAGTATATCCAAAACTCCTGGGATTTTCCTTCCACTAACAGTAATGTTCTTCCCTGCAGAGGCCTTGGCCTTGGCAATCACCTGCCCAGAGACCTGAATAAATGAATAAATATGTACTTTAAAGAGAAAGCAATGTCTTGAAGAAAAACTGTAAACTAAATCAGCATTTGGAAATTGTTACGATCATATATCATAGGTTTGTATATTTTTCTTCTTGACTGAATTCAAAAAAATTGGCATAAGACAAATTCACCAAAAAATTTAGCTCTAAGCTCAAGGCAAGTGGGCTTCTCAGTGACTGAGAGCCCAGAATTTGCACAGGTTGTACTTCTGAGAATCTTCAAGAGAGCAGCCATTCTCTTTGCACATTGCTTTGCAAGAGACAAAGACGTTATCTGTGCATGACACAGCGAGAGATGGAGATTGGTGTGATGAACTTTCCGGGGTGGCCTTTGTTAAAGCAAACCAACTCTCCTTTCCCAGAATTCCTCATCTGTGCTTAGAACCCAGCACCTAACTGAAGGTGTGTGAAAAAACAAATGTAAACGAGATCTTAGCAAGAGCCCTTGACCATCGATTACTAGACAGATGACCTTGAACATGTGTCCTTCCTTAAAAAAGCCACAAGAATGAAAAAAAATAAGACTGAAAAAAAAATTTGCAAAAGACACAGCTGATAAAGGACTGTTATTTAAGATACAAAGAACTCTTAAAACTCCACAATGAAAAACAATCTATTAAAAAATGGGCCAGACCTTAACAGACTCCTCACCAGAGAAGATGCACAGACGGCAAATAAGCACATGAAAAGATCCTGCACATCCTGTGTCATCAAGGAATTGCAGATTAAAACAGCAGTGAGATACCACTACATACCCGTTGGATGGCCAAAATCTGGAACATGGACAACAGCAAGTACTGGGAAGGAAGTGGGGCAACAGGAGCTCTTATCCACGCCTGGTGGGAATGTAAAATGGTGCAGCCATTTTGGAAGACAGTTTAGTGATTTTTTATAAAACTAAACATACTCTTTCCATAGGCTCCAGCAATCATGCTCCTTAGTATTTATCTAAAGGAGTTGAAAACTTACGTCTACACGGAAACCCGCACACAGATGTTATAATGGCTTTTTTTTTTTTAAAGATTTTATTTATTTATTTGACAGAGAGAGAGACAGCCAGGGAGAGAGGGAACACAGGCAGGGGGAGTGGGAGAGGAAGAAGCAGGCTCCCAGCAGAGGAGCCTGATGTGGGGCTTGATCCCAGGACTCCAGGATCACGCCCTGAGCCGAAGGCAGACGCCCAACAACTGAGCCACCCAGGTGCCCCCAGATGTTATAATGGCTTAATCATGATTGCCCAAACTTGGAAGCAACCAGGATGTCCCTTAATTGGTGAATGGATAAATAAACCATAGTACATCTAGACAATGGAGTATTATTCAGTGTTAAAAAGAAAGAAACTACCAAGCCATGAAAAGACGTGGAGGAAACTTAATGCATATTACTAAATGAAAGAAGCCAATCTGAAAAGGCTATATATTATATGATTTCAACTATATGACATTCTGAAAAAGGTAAAACTATGGAAACTAAAAATGTCAGTGGTTGCCAGGAATTAAGGGCGATGGGGAGGGATGATTAGACGGTGCACAGAGGATTTTTAGGACAGTGAAAGTATGCTCTATAATACCATAGTATTGGATACACATCATTCTATGTTTGACCAAACCCATAAAATATACAACAGCGAGGATGAACCATAATATAAACTGTAGATTTTGGGTGATGAAGAGGTCTCAGTTCATCAGGGTCATCAGTACTAACCAGTGGACCACTCTGGAGGGGGGTGTTGTAAATGGGGAAGGCTGCGCATGTGTGGGGGCAAAGGGTACATAGCAAATCTCTGTACTGTCCCCTCAGTTTTGCTGTGGGGACCTAAAACTGCTGTAAACAATAAAGTCTTAATAAAGAAGAAACAAACAAAAACCACATATAAAATTCCATGGCTTCTGGTGGTCCAAAGACCTCCTCGATATTTCTGTAAATACCTAGGAGAATGATTTCTGTGGCCTCTACTGCCTCTTGGGCTCTAGACAGATCTAGTCTTAAAATTCAGTCCCTTCACTGATTTCTCATCAACCTCCCTCCCACACTTCCAATTCACATGAACACACATGACTTCATAGAGTGGGTGTCACATCACACATCACAGCAAACAAAGGGGTCTATTTCTCCTTTCCAAAGACCTTTTTGTCAGCCACATCATATAGGACCCAGCCCCAAATCCATTTTCCTTTCTAATCTCTCCAATTCCTTCCTTCTCTTGTTCATCCTCTTCTTGCCTGGAACGACGAATTCCTCTCTGTGTCCAAAACAGAGGCAGATGGGCCTTTTCTCTGAAGTCCTTGGTGCAGCCTGATTCCCAGGTCTTTGGATCCCATCTTGCACTAAGCACTTATCTTTCCATTCATGTATTTCCTTCCCTAAATGGAACCCTGGTGTCTTGTTAGGATAAAACATGGTGCCCATGTTTTCACACTAGCGTTGCTTCGGGGGTGTGTGTATGTGTGTGGGGGGTGGTTAGGAGCTGCCTCACAGCAGCTGCAAGAATTCCAAACTGGATCAGCACCTTGCCTCACCTTTGATCAAAGGAAGGACACACCACGGTAGAGGCATGGCTAAGTCTCTGGTTGTGCCATTGCCTTGTCACATGCCAACAGAGACCTGATCTTGGTCCAGGTGAATCACAGTTTCAGTCACATAATTCAGTGGCAGCACTGCCCTTCCATTCAAAGAGTCAGCACATCATTTGTGGGAAAGGGCCCCCTACCGCAGTAACTGGGTGCTTTTCTTCAAACACTGGGAGACAATGAGGATGTGTGAAAACAGGTCATGCATAAACAGAGTACAGAGATTTCCGGGAGCAGATGCAAGTAATGGAAAGTTATATTTAACTGTTGAAATCCAGGCATTTGAGCACTCAAACACCTTACCAAGGTTTGAAGTCAAAATCCATTCTGTCATTCGTTGCCAGGTGACCGAGATAAATGGCTGTCTTCTCAGTTGTTTGTGCAACGAAGCCAGTTACTTGGAACTGGCCAGTTCCGTGTTCATTGAAAGTACTTAACATGATTCTTAGCACATAGTAAAAGCTCAATAAATGGGGGCAGGTAATTCAATAATTAGACAATCACACTGAAAAGGAACCAGCTCCAAGTCGAACCCCTGAATTTGCTAAGTATGGTTAGTGGACACTGATTTCGTGCAGCCTTACCCTTCATCCCAGCAGCAAATCCTTGAGCATATTTACAAGCAAAGCAAATTCTAGTCCAGTGCCCTAACACCTACCATCCCATCACATGAATCCCTTTTCCTGCTTTCTTCTTTGAAACATATTGAAGGCAAAACAGGACAGGCTCATGTTTTCTATTCTTGATTTGATATTGGTGGCCAATGTCCTTTTCTTTCCTTTGATTTCTGCTTACAAATAGTATCCTCTTCCTTCTGGACTCTTCACCAGGTGGTCCACAGAAAGCCCTCTGAGAGGAGAACAGAGCAACCATGACAACAGCATGCCCCAGCTGGATGTCCTGGATCGAGAGTGTTGGTGCAGGAGACTCTCCATCTAGGGCAGACTGCCAATCGTCCCCAGAAATCATAGAACAAAAATTCCTAAATACCAGTATGCTAGTGTCCAAAGCACATCTCCTAGATAGCCTCTTATTTTTAGGTATAACTACAAAATCCATTTTTCACACCATACGTTTTAATGCCTAGTGCAGAAAATACCGTTGCCAAATTTATCTACCACCTAGTCCCACCAATATTGTCCCATTTAAGCTGGAGTCCCCAGAAAACAGTAACTGACAGTTACTGTGCTGCTCTCTCCCCATGCCACACAGGGAACCAGGGAGCTCAGGCCTCACTGGAGAAACGGGCATCATGGACACATCGGCCCTTTTCTCACACACAGATCCTGAATGTAAATGGAAACCTTCTGCCCTAAGCGCCAAGACTCTGGCACTGAGAAAACAGTTTGTCAGGTGACACAAAATTTCTTCTCTCTAGAGAGGAATTTGCTGTTCATTCCTCAAAATAAATTTTCTTGTGAAATATAAGTATTTGCTTCTATAGCCATACAACATAAACATAACACGAAGATAATGGATTTAGTACATAACGTGCCGGACACCTCGGTAAGGGCTTTGCAGGAAGTGTTTCATTTACTGTCACAATCCTAGGAAATAAGGACTCTTATTAACCCAATATTTCAGATGTAGAAGCTGATTCCTGAAGAGTTTAGATTAATTGTCCAAGACCAGGCAGATAAAGACCTGGGATTCGAACTTAGATCTGTCTGAGGTCAGAGCCCGAGCCCTTAGTAGGGCATAAAATTCAGTTTACTTTGAATTTTTCAGGGACAGGGCTTTTGAATAAAGGAGACCTCTGGACAGCTAGTGAAAGATGCAACAGTCGAGGGAAGTCGGGAGCGGGTGGAGCAGGTGGGAGATAAAGACATGGTGATTGGAAAGTCAGTGGCACCATCCTCTCTACAAATCCTCGGTAGTGTGGCATACTTAAAGGTAGGACAGACTCTTAACACTTAGCTGAGAATAGCCGACAGCCAATAAATACAAGCTGTTTGATGAATGATTCAGTCTGTCCCCCACGCCTCCTAGCCCACCCGGCTCTAACAGGGGAGCCTGTGAGAATACATCACAATCTAGCTGCTTACTTGAGAACGAAGACCACTCATAGCTGGTGAGTGAAGATTTTCAAACTTTAAACATATACACAAGGACATACAGGTACATAGGCACATGAGAACGAGAAAACTGGGGAAATTTGAAAAAGACCAGTCAATAAATAATTGAATCAGATGTCAATACCCTGTCAATTGTAACAGTACGCTACAGTTTCATATGTTTTGATGTTAGCACTGGGGAAACTGGCAAAGTATACAAGAATCTCAGTATTGTTTCTCACATAAGGTGTGAATGTGCAATTATTTTAAAGATTTTTTCAATTAGAAAAACTTTAATGACAGTACTGGAGGTTGGCTTGGATCTCTCTCCCTCAGCACTACGGTACTACAAGCTGCAAAGCCTAAAATAGAGTGGGATGAACTTTACATCAGCAGCCTGGATGATGGTTTGCCCTACACAGTTGTCGCTGGGGAACGCACAGGTTTCAAAGTCTGGCTTCATCCATCTGAGAAAGAAAACCTCCCTACCGTTAATACCACCTGACCAGCAGCAACTTTCTGGTGCCTATAGCCCCCCCACCCCCACAGGGCCAACATTCTCCCCTCCTGGGCTCCATTCAGGGCATACCTGTTGTGTGTGGGTATACTTTCAGTTTTCTGGTTGTGATAAGATGCTGTGCTCATGAAATAATGTATTTACTTATTATAAGGAAAACAGCCGTGAAATGGGCAAATAGATGACTTGCAGGTTTTTGTACCCAACGCATCACCTGTAAATGAAAAATAATTGGATGATCCATCTGCTTCCTGTCATGCATACCTCAATTTTCTTCACTATCTATGGTACTTAAGAACAATCGGCATTTTTTAATACTAATTACTCACTAACAAAAACTCTGTTAAAATTGATTGGCCTTGGAATACAATTTTACCAAAACCTAACATACTGTTGTTCATTTTAATATATTGTTCCTTTTAATATATTGAAGTCTGACTATGATGAACTGTGGTTAGTAGTTTTCGTTACATCATGCCGTGCTACGGAGATTTCACTAATTTCACTGTCTGTTTTACAGACAGTGCTGAAAATCATATATCATATAATAGGTGGGACAGTAATCTGATCTATTTTTCCTGCAGTAATTCTTGATAGGAAGACAAAAAATTCACACAGGTTACATCTCTCTGCTGATATTATTCAGAGGTAAAGGTTGAAACAGATAATAACCTTTGGAACCAATTAAATATAATTGTACCAATTTCCCCCCATGACTTGTTGTAATTAGCCCACCATGAGATAGCACATGTCATTGCTAAGAAAAGCTGAATTTTTTTTCATTTTTCAAGAATTTAAATTTTAACTCCTTCCTGCTCAAGAAACTTTGGATTTTCTGTAGCCCCTCCATCCAGGACAATATTTGTAGCACTTTGGAAGGGAGGGGGGTCAAGATCTTTAAAAAATATCTTTATTGGCTATACTTTTAACAATAACTATGAAGGAAACCGATTCAACCGTTAAAAATATAGGATGGAGATTTAAAAAAAAGAAATCACTACACTCTTAACACAGAGAGAGAAACACCACTAACACTTTGGTGTTTTTCCTACCAGACTTTTACAATATGCATTACACACTATAAACCACTGCAAGGCCATAATGGTGTTTTATTTTATTTTTTCTTTACCTCTTTCTTTTTCTATTAACAATATGTGGAGCGAGCATCTCTCCATGTCAGTGAACATGCATCATTGTTGTAATTTCTAATGGTGGCCTGTCCATTTGTTATTTAAGCACCCCGTATTGCTGGCATCTCAGTTATTTTGGTCCTGCCAGCAATTTTGATTCACGTTTGCTTTCTTTCTTTCTTTTTTTTTTTTAAAGATTTTATTTATTTATTTGACAGAGATAGAGACAGCCAGCGAGAGAGGGAACACAAGCAGGGAGAGTGAGAGAGGAAGAAGCAGGCTCATAGTGGAGGAGCCTGATGTGGGGCTCGATCCCACAACGCCGGGATCACGCCCTGAGCCGAAGACAGACGCTTAACCGCTGTGCCACGCAGGTGCCCCACGTTTGCNAGAGAGGAAGAAGCAGGCTCATAGTGGAGGAGCCTGATGTGGGGCTCGATCCCATAACGCCGGGATCACGCCCTGAGCCGAAGACAGACGCTTAACCGCTGTGCCACGCAGGTGCCCCACGTTTGCTTTGTTTCTGATAGCTTCCCCCAGGCCTGGAGCACAGAGATGCCATTCTCACCTAGAAGGGGGCTCTGCCTGGGGCAGGATTATTTTCCCCATTTTTAGAATTTGCTTTGTTTAATACAGGAAAAAAAAAAAAGAAAAGGTCTGTAATTTGGTTGAGGATTATGATTTTCTAACTTGATCTCAAGTTCTGCATTTGCCCCCCTTGTGTATATAGACCTGGGTGCCTGGACGGGCCCAGAGCCTTCCAGTTCCCAGCAGCCCCTGCGACAGCAGCAGCAGGGTCAGGAATGAAAACAGCTCTCCCTCTTTCATGGACCTCTGTTTCTTCTGCTATGTGGAGCTGACTCAGCAGCTGGTGGGAAGTTTGATACAGGCTGTTACTTCACAGGTTTGGGGGAAAACAAAATCTTGTAACAAAAGGAATTCCGAATTCCCTTTCCTTTTCTCTGTTTTATTGTGATAACATTTAACACGAGCTCTATTCCTTTCACAACATTTTCAGTGTACAGTGCAGTATTGGTAACTATAGTGATAATGTGCAGATCTTTAGGACTGAGTCATCTTACATAATGGAAACTGTAGACCTAGTAAACAGCGACTCCCCACTTGCCCCTCTCCCACAGATGAATGGATAAAGAAAATATGACATACACATACAATGGCATATTAGCCTTAAAAGAGAAGGAAATTCTTCCCTGTGGGATAATCTAGGTGAATCTTGAGGCCAAGATGCTAAGTGGGATAAGTCGGTCACAGAAGACAGATAGTCTGTGATGCTACGTATATGACATATCTAACAGAGTCCACTTTCTTCTTAAGAATATGACAGAAAATTGGGGTGCCTGGGTGGTTCAGTCGGTTAAGCATCTGCCTTCAGCTCAGGTTGTGATCTCAGGTCCTGGGATCGAGCCCCACATTGGGCTCCCTGCTCAGTGAGGAGTCTGCTTCTCTCTCTGCCTCTCCCCCAACCCTGCCCCCTCCTCTTGCTCTCTCTGTCTTTCAAATAAATGGATCTTTCCTTTAAAAAAAAAAAAGACTATGACAGAACATTACTTTGAAAGTTTAAGAATTCTTGCGAAGGGNCCCTCCTCTTGCTCTCTCTGTCTTTCAAATAAATGGATCTTTCCTTTAAAAAAAAAAAAGACTATGACAGAAAATTACTTTGAAAGTTTAAGAATTCTTGCGAAGGGAAAAAAAATAAAGGCAAGACTAGGTAGTTTGATTAAATTTCCCCCAATTGAATGCTTATTTTGCAGTTAGAGTGTTGGGAAGACACTCCCACTCTCCAATGCACCACCTGGTTCCTGGGAAAATGAGCCGGGAGACCCCGATCCATGGGGATGTTCTGGGCTCCCCCCAGTCCCTCCATCCAGTGCTGTCACTGCTTGACTGGCCCCGCTTTGCAGCCAGCATGCTTGACCAACATTGTACTTAGTCAGAAGTGTGAGAATCTCAAATGCATGAACTTAGTCTTGACCACCAGCTTTGACAATGAGCTTTCCTTCCAGAACTGGGAACTTGGCTGTGTTTTCAACTAGACTCTTACTTTATAGTTTAATTCTGAACATATGCTCTATTGAAGCCTGACAGCCACCATAGACACCCTAAGAGTGAGGTCCTGTCTTATCCTTGCTTGTCCAGCCTAGAATTTCCATAGTCTCCTGACCCGGACCACCATGGCCTGTGTCTCTGACGTCTGTTGACCTGATCCACACCCCTGGACTTATTTATACATGTCACACCAGGTGTGTTCCATTCATGCCTTCCCTTGTTTCTTTCCCACCTCTAGCCACCATGTTTTACTCTGGCCTGGAATGCCCTGTACCAGGATGATAGACACAGAGGATCTAGGGGTAAAGAAGAACAATAGAAAACCCTGAATTTAGAGCCATATTTTACTTACAGGAAGTAAAACACAAGTTAGTGCTGTGGAAATTAAATGGTTGTTCAGTCCCCCCTGCCCTTTCTATTAAAGGTCAGTATAGTTTCCATATATAACACAGGAAAAAGAAAACCTAACAAATGAGAAGACAGGGCCTCACTTTGTACTTAAAATTTAAAAAAAAAGGCTCCATCAACACCTAAGCCTAAGTGTCTACCAATTCTGTGCGATGTTTATGAAATACATAATAGTTGAAAAGAATTCAAACTCTCACAAAGAAGCATTTTTGTCATCCAAACACATGCTTCTCCAAAGTTCTTTCTCTGCTTCGAGATTTAAAAATCTGTTCAGGGCACGCATACAAAAAAAAATAATAATTACCATGTTAAGATGGTAATTTGGAAGGAGTTCCATGGAACAGCTTCAGCTGTATAATTGAAGAGCTGCTTCTCACACATTCGCATGGGGCCTCTGAACTCCGAGTGCAAGTCATGGCCAATTTCTGAGATGAGGTCTGGTAATGTTTCAAAGCAAAAACTAGGATAAATTTTTCACCACAGAAATGAAGTGGGGTTGCATTTCCCTCTCACTCCTGCGTTTTCCCTTCTCTCCTCTGCTTCTGGGGACTCTGCTGCCTGGAAGCCATTACCCAGAGTCGCTTGATCAGCCAAGGCGCAGATGTTGCATGAGCACCTACTGTGTACCCAGCGCTGCTGAGTTGGGAAGCAGGCTGGCCCGCTCTACTTGCAGCATCGGCTGGCAGGTCACCTGGGGAGGCTTACATTTCCTTGAGGCCATGAGGGAGGATTTGGATCTTTCTTTTGCTTCAAGGCTATCATAGAGAACAGTGTGCCCTGTGCAAGCTTTAAATCAAGACAAAGGCCCACCAGGTGACTGACGTGCTCCCTCAGCTTAGGTCAGAGCCCAGACCTGGGCTGTACTTTGCTCCACGCAGAGGCTTTTCTTTGTCAGCATCTTTGATATCTTGGAAGGATTAGGGCTGCTTTTGGGTGCAAGAAACAGCCTGGGTTACAGCAGCATTAAATATCTTACAAGCAAGGCGTGTAGAGGTGGGTGGGTCCAGGGTCATTGAGCCACAGCTCCTTTTCATCATCTCAGCCTGTCCCAGCTCCTTGGCATGCTGGCCTTGTCCATCAGGCCATTGATCCCATGGTCATGTGCTGGTATGACGACATCTTTCTAAAAAAATTGGATTCTCCATTCCCATGTATTTCTTTCTAATAGCGGACACTTTTCTTGGGAGAGCCTCCCTTTTGCCTGTTTGGTCCACACTTAACCCAATCCCTGGAAAGAACCATTATAGCTGTTATTTAGCTGAAACCAACCAGTGCGTGCTCTCTCAATCACAGGCAGAGGGATGAACACTCCGCATCGATTCTTGAGCATGCAGACAAGCAGGTTGATGATTCTTTTGGACTCAGTTTTCTTACTACTTTACCTACTGATACATAACACCTTTCCTCTAAATATGCAGTGGTGAGAAATTTAATTCAACAAGTATTTACTATGGGTCTGCTACTATTGAGCACTGTGCTAGCTCCTGTAAGGTGTTAAGAGGTAACCAACACATTCTTTTAATCCTTAGGCTGTTTATAATCTTGTGAAGACCCTAAGATAATTCATATTATGTAAGATGAGGCATATTATATTAAAAGCCACGTGAGAGTTTAAGCTACTTTGGTAAGTGTACTTGGTCAGGATTCGAACCAGTTCATCCCGGGCTGGTCCTTTAAGTAAACACCTGCTCCTCTAAGTAAATACCTGCTCCTCATGGCCAGTTTCAATCTGGGATATTAACGAGGGGGTTGGGGGTGGGGTTAGGCCAGCTCTCATCAGTGGATGAATGCTAGTGCAGCTTCAAGAGGGAAAAGAACCACCATTTATTGAGAGCAAGTTACAGGCCAGATCTTTTCATATGCTTTACCTCATTTAATCAAATTAGAGGCAGTTATTATTATCCCATAGTGGCAAGTGAGGCAACATTCAGAAACGGTAAGTAGCTCACTCAAATTACCATGAGGCCATCTCAGGCTATTTGGAACCAAGATCAGGATTCCTCTTTTGGAGACGGTGAGTTTTCTAGCTCTTAGAGACAGAATAATCTAAGTCCCTCCCAGGGTCAAGTCTACAGGAAAGAAGCATATTGGTGATTAGCAGGAACGTCTAAAAGTAATCAGCCAGAATGCTAGAAAAAACAGAGTATACGCTTTAGTTTTTACATTAAGTCACTACGATCTGTATTTATTTTATTTTTTAATTTATTATTTTTAAAAGATTTTATTTATTTATTTGAGAGAGAGAGAGCGAGAGTGAGAGAGATTGAGAGAATGAGTGGAGAGAGGGGCAGAGAGAGAAACAGACTCCCTGCCCCGAAGAGGGATTCAATCCCAGGACCCTGGGATCGTGACCTGAGCTGAAGGCAGACACTTAACCAACTGAGCCACCCAGGGACCCATATTTTAGTCATCTCTTCCTTCCCTCAAAGAACTTAGATTCCAGCTGTGATTTCAGACCAAATAATAAAAAGAGTGTGGAAAGAAGGTAAGGCTATGTTGAGGAAACATGCATTGTCTGCTCTACGAATTCTCTTCTTTATCTGTCTTCTCTTTCTTTGCCTGTGGAGGTTGGATGCCAAATCTGAGATTCTGAACAATGGTGTTCGACTGTTATCCAGGACAAAGGCATTTAGGATCAGTGAGCAGGAAAGGGGAAGGGTGTTGCAGACGCAAAATGAGGAGCCTAGATAGCCCTTGGAAAAACAACATCTGAACCAACGCTTCCATCCCTATTTATTCCCCGTGTATTCTGGTTTTTGTTGTTGTCTGCAGGTTGTGCTTTTCACATGAACATTTGTTGTAAAACACTGAAAATATGAGCATCATGAAAGGATAGAAAAGAAATTAACTGAAAAAAGGAAGTACTATAGAAGTTAGAAGTACTGAAAAAAACACAAAGATTTTGCTTTGTAAAATTTAAAATCTTCATTTAATTACAAGGCAGACTGGGAAAAATAGTTCCAGTAAGTATGTCAAAAGATGATTATACTTACATTCTAAGAGCTTGTACAATCAGATAAATTACTAAGACCTCGATAAATAATATGATTAAAACATTCAAAAGAGGATATTAAATTGTTAAACAAACATGTAAAAAGAATGCTCAGCTTTTAAATAATGCTAATTAAAGCGATCAGGAAATATCACTTTCACCCATCAACTGGCCAAGATCTTTTTTTTTTCTTTTTTTTGTTTAAATAAATGAAAATGACCAGTGTTGGCAGGGATGCAGCTGGCACTCACCCATTGCTGAGGGTCTACCCCTCTTAAGAAAGCTCTTGGACAATTTGGATCCAAGTGTTAAACGTGTCCAAAGTCTTTGACTTAATAGTATGCTAATTAAGACATCAAGTCTAAAAAGAAAAAAAAAAGCCCTAAGTATGGGATGATGTTTAAGCAAAAAGGTATTTTCGGCCCACATTTTCAAATTTAGAAATTTGTTTAAGTAGAGGATATCTGATAAATAATGTGAAAGAAGTTCTTATGGGGCATATGTTATTCTTGTCATGCTAAAATAGTAACTAAACACATGGACTATAGATCTAAGCCCTCACCTCAGGATTCGGCCTTGTGTTCAAGGAGCTTGCTGGCCAGTTGACTGGGGGGACATACACTGGCATGACTTTGAGAGTGTCAGGAAAGCAAAGGGTCAATAAGAGACAGGGTGGATGCACGTTATCTATGGCGACACAGCAGGGACACAAATTAGAATAACTGGGGTTAGTCATGAGTTTTTTTTTTTTAATTTTATTTTATTATATTATGTTAATCACCATACAGTACATCCCCAGATTCCGATGTAAAGTTTGATGCTTCATTAGTTGCGTATAACACCCAGTGCACCATGCAATACGTGCCCTCCTTACTACCCATCACCAGTCTATCCCATTCCCCCACCCCCTCCCCTCTGAAGTCTTCAGTTTGTTTCTCATAGTCCATAGTCTCTCATGTTTCATTCCCCCTTCTGATTACCCCCCTTTTCTTTATCCCTTTCTTCCCCTACCGATCCTCCTAGTTTTTCTTCCCTCATTTATTTGATTTTTAACTTAGAGAACCAAGGCAAGTTTGGTGCAGAAAAATTGGAAAATGCAGAAAAAGTAAAGACTACTTGCACTTCTCCAGACCACAGTTCACCTCTTGACGAGTCTTTTCTTCTTTAGCAATGGTATATAGGATTAGGGATGAATGGGACCTGAGAAAGAGCTGCTGGGGATTCACGGGAGTAAGAGCAAATGGGTCTTTTAAAAATACGGCGCTCAGTCAGACTTTGTACTAGGGAAGCTCAAGGCGCTATGAGTTCCAGTTTTCTCATCTGTGCAAGGGAATGTTGAGACCAATCATGCTGACTTCATCACAGGGTTCTTGAGGGGATTCAATAACATAAGAACGTGTATCAATTTGGTAGGCCTGCCATAACAAGATACCACAGATGGGGTGGCCTGAACAACAGAAATTTATTTCCTCACAATTCTGGAGGCCGGGAGTCCAAGGTTAAGGTGTTGGTAGTTTTGTTCTCCTTCGTGGTCTCCCTCCTTGCCTGCAGATGGCTACCTCCTTGCTGTGTCCTCACATGGTCACCCCTTGGTCTGTGTTGCCTAGGACCTAAACTCTTTATAGAAGGGCATCAGTCATAGTAGATTAAGGTCCACTTCATTTTAAATTAATTGCTTCCTTAAAGGTCCTATGTCCAAATGCATTCACATCTGAGGCACTGGGTTGAGCACTTCAACACATGAATTTTGGGGGGGGTATAACTTAGTCCATGTTAATTATATATACATTTAGTCTCCTGCCTGCCTTACAAAAGGACTTT
>NC_048223.1:109606245-109623487 GCF_002007445.2 Ailuropoda melanoleuca | reverse complement strand
CTGAACAGCAGCTCTGGCTACGGAGCATGCTATGAAAAGAGCAGGTGAACACCCACCAGACATCACAGCTACATCTGCGCACACAGATGGCAACACCATCAACAGCATCATCCTCAAACGTGAAGGCAGTGACAAATGCTTCACAAACAAGTATCAACCCTAGACTAATGGCTTTCTTGAATCCAGAGCAGAGAAGAATAATGATCAAATTCACTAGCCACATTTTTATTTGTCAAAGCTAATCGTTTTTCGTGGTGAGATGGTCTGGCTTAGTTAAACCCGCAAGTGTCTATTATTAAATTAAAATGCGTGGGTGTTCCCACATTTGTGTATAAACCTTATGCATTTTATCATCTCCTAGCAGAAGTCCACTTAGGTTACGTTTCTGTAATTAACCCAGACATAAGATGAATGTTGCAGAAGTCAAAGCAGATCCCTTATTCATTAATTTACTCAGTAGTTTCTCTTCTCAATTCATCAATTCACTGAATGTTCCACTCTTCTATAGATATGAACCATACTTTTATCTTTAACGACAACATTATATGAGCCCCAGACCAGTGTTGAACAGGATAATCTATCTTTGAATCAAACTATTGAAAGTAACTCAGATCGTCCAGCCCTAGAAATATAAAAACAAAGTAAATCTGTTGGAGACAGTGGGATCTATTCTATGTCTTTATTAAGTAGTATTTTAAGTGTTTCAGGCAATGTTCATATCCTAGTACAGCTGGTGCTTCTCTTTGTATGTTTTCAAAAGCAAAGCTCCTGTCACATTGCTGGCTGGTTCTCCTTTGAAGCATAAATGTTGCATTGACCACCTCCTGTAGTATTTCTGACATCTCCGCTTTTCCTGGAGATGTATTTCTTTTCAGGGGCAAAGAAAAGTAAATCTCCATAGTTGAGTATTAGCAGTGATCAAAGAACAGAGGGTCCAGAGATCCTGGCAAGCCGGGAGCCTTGTTCTGGAGGGCCCCGTAGACTGGCCCCTTGCCAGTCTTTCCCCTTAGTGTTGTTGGCACAACTGTGAGAGAATTTCCTTGTCTGCCTTCATTTCCATTAAGAAAATATAGTACTGTATGGTGACTAACATAATAAAAAATGAATAAAAAATAAAAGTAAATAAATCAATTAAATCTAAACATAAAAATAACTTTGAAAATTAAAAAAAAAAGAAAATATAGTCTAGGTATAATGCTGATGGTTGAATTCTGACTTACTTGCAAACACAAAAAGCCAATGTCATTGGATAGTGAGACTATGCAGGTATTAACTTCAACCATTATCCTGGAGGCGAGTCTATTCCCTCCCTCTCTGAGTTCAATGCCAACAGGACCCCCACTGCTTTGCATATAAATATAATACTATAATATTTCTGTGAGACAGAAATCCCAGAAAGATATGATGTAATTTCTGCCTGTCCATAAACTTTCCCACTGGACGACACAGAAGTGTGTAAAATTATATTTCTATTTCCTCACCTTTCCATTTTAGAAGTGAAATTTATATTCACTGTCAGAGAAGAAAAACCTCTAGAACAAAAAAAAATATATATATATGCCCTTTTTTTCTTTTTCCTTTTTTCCTATCTTCATGGCATCCATAAAAATTAAGTCCCAGGCTATAACATAACTTCCCTGCTTTCATTGCCCTCATGATTTTTTTCCTCAGAATTTACACTTAATATACGAGGGTAGTACTATTCCCTGATAGATACCAACCTGGCATCCTGAGCCATGGAGATGTTTGTTCTCCCCTCTAATTTTCTGAAATGCCTATAGTTCATTTTCATGGCTGTATTCTTATAATGTGCTCATTGTTCAAATACCTATCTTCCAAGATCACATTTTCGAGGTAATGGCCTTGGTCAGAGCAGTTATTTGGTTGATGCCCAGTGTGGTGTCTCAGCTGCTGCAGTCCCGCTGTTTAGATTGCTCAGGTTTTGATTCTCATTATGCAGACCTGTTCTGAGAAAGAAGTGGGACAAGGTGGGGCAGAATTTGGAATTATTTATTTTAATGAACTTACCACATTGTGCAACTATCATTATAAATCAGTTTTATTTATTATTTATTTAATTTTTAAGATTTTATTTATTTATTTGGCAGAGAAAGATGCGAGAGAGGGAACACAAACAAGGGGAGTGTGAGAGGGAGAAGCAGACTTCCTGCTGAGCAGGGATCCCAATGCGGGGCTCCATCTCAGGACCCTGGGATCATGACCCAAGCCGAAGGCAGACGCTTAAGGGCTGAGCCACCCAGGCGCCCCTATAAATCAGTTTTAGAACACTTTCATCATCTATAACAGTGCTAATGCATATTCCCTATGAATCCCCATCCTCATACCCTCTCCCTAGACAATCACTTATCTACTTTCTGTCTTGATAACCTTGCCTTTTCTGGGTATTTTAAATAAGTGGCATCATAAAATATATGGTCTCTTATGTCTGGTTTTTTTCACTGAGCCTATGCTTTTGGGGTTTATCTATGTCATAGCATGTATCTGTAGTGCATTACTTTTAATTGCTGAATAGTGTTCCATTGTATTATGACATTTTTGTCTATCCATTCACCAGTTGTTTGACACTTAGGTTGTTTCCAATTCTGGATGCCTTATGAATAATGCTAAGAACATTTGGTTACAAGTCTTTGTGGGGACAAATGTTTTCATTTCTCTTGGGTAGTTATGGAACTATTTTTTAAAACAGCTTTATTGTATTGTAATTGACGTACAATAAACTGAATATATTTAAAATATACAGTTTGAAGGGTACTGACGTATGTACACACCTGTCAAACTATCACAGCAATCAAGGTAGTGAACACATCCATCACCCCCAAACAACTCCTCCTGCTCCTTTGTAATGTTCGTGCTTATCCTTCCCCACCACTCCCAGCTTCAGACGACCACTGGCTTGCTTTCTGTCCCTATAGGTAAGTTTTCATCTTCTAGATTTTATATGAGTGAAATTATAAAGCATATATTCTTTTTTTTTTTTGGTATGGCTTCATTCGCTCAGCAAAATTATTTAGATTTATCCATGTTGTAGTGTATATCAATAGCTCATTCTTTTTTTATTGATGAGTAATATTTCACAGTCTGTATATACCTCGGTTTATTCATTCTGTTATGAATTTTCGTTCATCTGCTATGAGTTTTCGGGGTGTCTCCATTTTTTTTTTTGCCTATTACAAACAAAGCTGCTTTAAACATTCATATTTGTATGAATACAGCCTTTCCTTCCTCTTAGGTAAATTCCCAGGAACGGGAAGTCTGCATTATACTCTACGCATATGTTTAACTTTGTAGGAAATTGCTAAATCATTTTCCAAAGTGGTTGTTCCATTTTATATTCCCACTAGCCATGCATTGAGAGTTTCTATTCCTCCAGATCCTTTCTATCTTGTTATGGTCAATCTTTTAAATTTTAGCCATTCTAGTAAGTGTTAAGTGTTATTACACTGTGGTTTTAATTTGTGTTTCTCTAATGACTAATGATGCTGACAATCATTTCATGCTCGTATTTGCCATCTGTGCGCCATCGATAGGGAAGCATCTGTTTAAAACTTTTGCCCATTTAAAAATATTAGGTGGTTTGCTTTTTGAATATTGAATTTTGAGAGT
This sequence comes from Ailuropoda melanoleuca, assembly GCF_002007445.2. Taxonomy (NCBI): domain Eukaryota; kingdom Metazoa; phylum Chordata; class Mammalia; order Carnivora; family Ursidae; genus Ailuropoda; species Ailuropoda melanoleuca. The sequence goes on along the minus strand of NC_048223.1, from coordinate 109,619,863 downwards.
TCTTTATAAATTCTAAATACAAGTCCTTTATCAGACATATGCTTTGCAAATATTTTCTTCCTGTCTGTGGCTTGTCATTTTATGAATCAAAAGAAAATTGAAGCAACTATATTAATATCAGATAAAGTAGATTTCAGAGCAAAGAATGTTACCAGGTACAAAGAAGTTAATTTCATAATAATAATAGGGTCAATTTATCAAGAGGACATGCATAGCAATTCTAAACACTTTTGCAGCTAATAACAGGGATGTAAAATACATGGAGCAAAAACTGTTAGAATCATAAGGAGAAATAGGCACAATAATAGTGGGGGATTTTAATCTGTCCCTCTCAATAATGCATAGAAAAAGTAGGCAGAAAATCAGGAGGGATATAGCAGATTTGAATGGCAGTATCAACCTATTTCACCTGACTGATATTTATAGAACACTCCACTCCACAATGTGTAGCAGAGTATACATTGTTTCAAGTGCACATGGAAAATTTGCAAGATGGACCCTACTCTGGCCCATAAAATAACTGTCAATAAATTTCAAAGTATTTATTATACGACATTTTTTTCTTTGCCCTCACAATGTTGTACATGCAACAAAGCATGACTTAGACTGATCACCAACTCTCAGGGCCTGTGTCCTCTGTGGACCTGGTGTCCATAGGTCTTCTACGTGTCCAGCTCACAGGAGAATCAGAGGCATGTAGCTTCACGTTCCCAGGTTGCCCAGAGCAAACTACTCTCAACAAACACTCTTCCACAGCCTTGAGAAGTTCCATCTAATTTTAGTTCCTTCTTAACTCCTCGTTGATCTAATATATAAATGTCAACTTGCTCTGCCCTAGTATGGAGCCAGTATGCTCATTACAAATCACTCGTATCACCTTCAAAAGGCAGGTCTAATCAATATGCAAAATATTAATATTTTGCATGGAAAAACTGGATTATTTCACCACTCTCATGATGAAATTTAGAGTATAATCCTTTTATCTCTAACGTAAGATAGTTATTAATGGAGGAAACATGGTATGCAATAAAGGGTATGGGCTCTAAAGATCAGCTGAGCCGAATTCAAATGACAGTTCTGAAATTATTAGGAAAGAGGTCTTGAGCCAGTCATTTAACTTCCCTGAACCTAAGCTCTCTCACTTAAAAATAGAAATTAATAACCACTAAGTCATGATTTTCCTCCAAGAGTTTGTGTATAGCATAAAGCATCAACCTGGAATACAGTACACAATAAATAATGGCTTTTATAGTCAAGTCTTTGTTATACAGGTTTATGTTAATAATGGTAAATAATAAGAAAAGATATTGTATTTGTTACTTTTTTATACACTATGATGACTATATATACACATCTATGACATACATTATATATATTGACAGTGTAAATACTAATTGATGTAAAAATATATGAGTACTTGATTTTAAGTAAGTATATACATGCTTTTATTGTCACATGTTTTATTTTAGGCATTCCTTTTTTTTTTTTTTGCTTCTACCTTTCGGCCTCCTTCACCCATTTCTCTTTCTCACACCCTGCCTCTGGAAATCCCTGATCCATTCTCTTTATCTCTGAGGTTTCCTTTTTTTTTGGTCTGTTTTGTTTTGTATTAGATTTCATATATAAGATTTCATATATAAGAGAGATCATAGGGTATTTGTCTTTCTCTGTATGACTTTTCATTTAGTATAATGTTCTTCAGGTCCATCCGTGTTGTCACAAATGGCAAGATTTCATTCTCATATATACATACAGACCACCATTTCTTTATCCATTCATCCACTGATGGACACCTAGGTTGTTTCCATATCTCCGCTATTGTAAATAATGAGGCCATAAGAATGGAGGTGCATATATGTTTTTGAGTTAGCATTTTCATTTCCTTTGAATAAATATCCAGAAGTGGAATTGCTGGATCATATGGTAGTTGTATTTTTAGGTTTTTGAGGAAACGTCATACTTTTTTCCATAGTGGCTGTACTAATTTACATTCCCACTATCACTGCACAAGTGTTCCTTTTCCTCCACATTTTTGCCAACACTTTTTATTTCTTGTCTTTTTTATATTAGACATTCCAACAGCCATGAGGTGATATCTCATTATTTTGACTTGCATATCCCTGATGGTTAATGATGTAGAGTATCCTTTCATGTACCTGGTGGTCATCTGTATGTCTTCTTTGGAAAGATGTCTATTCAGACCTTCTGCCCATTTTTTAAAATCAGGTTTGTTTGTTTAGACACTGGGTACTTATGAAATTGTAGTGTTATTTGGAGAAGAGGAGGGAAATTCCCATTGAGAGAGTAAGGGGAAAGCACCCATTCACAAAAACAGGTGGTCCTGTGGCTGACTCTGCTGGTTGCTCAGTAAAGCAATGTCATCTCCTTCTTGGGTATACAGCTATACTTCCCTTCCAGCCTGCTGGGTGGTTAGGCATGGTTATGTGACTGAGTTCTTGCCCATAGAATCTGAACAGAAGAGCAGTGCCAAAATTATATGCCTGGTCCTTAAAAGTCCTTCAGCATGTGCTCTTCATGTTCTTTTCCTTTTAAATAGTAGATCACAGTGAGACTCTGGAGGATGGTGGAAGAATCTTGAGTCCCTGAATCATCACAGGGAAGGAGAGTCTCCCACCAGCCATGTACACAGTCCTTGGGTTTTTATTTAAGCAAGAAGTACTCTGTTACTGTTTGACCATTGACATTTTGGGGTTTATTTATTTCAGCAGGTGACCTACACTAACTACTAGTTAGTATTGTGTTTGGTCACTTGGTCTGCCTAGTAGATCATGCAGAAAATAGAAACAGGTTGCTCTGTAACAGATAAATGTGTTGTCTAAGTATAAGCTGCAATTATAACTAAATGTATTTGCTTTAGGCCTACATTTGTAATATATTTTGACAGTTTTAGTTTTGTTCTAGTCATATTTTGCATTTGTCTGTGACTTCCATCCAGCCTCATCCCCCCGCAAATAATTAAGAATCTAAAATTTAAAATTTTTGAGAAAAACCTAAATAGATGGCTGCATTTCTGTCATTTAGAAGATCCTTGGCTCTTCCCAAAACTACCCATCCTTTAAGGGCTGGCTCAAAGTCTTCCCTTCTTCCAGAAAGCTTTCTGGATGCTCTAGCACAGAAAAGTCTCTCCCTTCTCTGAACTTGTACAGCCCTGAGAACCTGGACTATCTGTTAAGCTCTAAGGCATACATTGCCCTTTTTTGATAATTACCTTTTAAATATGTCTCTTATCCACTCCTTTTTCATCCATCCATCCATCTATCCATCCATCCATCCATCTATCCATCCATCATCCATCCATTAGCCATATATTCAAGTACTTACATTGTTTTAGGGACTGTGCAGGGCACCACGTCTACAGAGATGAANACATTGCCCTTTTTTGATAATTACCTTTTAAATATGTCTCTTATCCACTCCTTTTTCATCCATCCATCCATCCATCTATCCATCCATCATCCATCCATTAGCCATATATTCAAGCACTTACATTGTTTTAGGGACTGTGCAGGGCACCACGTCTACAGAGATGAGTACAACACAAGGCTCTGCATTCACATGTATACATGTATATGCAGGAACAGATCTGTGATCAAGTAGTACTCTAAAATTTAATAAAATATCATGATAATAGTGTATAAGAAGAACTTTGATGCATTGACGGAGGGGCAGGGTTGCAACTGCAGTTATGATCACTTGGGTCTTTACATGTACCAGACCCTCGCTGAGTTCCTTGTGCTCACTGTCTCATTTCATCCTTGTAAGTATGCTGTGGGGGCACTATGAGTTTGTCTGGGCTTCTGTAACAGAATACCATAGACAGGGTGGCTTATACACAACAGACATTTATTTCTCACATTTCTGGAGGCTGGAAGTCTAAGATCAGGGTGATAGCATGGTTGGATGAGGGCCCTCTTCCAGGTTAAAGATTTTTGTTCTTTCTTCACATGGTGGAAGGGGAAAAGAGAGTTCTCTGGAGTCCCTTTTATAAGGGCACGTATTTATGAGGGCTCTGCCCTTATGACCTAATCACCTCCCAAAGACCCAACCTCCTAATACCTACCCTTGAGGGTTAAGTTTCAACATATGAATTTTGGGAGGACACATTCAGGCTACAACAGGCATTAAGCCCATTTTACAGATGAGGAAATGAAGGCATGGAACATTAGTCTGATTTGCCTAAGGTCACTTGCTGCATGAGTATCAGGGCCAAGATTAAAACCCTGGATACTCTGATTTCTCAAGACTTCTAACCCCTAAACTCTCCAGGCCTCCTTTGAAGGATCAGTAGCTGATAATTGAGTGTAGAGGAGAGGGAGTTACAGACAGAGGGAACCGTATGTGCAGGGCTCAGAAGATGAAAGTGTGTGACAAGTTTTGAGGTTCTGAGAGAGGATGAGAATCAGGGTGAGGATGGAGGAGCTAAGGGGGGAGTAGGAGGTTGAAGCCTGTTTTCAAAGGGCCTTGGCATCACTGTTAGGAGTGTGAACTGAAGCTGGGGGGCAGTGGGAGGCCACTGGAGTCATTTAACCTAGAAGTGACTCCATGATGATGAGTATTTACTCAATGCCAGGCACCGTGCTACATGTACTGCTTGCCTGTGCTTCTCCAACCCTGTGAGAATACTATTGTTACCCAGAGGTCGGGGAAGGGAAAACTCAGGTACGGAAAAGTCAACCAGCGTGACCAAGGTCATTCGGTGAGAAAGTGACAGAGGCAACTGTTTCAATGTGAGTCCAAGTTCTTAATCACTCTCCTCTAGAAAGCCTCTCATCTTCTATGATTTAGAAATGCCCCTGACTGGCAGAGCCCAGTAAGGCAAGACTAAGATCAAGGAAAATGCATTCCTCCTTCCCTGGGTTGACCTTTGAGTTATAGTTTTCTTTTGCAAAGACTTATAAATTTTTAAGAATTATAAAGATGGGCTATTATTTATGCTGAAGATCCTTCCCACCATCACTTCTCCTAGGAGAAAAATGCCTGCTCTTTCTCCAAGTGTCAGAGAAAGACAGCTCCTTATTTTGGACAATTTTCTGGTTGTCTGTAGTGAGTTACAGTTATCCTGTTTTGTGTCTCTAGAAACCTATGCCTGTCCTCAGGGAGGCATTACCTATTTGCAGAAGCCTTAAAGCACCACCAGACCTGCTCAGGCAGAACATTCACTGCTGCTGCATTCTGATTGCATTATGACTTTCTCGATGTTTGTAATATCATGTGTAAATAACAATTTGCAGCATTCCTGGGAGTACCTTTTTGTATCCAAGTAGGGTAACCAAAAATGTATCCATAATTTGGTCACCAACTTATCTTTTCCTGCTCTGATGATTTGAATCACAAGACCAGAGATAAACAGGCACTGTGCACTTCTTAACGCATAACTATTTAACTTCTATGAATGTTGTCACATCCAGCATCCCCCCTCATCCCCAACCTCACACAAAGTTCTTCTCTTTGTTGTTATTACAGAGGTCAGGGGGACAGCTTTTCTTGATGAACATCCCAGGTTGCTTCCAGTAGTGACAAAGTCACACAAAGGTGATGACATTTGGAAAGTAGAAGGAAAATGTTAAGCCAAAGTAGGGCTCACATCTAAGGCTGAAGATCCAGGGTATCTATAGGATCCCTGTGTACACCCTGTGCATATTTACCATAAAGTGCACTTATCAGAGGCACTGAAATCCAGCCTTGTTCCTCTTACCAGCCTCTGAGACCATGAGGTTCCATCAGGCCAGAGCAGGAACCTTTACCTAATTTGCAGAAGAGGCACCATATGCACTAACGAAAGGCTTAGATCCCTGGTTCCATGTCATGGACTGAATGTTTGTGTCCTCCACTCTCCAAATACATTTGTTGAAGCCCTGACCCTCAATGTGATGGTAGTAGGAGGTGGAGCCTCTGGGAGGTAATTAGGTTTAGATGAGGCTATCAGAATGGAGTTCCCATGATGGGATCAGTGTCCTTATTTAAAAAGGAAGAGAAACCAGAGCACTTGCTCTCTTTCTTTCTGCTATATGAGGACATAGAGAGAAAGCAGCTGTCTGCAAGCTGGGAAGAAGGCTCTCACCAGGAGTTGAATCTGAAGGTAACTTGATCTTGGTCTTCCCAATTCCCAGAATGGTGAGAAATAAATGTCTGTTCTTTAAGCCAGCCAGTCTATGGTATTTTGTTATAGCATCCTGCGCTGGCTAAGACAGTCCAATTCCCAATTCAACCGTGAATTTCCTAAAGTGTAACTATGACCCTTTTGGTTGCAGGTAGAAAAAAAAAAGAGCTTTGAATTATCTTAAGCAGAAAGGGAAACCTATTTAATGAAAATAGAAGGTATCTTTATAAGGACTTGAGTTGACAAATGCATACACTATGTGTATCTCACTATGTATAAATTTTCCGTCAATAAAAATAAGCAATAAATGAACTCTACTTAATGATATGTATGCTAAAGTGTTTAGGGTAGTGATATTTGCAACTTAAGTTAAAATGCATGAAAAGTAGGATGACTTTGTGGATAAAAGATGAATAGACAGCTATGTGATAAGGCAGATTTGGAAAATTGTCAACTGTAGAATCTAGGTAGTAGCTGTGTGTTCACTGTGTAATTCTTACCACATTTATATATTTTTGAACATTTTTAACAGAAAATGTCAGACCAAGAACCCAAGAATCAAGCTGTAGTTGGACCTCCATAACAGTAGAACTATCAGGTTAGTCTCACTCTCCCTAGTTTATTTCCCTCTATGTGTCATGTCAGCCTACTTTCACTATTGCAGAGTAGCTTTCCCTATATGGACAGAAACATGACTGCCAAGACCTCACAGATTTACATCTTATGGCTTTAGTACCAGAGAGGAGACTGGCCAAATAATCTTTCTGCTTCCAAGTCCAAAAGTCCAGGAGGAAAGACTCATTAACCCATTTTTGGACCAATCAAATGTGGCCAGTAGGGCAAGGCCATATAAGCAAATGGTATCTGTTTAGAAAGCGTATGATAAATGACCAAGTTGGAGGAGTGTGGAGAGAGAAAGGCTTCAAGAAGAAAAGAAATGTTTCTCCTGGGAGAAGGTGGTCTGGAATCAGACAAAATAGTGGTGCCTATTACAACAACATAAAAATGGGAAGGACCCATATCATTCACATAATTGAGTTTGTCTCTAAGCAAAGAAAATATTTAAAAGAGTAGTAGACTACATATACTTAGCTAAAGTTATCAACAAAATTTGTTCTTGTAGTTATGTCCCTCAAGCCAAATCTGAGCAGTGTTCTCTATATGTGTCCTTCTATTTAAGTCCTCTCTGTGGTGGCGGGGGGAAGGGGGGCTCCTGGGTGGATCAGCTCAGGTCACGATCCCAGGATCCTAAGATCCAGCCCTGCATGGGGATCCCTGCTCAGCAGAGAGTCTGCTGTCCCTCTCCCTCTGCCCTTCCCCTGCCTGTGCTCTCTCTCTCTCTCAAATAAATAAATACAATCTTTAAAAATAAAAATAAATAAATCCTACCCATAAGATTTATTTCATCTGTTTCTTTCCCCAAATGTCATGGTCATCACTGATCTATTTCTTCCTCCCACTGCATTTCCTGATCATACAATGTTTTTTTTTTATTGATAAATGGTTTTGTATGTAGAACTCATCTCTCCTAGATTCTAAGCTCCACAAATATCTTTATAGTAATTGTTATTGTTAACATGAGAAATTGACAATACCTTTCTTCTATTCTCTGCAATTTGTAGCCCAATCCCACATAAACTGTAGGTAATTACATATTTGGGAAGAGATTTAGGGAAGATGAGGTTTCATATTAGTTGTATGAAGTACTTTGAATATTTATATAGCAGGAAGAACAGATTAGTGGCAGGGTTATGATTTTTTCTTGATACATAAATGGGTTCCAGGCTTTGAGTAATATGTTAATGAAAAATCTCAAGATGAAAGCTCAAACCCAGAGTATAAAATACGAGACTGCTTTTTGCTGTGAAAAAAGTGAGGACACAATGACTTCACCTTCTCTACTTAGGGAAATCTTACCATAGGGAAAAAAAAAGTTCAGAAGATGTATATAAAGAGACATTCTTTCTAGAAGGTGATGGAAAACTTAACACAGATTTCCAAATCTGAGTCTTGCTAAGTTTTATTAATTTATACTACCTGATAATGGTCAATTTGAATTTATGGAAAGTAAGAATTACATGGTATGTGATTTATGTGGTATGATTAAAAGGCAAAAACACCAATCAACGAAGTGTCACCAGAAAATGTTCCATAGACAGCACCCTCTTTAGTGAATGAATTTTGAAAACTTTTCATTTTAGGATGCAAACAAATGCTCCCTGAGTGACTGAAAACGGCTTGTTTAAAGTAACTTCCCTTTTGGAGCACCTGGGTGGCTCAGTCAGTTGAGCATCTGACTCTTGGTTTCTGCTCAGGTCATGATCTCTGGTGGTGGGTGGAGTCCGTGTCAAGCCCCCTGATTGGTTCTGTGCTCAGCCTGGGGTCTGATGAGATTTTTCTCTCTCTCCCTCTAACCCTCCCCCACTCATGGGCTAGTATTCTCTCTCTCTCTCAAATAAATAAATGAACACAATCTTTAAAAAGGTAACTTCCCTTTTATATGTGTTTTCTACATGTCTATATTGTTGTTGGATTGAATCCCCATGTGAGTTTCTAACATTTTAACGGTAGGGTACTTTAGAGTTTAAAAGTCCATTCTCATGCAACTTGACTTGATCTCCTGAGGTAAACAGGTTTTGAGGCTTGCCAGAGGTTAGAAGCCCATTGAGTTGTGGGACAGACTAAAAATCAATATAATCAATTTCTAATACACCAGGCAACTAGTAACCACTGATTTGAATTGGACTAGTTCTAAATTACTTTTAAGGTTGTGTTTTTATTGTTGTTTGTTTTTGTTTTTTTGAGACAGATAAGTGTGCCCATAGGGTAAAAATTATAAGAGTGAAAACCTCCTAGATAATTTAGGCTCTTAGGAACAATGCTTATGAGGTGTTAGGGACAGGGAACACAGTGAGCCCAACCAGCTGATTTTGGCTGACTTTGATTGCATTGCACTGTAAAATTTATGATTTCTTTATTTTTCACTGTTTCAATTGGAAGGGTGCCTATTTGTCTATCTTACACACATAAACATGTATACAAACAGATATTTATATAAATTATCATTTTATCCTTTTTTATCTGGCAAGAGCAGATAATTAGAATTAAATTGACCTTGTGAAGTTCCATTCAGAATCCTTCCTCCTTCCCTTCCATCTGTACTGATTCTGTAGAGGAATTTTTTTTTAAGGAAATTGAGTTCACTGTATATTTAAACCAATGTGTTTAGCTGGTGGCTATGCAGGTTCAATTAACTCCTTTAACAAACTGGATGGAAAGAGGTTATTATATTATGTTTCAAGCCAATTAGGGTTGTTTTGGTTGAATGCTCCCTCTTGTAAACTTATTTGAAGTTAATAAAACATGGTACTGAACTATACTTCATAACAGCAAAAGTCTAGAGGGGAAATAGAAGAAATATAGTAAGTACAAAGCATTTTGAAGGTATTTTATTATTACCTGTGCCAATGTCTTTATTATTACATAATAAAATGAAGTTTCTTCAATGGGTCACAGTATGGTGAGGTTGCAGGAACATGGCACTGGGAACTCTTAGCCCCAAGTCTGAATGCCAGTTCTATGACTGTGGAGTCTTGAACTTACTTTTCCTAATCTGGAAAGTGGAAATAATAATCCTGTTGCCCCAAAGATCCAATGATATAGTGAATACAATGTGCTTTGAAAAGTATGAATTATAAGTTAGAACTTATAAAATAAAGATGGAACACTAGGTGGTCTTTCTGAAAGTTTTTAAAATGTATAAGGAGAATTACTTTTCTCAAAACAAATGTTCCTAAGCAGAAATTTTATATACAAAGCCTGAGTTTAATTGAGCTGAACATATATAATCAGCCCTCTCCCTCACTTGGCCTAATTATACTGCAAGTGAAAAAGGACTTCATAAAAGGCAAAAACAAAGCAAAATTACTTCTGCAAAAGCAGATAGTTTCTCCAAGTGATGGAGATAGATCATCAGGATAAGTGGAGGGGGTTCCTTAAGAATCCTACAGCCGAAGGAGAGGTCTGCTTAGCCAGCACCTGCAAAAGGTCTAGTGAGCTAGTAACTTTGAGCACTGGGACCAATCAAGGGGACCCAGATCATGGCCAATAGTCCAAGGGCTGACAGTGGTGATGGACTGTCCTCCCAACAACACTTCCAAGTACATACGATTATCCACAATTCACAGATAAGGTACTGATGCTCAGGAAGATTTCAAAACATGCCCAAGGACAACTGCTAGTCAGTGAAGGAAGTGAAATTTGAGCCAGTTTTTTCATTGAGGAACTAATAATAGTCCATGTCTTTTGGTCATCTGTACTGACCCAAAAAGGTGGGCATTTTTTCCTTCAGAGGAGAGTCAGCCTCCCTCTGGGAAGCTTGCTTCCTCTTTCCCACCCATGCCTAACCCAAGGCTGTTACCCTGCTTGGCCTTTTGCTTTTGGAAAAACTTCTGTAAGTTCTTTATCACATGCTAAGATCAGAAAGTCCCAGGAAGGTTCCTAGAAACGTAGCAAAATAATAGTGGTCAATATGTAAAATATTATATAATTTGCTATTATTTACTGCATTGTGATTTTTTTCTCCCAAAGTAATTACATGTTTATGAAGGAAATTCTCATGCTTTAATTTGGTCAAAAGAAAATCTGAAGAGTGTAATCAGTGTATCAAGTACTTAATGACTCCTCAAGTGATCCAAGAACATTGCTTTAAATAATTCTCCGGATTGTGCTTGTTAAGGAAATGTGCAAAAAGCCTCCTGATGATCTTTTCCCCAGAGCTCTCCATGTCAGCAAGGCCATGGAGCTCTGACATCTCTAGGAGTCCTGTTTTAGGCTACTTCTTAGGTAGTCTTTCAGTTAAAGACCCAACAACAGATGGGTAGTCTTTTTTTTTTTTTTAAGATTTATTTATTTATTTTAGAGAGAGAGAGTGAGAGAGAGTGTTTGTGCTGGTGGGGGGAGAGCCAGATGGAGAGAGAGTCTTAAGCAGACTCCCTGCTGAGCTCAGAGTCCTACACTGGGTTCTATCCTACAACCCATGAGACCGTGACCTGAGCCAAAACCAAGAGGCAGATGCTTACACGACTGAGCCACCCAGGGGCCCCTGACGTCCTTTTTTAAACCTAGTCATTCACATTAGATCATCTGAAGGTGGGAAGAATGTAGATTTCCATGAGCAGTCACAAAATCTGAGAGCTATTTTTCCCTTTCCAGAAATTTCACTTGGATTTGATTTTCCTCCTGAGGCTTAAGATGTTATTGCCTGGTGGCATGGTACCATGCTTTGGTTGAACCAAGTAGGAAAGAGGTTCATTGTATTTTGTGACTGTGATCCTTCCTAGTCAGATGAAATTAGCTCTACTCTCCCTAATGAAAGGCCGAAGAAATAAAAGTCCTTCCAACATATTTCATGAAGTTAGGGTAGTGGATGCTGGGATTGTTATTTGATCTCATAATTAGGAATGAGGTATTGATTGGAGGAAGAGAGAGGTCCTCTCTTGGAAAAGCTCAGCCAGACACTGTCTCTACAGTGACAGGCTTTCTCATTTACTTTATGACCAGATTCACCTTTGCTGATTCAAACTCTGATTTTGGGCAGTCACGATCTTCTGGGCTTGGCCTGAGTCATTGAGAAGGACAGATCCCCACAGGGCAGGCCTTTATCCTGGGGAAGTCGTGGCTGGAATTTGGTGGTTCCACTTAAATTAAGTTCAGCATCCTGGGGAAAAATAAGCAGGATAAGGATTGTGATGGGAACTATCTAGTTTTCCTGGGCATGCACATATTTCTAATCACTTAGAAAACACTATATAATAATAATGAGTTAGCAATAATGTTACAGTTTGGGTTATACAGTATGTGCCAGACATCATGGTAAGTATGCTGTATCTCCTTTAATCCTCATAATAAACCTTGTGAGATAGATACTATTACTATCCTCATTTTCCTTCCTTTCTTTTTGTTTTTTGTTTGTTTATTTTCTGGTTCGTTTTGTTTTTAGATGAGGCAGCTGACGGTTAGAATTGCTAAGTGATTTGACAAAAGCCATGTGGACAAGGTGCAAAGATTTAAGCCCAAATCCGTCTATTCCAAGCAGACTGTTCAAACACACACACACACACACACACAGTTTACATTTATTATCTCCATGTCTGTCCCTCTCCCTACTAAACGTCATGAGTTCATATTCACACAACCAATTCCAACCCCACAGCACAGGGGACATACTAATCTTCCCTGTCTCCATAGTTACAACCCTAACTTGCACAGCATTTGCACAGATTACATATCACAGTGTAGATAAACCTCCATCCTTCCTGCCACATGGTGCCCCGTGTGAATTGGAAAAAGATGTCCCTTCCTCAAGGTAGAAAGTCAGCAACTGAATGTGACTGGTTTCCTGCTCCTGCTCGCCTTCTCGGCTGGATACCTTTGTTGAAATGCCCGACTAGAATAAGGTGACACGGACGGCCCGCAGACTTGGAACATAATAAGTGGTAAATTATTCATGTTCAAGGCCAAGTCTTTCAGGGAAACACCATAGATACATACATATAAATAACTTATGATTAATATTTTTTCCTTGGAGAATTTTTCATAACTAACAGGGTAGTGGAATGAAAAAGAGTCACTAAGGTTTTCCACTTGGGTGGGAAAATCAGTGCAATCTGGTGTGTTGTCAATATTACCAATTGTATCTGACTGAACATAAATGAAATNGGGTGGGAAAATCAGTGCAATCCGGTGTGTTGTCAATATTACCAATTGTATTTGACTGAACATAAATGAAAGTGGGGTGATGGGCCTATTACAGATTATGTTTTTAACCTGATGCCTGGCTATACGTCACCCTTAACTCTGAATCAGAAGCAGGTTGAAATAAAAATAAACCTACCCCTGTCTTCAAAAGCTTGGCTAGCAGACAGGAAGAAGCNAGAGTCACTAAGGTTTTCCACTTGGGTGGGAAAATCAGTGCAATCCGGTGTGTTGTCAATATTACCAATTGTATTTGACTGAACATAAATGAAAGTGGGGTGATGGGCCTATTACAGATTATGTTTTTAACCTGATGCCTGGCTATACGTCACCCTTAACTCTGAATCAGAAGCAGGTTGAAATAAAAATAAACCTACCCTGTCTTCCAAAGCTTGGCTAGCAGACAGGAAGAAGTTGATCTACTATAACGTGGAGTATATAATTCAAAATGACATTGAAGTTAAGGATAAAAAAAGAAAGCCTTGCCTAATTTCATGTACATGGTCAATAAAATTTGCTGACAGATCTATGAGCTTCGACCTGCTAAACACTCTTCTGCTGAATTTTTTCACTGACTTGTATTTGAAGAGAGGCAAATGAGCTCGTCTTCAGGCCCTTCAGATGATCTTTCCCCAGGACCTGATGGGGAAATCTGTCAGAGAAACAGATTAAATTTGACTCCATGCTGCTGATGTCTGAGGCCCTGACATGGAGGTTCTAAAAATGACCCAGACCGCCACC
>NC_048223.1:109534076-109606024 GCF_002007445.2 Ailuropoda melanoleuca | reverse complement strand
TTTTTTTTTTTTTTTTTAAGATTTTATTTATTTATTTGACAGAGATAGAGACAGCCAGCAAGAGAGGGAACACAAGCAGGGGGAGCGGGAGAGGAAGAAGCAGGCTCACAGCAGAGGCCTGATGTGGGGCTCGATCCCATAATGCTGGGATCACGCCCTGAGCCGAAGGCAGACGCTTAATCGCTGTGCCACCCAGGCGCCCCAGGAATAACCTTCTTTTTCACCTTCTGTTGTCTGGCAAATTCCCACCACAAATGGGAGGGAAACATCACCCCCCTGGGAGCAAGAGGGAATCCCAGCTACTTCTTTTTCAGGGTCAGCCTGTGTGCAGGCAGAGTAGATGCACCTCTGAGTGACCATCGCAGGGAAGGCTCTCCCGCCTCCACCTGTATCCTCTATCTAGTTGGACTGCAGAGGTTAGGTGTGGTTTTAGAATGAAACAGATCAGAGTTGGAACTCGCTTCCCCCATTTACCAGCTGTGACACACGAGGCAAATTGTCATTTCTCCGTTAGCAAAATGGGGTCAATGTATCTGTTGTATAAGATTGATGTAAGGAGGCAATGGGGTAACATGGGAAGAACTTGGTGTAGTGGCTGGAACTAAGTAAAAACACGATACCTGGTAACTGTTATTGCTTCAACTTAAAATTCTAACTGTCGAGAAACATTCCTTTAGCTTAAATCCTCCACACACACATATTTTAGGGCCACCTGACAGAGGAACCTCATTATGTTACCATCACCCGGTGTGAATCAAGATCCCTGGTCACTTTCCTACATGAGATGAGTGAACTGGGCACGTGGGGGCGGCCAGGGGTGAGTACGGAGGAAGTAGGAGTAAATTATGTTATATTTCGTAGAATTGCCCTAGCTCCGGATTCATATTTCTTAAAAAGAAACATTGGGTCACCTGGCCAGATGTTACTTCGTTATTACCAGCATGTGGTCCCAGAGCCAGCCCCCTGTGCTGCTGGTGGGGCATGGAGTAGAAGGGGCTAGATTGTAAACAGAAGAACCTTTAATTATATTCTCAAAAAGGAGAACCACAAAGCTAAGACTCAGGCCATCATTCTAGAAGCGAAAAATCAGGGAAAAGAAGAGGAGGGAAGACAGAAGCACATGAGAGGCTCAGAATAACTCTCTGACTTTTAACTGTCAGCATCAAGGCAATTGGAATACACAGAGATTTCCTGAACAGATTATATCTAAAGCTAAAACTGTAGGTAACGGTTTTAAAAAACTAGCCCCAAATTCTCTAGCTTGAAATGAAGTTGCATCATGGTGACAGGTGCACGGGGTCGAGTCACATGACCTGGGTGTGACTATCAGGTAGAGCACTGGCTGGTGGTGTGACCCAGGCCTCAGCTCCTGCCTCTGTGGAATGGGAATAATAGTAAATGATAATAATACCACCTGCCTCATATGGCTCTTGTGGAAAGTAAGTGTGAATGTGTAAGTGAAGTGATTAGCCAAGTGCTTGACATCTAAGTACTCGATAAATACTTTCGTGGCCCTCAGCATTATCGTCACCAGCATCATAATCACACTCTAATTCATGAAACGGGAAACAGTGGTATCTGAAATGGACTAGCAGTGGAGAGTGGGGGGAAATATCTACAGCAAATCAGGGTTTACTCTATATTATTCCAGATAGACTTGAAGTCAGGAGTTGGTCAATTATAACTCAGGCACCTTAAAACCAAAGCTGTTCAAAGGCATAGAACGGCTATGGAAATAGAGCTGAGAAAATACTTTGCATCTAGAAACAGAGACGCTGCCTAGTAGATCTTTCGATGAGTCAAACAACACCAGGGCATCAGTGAAGTCTCCACGAACAGAAGACAGCTGGTTCTAGGGCTCAGGACCCCAGATGGCCTGCAGGAGATTTTGATGGTGAAGGAGATGTGGATTTAGGATCCTCAGCTGGGAAGGCGTGTGTTCTGTGAATAAATGGAAGAGCCAAACCACACAGGGCAGGCAGCTACAGGCTTTCTTGGGCATTAATTTTACTTAGCATCACGAATGTTTAAATGCTGCAAACACACATAAGCATGACAAATGGGAAAGCACAAAATGACCATTAGGATTATAATATGTGTGTGAGGAAGCCATTGAGACACTCTCTGCAAATAAAGGGTCATATAAATACTAAATAATTCTACTCCTTATTATTATTAATAATGTGTCATCTGGCCAAAGCCATTTCTTAAGTACTTTATGTTCTCTGTTGGAATCAAGTCATTAATTCCATTTATATAGTTAATGGGGAAGCCCTGAGTCCAAATTAGGTTCCTGGGAAGATGTATGAGAATTACTGGCAAGGGGAGATCCTTTATCCCTTTTTGCCCCTCTGTGAATGTGAGGTTGCTTTTACACCCAATGCTTTTTTGCCCCTGAATTCCACTTGGATGAGACCCTGGAATAATACCCTGGAAAGAAGTGGCTATTATACCTCATGATGGTTTTGAGTCTGATGACCTATGGCTAGGACCTCAGAATAACCCTGGTCCATTAATAAGCCCCTTACACAGCAGTCACGTTCCAATCGGCCCCAGCAATCAGCTTTCTCTGTGCAGAGTGAAATAGGACAGAATGGGAGAATTCCCAATGGTGTGCTCCTCTCAAACTCTGCAAGGCAATTAGTCTATCACCCTTGTCCAAAATGGGGGCAGTAAAGGAAGGTGGCTAAGAGTGTGGGCTCTAGAGTCAGCCACGCCTGCTTCCTATCCCAGCACCAGTATCTGAATCCTCATTGGTTAGTTTGCTTAATGTCTTCCAGACCAAGTTGTCTCATCCTTGAAAGAAAGATTGAGCCTTTAAAACAGCTATAATAGTAACTACTTTTAGATTTATTAGATTTATTTAATTTTATTAGGAAAGGAGGGAAGGAGGAAGATGGAGAAGCAAGGAAGGGAGGGAGGAAGGCAGAGAGGGAGTAAGGGAGGAAGGGGGGAAGAAAGGAAGGAAGGAAAGGAGGAAGGAAGGGCACACACGCCCTTCAGCTGGACATTGGCAGAAGACAGAGGTATTGGTCATGCCCATAAGGGGCAACGAAGGAGGCAACTCCTGAATTGTTGATAGTGACACTAAATGACAATTGTCACCCTTGAATTCAGTAAGATTTGCTATAAAATGGGAGATTTGTTAGAAGGTAGAAGGCCTACGCCCTGCAGGCAGTTGCCACTGGGCTCTGGAGCTGGCCGGTGCCGGACTACCTGCTCCTTCCCACCAGGAGAACAGGGGCACAGGGCAGGCCATCATGGAGATGCCATCTCAGTGACTGAGGCATGACTTCTGCCACAGGAGAACAAGTAGTTTTGCCTGATGGCAAAGAGCAGGGATTCGGTTCTCCTGGAGGCATTTGAATGAGTAAATGGTTAGCAACCTGCTGTGTAGGGAAGCTCCTGGTCCTCAGCCCCTCTGTCAGGAGGCCCCGTGCATCAGAGTCCAGCCTCACCAACATCGGAGACCCCTGCCAAATGTGTTCTGCTTACGGGCCATTGATAAAACGCTTAACGTACTGACTCAGTAATGCCCTCGTGTATTTAAAATACAATTAAGGATTCGAATAAAAAGATCCATTCTCATTCTTGACTCTCCTTCAAGTTTACACTCTTCTCCCTTAGATGACTACTTTTTAGTAGTTTTTTTTTTTAATATGTCCCTCTGGGTTTTAAGAAATGCAGCTAAAATATGCATAGGTATAGTCTTTTTTTTCTTTGTTTATGTGGAAAGTGTGGCACTGCTCTGTAACATTTCTTTTAGCATATCTTTTTATTTTCAGAACTTGGAAAGATCTTGCATCATTTTCATAGGTGCAGGATGTGTCATAGCATGGGTATATGATAACTGATTCCATCAATTTCCAAGAGGACGCTCAGGTTGTTCACAATCGTTTGCCATTTCCAAGGATGCTGCAGGGAACAACCAGTATGTGCACTGTTTTATGTGTATGCAGAAAATGCACCATTTTATATGTACTTCTGGAGGTAAAATTTCTAGAGGTAGGCTGCTGTTAAGGATATATGCATTTTCCTTTAGGAAACTATTGGCATTAAATGGGTATTCTGACAACCTAAGTCAAAACTTTAAAATTCATCCTTGAGAGTGCATTAGGTGGTACGTGTTTTCTTCATTCTTTAGGAGGCAGAGATCTTCATTTGAAGTTCCTTTCCAAGTCATCAGTACAGAGCGTTCCCATTTCTTGAAATTAAGAAGCTGCATGACCAACTTAATAATTCTCCTAGAACCTAGCTCTTCCCATCATACATCACCACTCAGACATCTTCATGGGGGTCCTCAGTGGCCACAGTCTGGAAGCCAAGACCTTTCACTCTCAGATTCCAGTAGACATTTCCACTGCTCTGTGCTCCCGGCCCAGCCACACACAGGCCTGGACTCTCCAGATCCAAGCCACCACCCCCTCCCCCTCTTACACAGCACTTCATTTGTCCTCCTCATCTGGTGCTCATTCGTGTTGCCCTGTGTCCAGGGCACATACCTTCTTTCTCTTTCTGGCTACACGATCTTCTGGTGCAGGAGTTTCTCTACCTTTTCCAGGGATGTATTTGCACCAGCAACTGGAAACAGCCTTGTACAAGGTCCGTGCTCAGTAAAGATTTGTGGTGGTGCTCAGCAAATTCTCTCCGGACCCATGACCTGTGGCTCCGCCATCTTTGCACAGAGTGAATGTGGCAGCAACTTCCCTCCATGGTAACTTCTTGTGATTGTTTCTGTGGTGGCACGAGTGTTTCTCACCTTCTCAGAAAGAAGTGCTTCAAACAGCCAGTAGGCCCCAGTGAAGCTGGGCAGCTCCATTTTCCTTCTTTCTGGAAAGCTGCCCACAATAGGCCCTAGTGAGGCCCCACTAGTAAAGAACATTGTTCTGCAATTAGTCTTTGAAAGTTTTGTGTCAAAGTCCCCTGCCATCTGCCCTCTTCAGCTTCTTTCTCTTTAGCTTTAAGAGAGACAAAGCGCTCTGTCCCCACTGAATGAGCTCTCCTACCGACAAAAGACCTTTCCCTTCCTCTCAAGGTTGCAGAGAACTCATCATCTTTTTAGTTTTCAAACCCAGATGAAAGACTTAGTGACAGTTTCAAATTCAGCCTCACAGGTTCGTATTTACACATGGGGACTTAGAAATCCAGTCTAAGAAGCCACTCTGTTGAGCTTAAAGTTTACTTTGTTAGGAATGCATGCTCTTCTCACCATGACTCTGTAATAACGCGAAGACGAGGCAACCAGCGACCTGCTCCTGTATCAATGTCCTCGAAGTGTGGTCCGTGTGCCTTCACACCAGGATCATCTGGGTGACTTTGCTGCACATTAAATTGTGAGAAACTTTGTTCTGACTATTGGGGGTAATTAATGAAAAGCACAGGAAAGCAAAAGGGACTAGGATTCATGATCTACAAATCCTCCCCCTCTTCCTAGACAGCTATACTGGGTTATCCTAGTGGAGTGACATCAGTCATTTGTGCTAGAGAAACCAACCTCCCCAAATCTGCCCAACCTATAAACTGTATAAACCAGGGGGGTGTAATCTGGGGTCTGCAATGTATTAAAACATGGCTATTAAATATTCAGTTGTTTTCTTTAGTTGGGGTGGCTGTCAAGATTCTTCCCGTCGAAACTGTCAGAAATCTCATCTAAATCTGTATTAAGCAAAAAAAAAAAAATTTTTTTTTAACTTCCCAAAGTGAAAGTTTCAAGATTGAGGCATAACTGCATCTTGAGGCTCTGTTGGCTTTGCTTTTCTGAGTGTGGGCTTCACTCTGAGGCCAGCTCTTTCCCGCCATGGTCTCCAGCTCCAGTCTGAGACTCTCCCTACTCAGAAGGAGAGGGTTGTCTTTCATGGTAACTTTAGATGGGGCTGAGTGGTCACTTCTGAGTCAAACACTCTGGCTAGACAGAGTTTATGCTGTCCCAACACACACACACACACACACCGAGAACAGGAGAGAAAGATTCTGGAAAGAACTTCTTACTGCCATTACCAGAAATGGAAATGGATATTATACAGGCAAAACAATAGATTTCACTATGGTTCATACATTAAAAAAATCAACACAGAAACTGATCAATAACCAATAAAAGGCAATGGTACTTTTTTTTTGGAAGATTTTATTTATTTGACAGAGATNGTATTTATTTGACAGAGATAAAGACAGTCAGCGTGAGAGAGGGAACACAAGCAGGAGTGGGAGAGGAAGAAGCAGGCTCATAGCAGAGGAGCCTGATGTGGGGCTCGATCCCATAACGCCGGGATCACGCCCTTAGCCGAAGGCAGACGCTTAACTGCTGTGCCACCCAGGCTCCCCGGCAATGGTACTTTTAATGTACTTTAAAGGTAAATGTGATTTCATAAGAGTGTGGAATTTAGAGTCAAAGGCCCAGATTCTTGCTACTACCTCTAAGAGCCTCTTAGTGCATTCCATTTTTCTGCCCCTAAAACAGAAGCAATGCCTACTCTGAAGAGCTCCTCCTTTCAAAGCAGACATGTCACTTAAAATTACTCATTGAGTGCCTGGGTTTCATCAGATTGTAAAACCTATGCAGGCCAAGCCCACAGCTATCTTATTCAATGTGCATTCCCAGTGCCCCCCCCCAACAGAACTTGACATACATTAGATGCTCAATAAATATTTGAAATATAAATTAAATGAGTTAATACATGGAGCAAATAGAATTGGGGGAAAAGTCAATAAACAAGAATGTTATCGGTCTCGATCTGTGGATTCATATTAGTAGAAAATCAGGTGGTGTGCAGAAGGGAATGTCAGGAAACTCCAATTCCAATCCTCGTTCATTAGGGTCATGGCCTTAAATAATCATCAAAGCTCTGGGAGCCTCAATTTTTGACTCCATAAATGCTGGAGGGATGATTCCTAGAATTCTCACACTACAACTAAATTCTGTTAAGATATATGGTGAATCAGAGTATGATCCCCCAAATATATATTAATGTATAATATATAAGTATAAAATATATATTAAAATATTAATATAAAATGATTGCTCTAGAGTAGACTTTTCGGTCATGGATATGAGTTCTGACCATGGAAGCCACCACTTTCTTTATTATTTATTTATTTATTTATTTATTTAATGATTTTTTATTATATTATGTTAGTCACCTTACAGTAACCACTTTCATCCTTCCTTCCTTTTCTTTCCATTCTTTCTTGTACTTGAATGATTATTAAACCCTTGCTCTGTGTGTTCTGGCTCTGTTGATGATTAAAAATTAATCTCATCAATCTACATCCTTGCCTTGATTAGACACCCCCCACCTGGGTCCTCTAGGTTATGTCTTTGATGACAGTCAAAGTCTAGCCATCAGAGATCTACCATGTGTAATTCCATAAACTGATTAAGAGACATTCTTTTCTGACCTTGATGTATTATGAAAATGACAGAGGCTAATCCCTCCTGAAGTATAATTTTCTGAGAATGGAACTTTGGTCTCAAAATGATGGCCAAGTCCACACTGGAGAGGGGCTTTTCTATGCTAACCTCTTCTGTTTCGTGACTGACTTTTTCCAAAATGGGTTAATTGGGTGGCACTTAGTTTCCCAATAGATTCCCTTGTCTTCAACCATAAATCAATGCTATCCTTGCCAAATTGACTTCCCTGATGAGACTTTGGGAAAGGAAATAACAAATCCTCAGACAATACACTGTATAGCTTCCTATTACTTCAGATCTGCAGGTACTGTAGCTTTCACATGCTGTTTATTAGTTCAATCCATTAAGAGAACAATGATCAAATATAAATACCCCAGGCAGAAACATGACAAGGGCAGGGAAATAGATGACTACTGGCACTCATTTGTAATATAATAAATAGTATTTCAGCATGTTGTAAGTTTTTGACCTTAAGCAAGGGAAATTTGATGACTTTAATAGAGTTTTCTTTTTTTTTTAATGATTTTATTTATTTATTCGACAGAGATAGAGACAGCCAGCGAGAGAGGGAACACAAGCAGGGGGAGTGGGAGAGGAAGAAGCAGGCTCATAGTGGAGGAGCCTGATGTGGGGCTCAATCCCATAACGCCGGGATCACGCCCTGAGCCGAAGGCAGACGCTTAACCGCTGTGCCACCCAGGCGCCCCAGTGACTTTAATAGAGTTTTCTTCACAAGCCTTTTCCTTTCTTCTTCAAAACTCCTTTTTTTAAAATCTGTAGTTCTCTTACAATTGCTTTACAACATAAATCTCCAAGTTTTAAAGCCAGGGTCCACTTGGAGAATGCTCAGTTGGCTGGATGGGCACCCATAGCCTATGGTAAGCAGAGGCTCTCCAAGTTTGGACAAAGCAGAGTTGGAAACATGCTCCCTGCTTACTGCAGAAATCCTACACCCTAGATTTGTAAGAGGCACTGCTTTGGCTCCAACTCCATAAGAATTTAGCTTAAAAAATATACTCTTAGCTTAAGAATTATGAGATTTGTAGTCATATAGAAACCACTCCATTGATGGGAAATTTGGGGCACTAACTTCTCTAAGCTTCAGTTTCTTCATCTATAGGATGTAAGTGACAAAAGTATCACCTCCAAGGGTTGTGGTGAATAGTAAATGTCATTAGGCTTGTAAGGGCTTAGCAGGGCTTGGCACATACCACGTGGTCTGTAAACAGTGGTTATAGATCCGTGGATGTCAGGGTTCTTGCTATCCTCTTCACCCCAGCCTCTTGTCACTGTGTATCCAAAGAAATGCCTTTGGCTCTAGGGGCAGATGCAACCAAAGGCAGGAGGAATCCTGCCAGCATTTCCAGCCCTTCCCCAATCAGCCTGTCTGATAACCAGCTTCTTGATACCCCTGATAGCTTCTTGTCACACCTCTTGTGGAGACTCCTGCATTTCCTTGCTAACTGAATCTTCTTCATTTCTATTATTTTGTGATCTTCTCCCTCTGTGCTGAGTCCACTCAAAACCAACCTGTTTCCATTTACTCTGATGTTCTATCAAGTCTCAGAAAGGAACAGTCTTCAAAAATTCCTTACTTCAAAAAAAACTATTATAAAGGGTGAGCCACACAGAGAATTCTGAACTCATCAAATTGGAAGTATTGATCTCTTTGCCAAGATGGAAGGGAAAAAAACACACTCTTTTCAAATGGCCAATGAACCGAAATACATTGTGTTGGCAGAAGGCTGTAGGGACTTTGTTTTGGGATGAAGAAATAAGAAGGGGTTGAGAAAACAAAAATTGTACCAGACATATAAATCATTAGTCCTATAAAAGTGCAGATATTTGACTCACTGTATAGCAGTATGCCCTATCAATCAGTATCCCTAAGGAAAATATCCTTTGATTTTATTGGGAGAGGGCTGTTACATGCCATTTATAATATTGAGCACTGTAGCATATTAAATGAATAGGGTGCTATAATAATGCCTAACTTCAAGAATCATCATAAAAGACCTCAAGAGTTCAATTAATCCCTCCTGCCATCTTTACATCTGACAGCCCCAAGTGGTTCCAACAATAACCTCAATGGCTTGGAAAGAGTATTCAGGACCTTCAAAAATGTGAAAATGCAAACAATTTTATGCCTTTTCTTTTCTTTTCTTTCTTTCAGATGCATTTATTTTATTTAGAAAGAGAGTGCCTGGGTATGTGCATCTGTGAATAAGGGGAGGGGAGAGAGGGAAAGGGAGAGAAGCAGACTCCCTGCTGAGTGTAGAGCCCCCTGGCTGCAGGGAAGGAGGCGCTCTCTCCCACAAGCCTGAGATGACTGGGCCAGCGGAACCACCCCAGGCTCCTGGGGTCCATCAATTGCCTTGCTAATGAAAGTTTCAGAGTCAGACCTTTTTTAATCATGTGCTTTCCCTATAAGCATTTCTTACTACTTAAAAGGTGTAGTCTTCACTTTCTCTTTTACATCTTCATTTGTATATTATTTTCTCCAAAATGGTATTCTAGTAGGCAATGTGACAAGGGAAATGTAGCTTCCTCTTGCACCACTTAGGTTAGAAGGGAGAGTTACACTATGCTTAAGGCAGCCTAGAAGGTACTGTTACTCAAGGTGCATGTCTCCATGCTCCCAGGAAGGCCAATCCAGTTACAGTAATTGGAAATAAATTGACTCAGATGCTTATGTGCTAAATTAAAATGTTTTCTTTGACCCGAGGTTAGAGCATCCAAAGGGGCATGATCAGAGTTCTCGGAAGCTGTCATGGGTAAAGGAGGCATATTTATAAATCAGAGCTTTCAGGAGGAAGGGAGGAAGACCTGTGAGCTCTGAGCACAGTATTAATGTCATTCCAGCCCAGCCTTCCACCCTGTCCTCCTGGCTACCATCACTTGATTATGCCCATTTCAGAAAACCTGATTAGAATGTGGTTTATGGTCAATTATCTCTCAATTTTTAAAAATGAAAATAAATTATAAATATTTTAGTTTAATGCAATAGTGCCTCGATATCTCTCAGGAGATTTGGGGAAAACATGATGCAGGCAGGAATCTGAGGTAAAAAATCCTGTCTTCTTTCTCCACATGAAGGCTGGTCAACATTCTTATCTATCCTGTTCCCAAGACAGGTTCAGGGAGACAATACTGATTCTGGTTGTCCCCTCAAGCTAATGCTCCTTCCAATACTGCCTGATGGGATGGCAGAACATCATGGCTTTTGGCATAGTGTTCTTACCTTGTTTTATAAGTTACCAAAATCAAGCTGAAAAAACCAAATCCATAGATAGCTGTTTTAATTTTATCTATCTATCTGTCTGTCTATCTAACTAATCTCAATTCAATGACACAAGCAAATTCTATATTCTGGAGAGGGAGTCCTAATCTCCATTTCACTAACTAGCTCTACCCTCCCTCCCTCCCACCCTGTATATGCACACACAAAAGAGGGAGAACCCTCTCAGAGGGCACAGACTATGTCTTTATTTATCCCAGTGCACAAGTAATGTCAGCTTCCTAAAAACTTTGCACGTGGACACAAATTCCTGAAAGTGCTCTTATGTTTTTCACAGGTCATTTTCCACAAGGTGGAGCTTGGACTATGTCCCTCCTGACCCCCATCACAAGTGTTAATGTTCCCCCACCATCTGCAAACTTCATCACCTTCAGTGATCTGGGGCCAGTTTCCTTTCTAATTTCCTGTCTTCTCTTCTTCTCCCGCTGGGAAACGACCCTCTGATCCAACTGGACTACTCACTGCTAGAGACCATTCCTCCCACCTTTGTAAAGATTTTTCACGTAGATTCCCTTTCCTCAAAAGGCTTGTTCCAATTCCAGGCTCAACTTCCTACAAACCATCTCAAATGTCACCTTATCCTACAGTCCTTCCTATCCAACTCCCTTCCAAACGTACGTGAACATTTCCTGCTTTAAATGGTCACATAGTTTGTAGTTTCTGAGGTATCAGGTATCATCTTTACTGTTTTTTAAGGGATTTGTGTATGTATGTATGTATGTATGTATGTATGTATTTTAGAGAGAGTGTGAGCGGGGGAGGGATGGAGGGGAAGGGAGAAGGAGAGGGAGAGAATCTCAAGCAGACTCCATGCTGAGCATGAGCCCCAAGGGGGGCTCCATCTCAGGATCCTGAGATCATGACCTGAGCCAAAACCTGAAATTGGTCACATAACCAACTAAGCCACCCAGGCACCCCAAACTATGGTAAATTCTTAAATAGAATACATGTAATTCCAAAAAAGAATGAGAAACCTCTCCATAACCTGATATGAAATGTTATCTAAAATGTAGAGAATGATCTCCAAGATATATTGTTGACCAAATAAAGCAAGATACAAATCAAAGCTTCTGTATTTAAAAGTGAATAAAAGGAAATAGGCACTTACAATTGTTTTTTATTTTCCATAAAATATTTTTGGAAGGAAACAAAAGAAAATGATAGAGTTGTTTGCGTCTGGGGAGGAGATGGGGAGGCTGGGTTACTAGGATTAGGAAGAAAGTTTTTAAGGAACTGTATATACTTGTGTACCTTTTGAAGTTTGAACTATGTGGTTGAAATACCTATCTGAAGAAATGCATACAATTATAATTAAATAGATTTTTTGTTTTCATCCCTCTTTTAGAAAAATGTTTCTCTAAAAAAAAGGTGGGACCTACAATGATGTCTCAGATGAGTGAATCAAAATGCAAGATCAAAGGGAGGCTTTTGATATTCTTAGTCAGCCCAGAAGAAAGAGAAAAGGATTCACTCTTGGGAGCTTGCAGAGTTCACTTCTGGAAACTTCATTGCAGCTTAGAGGCCTGAAGCCAGCAGGGAGGAAATGCCTCCCCAGAAAGCATCCTTAGGGAGCTCACATCTCATACTTGGCCTGGATTTCCCAGTTCTGGCCTCAGCCAGAGAGGGTCACTGTTTGCTTTACTCATCAGGTGAGCCAGATTTCTGTTTCTGTCATGAATGAATATAGTGATTGGTGAGATTTAGGTCTTGTATTTGAGGTCTTGGAGAAGTTGTGAAAGCAACATTCTTGCTTTTTGTCTTGGTGTGGATTTGGAAAAATGCCCTTCAAGTTTTTCCTTTTGCTTTGGGAAGGTTCCTTTATACCTTAGCCTGGATTCTGCTGTCTTGGAGGGTCTGATGTGAACATGTGCAAATTAGCAGGGCCCAGGTAAGCAGAGAAGATCATCAGGAATCTTGAAGAAAATAAGAAAAAAATTCTGCATCACCCACTAGGGCTAATTACATGACCTCCAAAACCACTCCCACTCTATCCTCAGCCCCTCACTGTTTAAAAATCCATAGCACATTTCTGAAAAGGAGTAACTACAACACTGACAGTTAACATAAAATTTTAAGAATATCTTGAAAAAAAAAAAGGATGCTCCTTTCTGGAATTTGCCTGAATGAGCTCCAATTATGCATTGGGAGCTAGCAAAGCAACTAATCAGAAAGTGTGTCAGTGTGTTTAGACACATTCCCATCGATGCATTTTCATAAGTTGTTTTGATTTCAAAGGAGATCATGTTTTGCCTCAAATTACAGCCTTGATCTTTGTTAACATGGAGTGAACAGAAATGGAGGGGCGTGGAGAAGAAAAAAGTGAAAGTAAATGTTTTGTGGCAAAGCCTAAATGCAAAGGAGACATCATCAGTCTTAATTGTGTCTGCAAATTGACAAAATTCAGATCTCTCTAAAAACTGTCAGGATGATCTCTGCCTGCTCTCCTGCTGAGACATGTTTTCAAACGTATTAACTTCCCTTTCCAGGAAGGAACTGCTTTCTCCCAGGTGAGGAAGCCCTAGACTATATGGACGTGAAACTGTGTTCATAACTTTGGCTTCAGAGTCTCTCTGTTATAAATCCTCCAGACTGAATTTGAAGCAGAGAACCATTTAAAAGGGCTAATTTTATACCCATCCTAACATTTTTGGGGTAGCTATGGCTATTTTGTCCTATATAATCACAGTCACCTCACTACAGACTCTATAGAGACTGTATAGTATAGAAAGAGTCTGGATTTCAATCCGTACCTCAGAACATTCGAGGCATTTAGAGGGTTGACTGACAGTGATCCACTGCAATATTTAAAGTGGATAACAGAGCACATAATAGAAATAATTACAGCAAACATGTATTAAGTATTCAATATATGCCAAGTGCTGTGCACCAGGATTTACATAGACTATTTTTTACATCATCCCCGCTGCCTTAAGAAATAAATATTGGGGCGCCTGGGTAGCGCAGTTGTTAGGTGTCTGCCTTCGGCTCAGGGAGTGATCGTGGCGTTCTGGGATCGAGTCCCACATTGGGCTCCTCCGCTGGGAGCCTGTTTCTTCCCCTCCCACTCCCCCTGCTTGTGTTCCCTCTTTTGCTGGCTGTTTCTCTGTCACATAAATAAATAAAATCTTAAAAAAAAAGAAATATTAAGCTTGTTACTAGAACAAAATCTTTATTTTAACTGGAACTGAGCTCTCAAATTTCAAATCCTTCTTTTCAAAAATGTCTTCATCAAAAACATGGACAAATCTTTCCAAGTTGCTACCCCCAGGCAAGTGCCAGAAATAACTGACCCAAAACATTGCCTCCTCAGGCTGAAAAAGTAAAAAAAGCACCAGTTAGCCTCAAAGGGGACCCTGTCTCAATATGTCTCCCTGCTGCATCTTAGAGGTTTATTTCTGACATCATAATAGGGAGATATCTGATCAGAGAGCCCCTAATCCATGGGAGGAGGATGGTCAATGAAGAAACAAAGTTTTCTGGATTATTAGGACTAGGTAGCTCTTGCCTGCCATGTCTCTGCTTCTTTACAAATGGCTGACCTATACATAAACTGCCCTACAATGACCAATAATAAGAGACAGATTCAGATTATAAAATCTATTTCCAGGCAGAGACCCTGCATTGCTTGACGAATATCACCACTAGCCATGATCTTTCTGATTTGCAGCTCATAGTACCAGAGGTTGGCTCACTGAGTTCTGGTGACCTTGGTGAACTTATTTCTCCAGCTCTCACCTAACAATGCTCCCCTGTCACTGAGATCTTTCATATTCTCAAGAGATCTCAAGATGGCAGACCAAGTCCATAATCCTACATTCCTTACCAATGGAATTGCTGGTAACTCTATGTTTAATCCTTTGAGAAACTGTCAGACTGTTTTCTACACAGTAGCACCGTTTTACTTACCTCCCCAGCACTGTTTGAGGATTTCTCTACATCTTTGCTAACACTTGTTATTATTTTTCTTTTTGATCCTAGCCGTCCTAGTGGGTATGAAGTGTTACTTCATTGTGGTTTTGATTTCCGTTTACTGATGTCAAGCATCTTTTCATGTGTTTACTGGCCATTTGGAGAAATGTCTATTCGGATCTTTTGCCCATTTTTAAATTGAGTTTTCTTTCTTTCTTCCTCTTCTTCTTCTTTTTTTAATCATTGAGTTGTATGTATAATCTAGCTACAAATTCCTTCTCAGTTATACGATTGCAAATATTTTCACCCATTCTGTGGGCTGTTTTTACACTTTCTTGATGATGTCTTTCGCAGCCCCAAAGTTTTTAATTTTGATAAAGTCTTATTTATCTATTTTTCTTTTGTTTCTCATGATTTTAATGTCATACCTAAGAATTCTTTGCCAAACCAAAGGCTATGATGATTTACCCCTTTGTTTTCTTCTAAAGGCTTCATAGCTTTAGCTACTACATTTGGGTCATTGATCCATTTTGAGTAAATTTCTGTAAACAGATAGTGTTTTTTTCCTGAGTTCTGAATGAGTTCCTATGCTTTTATAAACATCAAATACTATATTTTCCTTTGAACACTGGAGGAGTGGATAAAATGCTGATTCTTGAGGTACTGGAGCTCAGTTAGGACCTCAAGAAAAAGTAAATGATATCAACAATGGTATCCATCACATAAGGTTATTTTTTCTTCACCTTCTGGTAGCAGAGAATGAATGATGGGGATGAAGAAAATCAACCACTTTTAAATCCACAGCAGTTTATTTACCATCTATCTATCGTTCACACTGTTATTTGTATTTATTTTGAAATACACTGGCAACCACTTCACTACTAAATTCAGCATAATGGGTGTACGTGATAGGGTGAAGAGCTATAATTATGTTTCTTCAATGTACAGTCCAAGATACAAGATCATTTTAGCATTTTATTATGAGGTTTTATTTATTATTTTTCAAACAAGTCAGAGTTTGATAAATTATGTAGTAAGAGCTGAGTAACCAATCTAGCACACCATGCACCTAAACTGAATATGATTCAAATAAATGCATTTCTTTGATAAATTACTTCTGCCTGTATGAGTTATCAAGTTAATGTGGAATAGCTCTAGAACAGCAAGGTGCAGGTCCTATTACACAATTTTTTAGAGTTTCTTCTGTAGGCTGAGAGGAGGGATGGAGGGGAGTGTATTTCCCTTCCAAGAAGAGGTTAAGGGAAAGAAGATATAGGAGAGGGGATACTTAACAGCTTAAGGTTTTAATAAGACAAGAGGTGTTGGGATTCAGAGTGCAGGTAAGGAGGATAAATACTGCACAAAGGAATAATATTTTTTTCATGTGTTTTTTAAAATTATGTGTTATATATGTGTATTATCTACCTGAAATATAGTAAAAATGAATAATACAAAAATACAAAATAATGATAAAGACCATCTCAATTTGTATAACGACAATGAGTAAAAAGAGAATTCTTCAGGGTAATGGTGATCCAAGGGAAAATACATAAAGAGATAGTTCTTAAAATATGGGAGTTAAGGGGCAAGTTGCCTCTCTGATGAGGTAGAACAGATGGGTCTCACCTTCCAAGGTCAGGAGATTCTAAAGTATCCAGATGGTAGCTGAGCAAGATGGAGTATATTATACAGAAATTTTTTTCTTTGGTTCTAGAAGAATTGGAGAGTTGAAATCATGGAAACTTGTAGTGCCGTGGACTAAAAGGGTGGGCTTTGGTGTCACACAGAACTGGATGTTTAACTAAGGCATCTGAATTTGATCTAAAATAAGACTATATCCAAGAGTGTTATATGGATTCCAACCCCTGGGTTGTGAACTGGACTTAACTGACTCAATTCTAACTAAAAAAATGTGGCAAAAGGGACGGGCTATCCCTTCTAAGATTTAGTTACAAGACTATGGCTTCTGTTTTGCCTGACATCTCCCTGCCTCTTTCCCCCAATTTTCTCTCTCTTTCTCTTTCTCTCTCTATCTTAGCACTGAGGTAGAAAGCTGCCATGTTGTGAGTAACCCTATGGAAAGGCCCGTGTGGAAAGAATCTGTTGCCTCTGGCATCAACCAGCAAGGACTTGAGGCTTGCCAAAGCCATGGGAATGATCTTGGGAGAGGTTCCTCCCTCATTGAAACTTGAGATGACTGCAGCCCTGGCTGACAGCTAGATTGCTTGTAAGAGACCTTAAACAAGAAGCACCCAGATTCTGACTCATAGAAAGTGAGATAATAAGTATTTATAGTTTCAAAATGATAAGTTTTTTAAACTATGGGGACTATGTCAAAATAAAAAAGTTTCTGCACAGCAAAGTAATCAACAAAACTAAAAGGCAGCCTACTGAATGAGAAAAGATATTTGCAAATTATATATCTGATAAAAGGCTAGTATCCAAAATATATAAAGAACTGATACAACTCAATACCTCAAAACCAAATAATCCAATTAAAAATGGCAGAAGACATGAACAGACGTTTCTCCCAAAAAGATATACAGATGGCCAACAGACACATGAAAAGATGTTCAACATCACTCATCATCAGGGAAATGCAAAACAAAACTACAATGAGATATCACCTCCTGCCTATCAGAATGGCTAAAATTACAAATATAAGAAATAACAAGTGCTGGTGGGGATGTAGAGAAAAAGGAACCCTCTTGCCCTGTTGGTGGGAATGAAAACTGGTGCAGCCGTTGTGGAAAACAGAATGGAGATTCCTCAAAATAGAACTACCCAACAATCAAGGGATCACACCAGTGGGTATTTAGCCCCAAAATACAAAAACACTAATTTAAGGGGATACATGTAATCTATGTTTATAACAGCATTATTTACGATAGCTAAATTATGGGAGCACCTCAAGTGTCCATCAATGGATAAATGGATAAAGATGTTTTACACACACACACACACACACACACACGGATATTATTCAGCCATAAAAAAGAATGAACTTTTGCCATCTGCAACAACATGGATAGAGCTAGAGAGTAAAATGCTGAGTGAAATAAGTCAGTCAAAGACAAATGCCATATGATCTCGCTCATATGTGGAATTTGAGAAACAAAACAAATAAGAAAAGGAAAAAAAAAAGGACAAACTAAGAAACAGACTCTTAACTATAGAGAATAAACTGATGATTACCAGAGGGGAGGGGGTGGGGGGATGGGGGAAATAGAGGATGAAGGTTAGAGAGTACATTTATGATGGTGAAAAGAAAGTGATTAAAAAAATTAAATGGCAAATTTAGAGTAATCTGTCATGCAGCAACGGAAAATTAATATATTTAAGAAACTATTGAATAAAGAACAACTGAAGGAATAAGGGCTTGTTAATAATGGGGTAGTGCAGACAAGCCTGTCATCAAGTGATGGCCATGAGACATAACACATCGGCATTTTCGGTGCTGCTGTAGAACCAATGTCAGTGATTACACACAAAGACATTACAGATGTCACAAGAAAGCTTAGCAAGTTGAATACTTGTTAAAGCAGTGTTTCTCAACTCCGCTTACAAATTAAAGTCACCTCAGCAATCTTGAAAGAATAATACTGACATTGGGACTTTACCACAAACCCGTAGCATAAGAATTTCTATGTATTGTTTCTGGACGTTGACCTTTATTAAAAACTCTCAAATGATAGCAATGTGTAGCCCGTTTTGAAAGAACCACCGAGCTCGCCAATTATATCCTTTTACTGAGAATCTCAATATGTTTATCCATTTCCATAATTTTATAAGAAACTGTGGCAGTACCTAATTTTTGACAATTTGCCTTTATCATTGTAATTCATTCTCATTGCAGTCTCTAGTTCCTGTACTACCAGTAACCAGAATGAGATCTTGAAGAGCAATTTAATTTCTTTGGTGTCAGTATCTTTATTAATAAAATGAATATGTAGACTAGATGTATCTTTAAAATGCCAACTGTATTAATTTTCGATGCTGCCATAATAAGTAATCACAAACTTAGTGGCTTAAAACGATCATAGTTCTGGAATCCAGAAGTCTGATACAGAGCTCACCTGGCTAAGATCAAGATGTTGGCAGGAACGCTTTCCTCTCTGTAGGCCCTAGGGGAGAATCTATTTCCCTGCTCATTCAGGTGTTGGCAGAATTCAGCTCTACAGAGTTCTAGGCCTGAGGTCTGTTTCTTTGCTGGCTGTCATGTGGGGGCTAACTTTAGTTCCTAGAGACTTTTCTCTGGGCCTTGCACATAGCTCTCTAGTCTCAGAATCAGCAAAGAGATGTCTCAGAATCACTGCTGTCTTCAGATTTGTTTTCTACCTTCCGTCTTAGTATCTCTGGGTGCACCGGGGAAAGGTGCTCCACTTTTGATGACTTGTGATTAAATTGGGCCCACTTGGATAATCTGGATAAGCTTCCCATCTCAAGGTCAGACGCTAATTTTTCTGTAAAGTTTCTTTTGCCATGTAAGGTAACATTCATAGGTTCTGAAAATTAGGGTGTGGATATCTTTGGGGCCATTATTCTGCCTTTCACAACTTCCATATCTATCTAAGACCCTTGGATTAGTAGCACCATCTAAGGCAGAGGGTAGGGGTCTAGCATCCTCACCTGGGGACTTTTTTTTTCAATGCCACTTACCTACACCCCAGGAAATCCTAATGCATTGCCCTCACTATCTCTGCTATACCAACTATGCAGTAGAAACTACAGAAAAGCAAAAGTTGCTATAAATCAGGAAACACGATCTATTTTTAATCCTTCAGTAATAACTGCTATAAATTTGCACACAGTGAGTACTCAAGTGAGAATGTTATCAGTCCTTTAAGCCAAGTTTCCAGAGATGACAGGTGACAGATAGATTCATCCATTAGTATGGTGTAGCGATTAAGTCATTGGACTTTCAAGTTAGACAAACTGAGTTTTAATTTTAGCTTTGTCATTCACGAACCATGTGTTTTAGGACAAATCATGCCTTAGGCAAGTACTCTCCTAAATCTTAGTTTCCTGATGTGTAAAACAAAGTTGATGATAATCCTCATAGGATATGTAAGGAGTAAATAAGAGAGTTGGTATAAAGCAAACAGTACATAACCTGGCACAGCGCCAGCACCTCATTGCCACCCCAAAAATGTTTCTTAGGTTACACTGTGCTAATCGATACAGGTGGCTGTGATAATATGTCAGATGGTAATATTATTCTCACGAACCATATATTCAATAATTCTGCATATTCTGTGGTTGAGAAGAGGAAGAATTTCTTTCCTCCCAGGGCTTGGAAATCTTCATGTAGGCAAAGCCTTAAAGACTGAATAGTGACAGATGGACATGGGTGCCTTCTTGCTTTGATGAAAAAGTGTGTTGATTTTGTCAATAATTTCGATGAAACTGCTTGTTCACAGATCCAGTTTTCCCTATTTGCTAAGAGAAATAAAAGGACTTCCCACTCTCCTGTATACTAGGATCAGCCTCACGGGTAACATAGTGTTTCAACAAAAAGCAGCACTTTCCCCCCTGCACACTATTTGCTTTCCCCTCAGCCTGAGATACTCTTTCCCTTTCCTTAAGATTCAATGCAAATATTATATCCTCTTGTAGCTTTTCTGGTTCTCCCAGGTAGAATTAGCTTCTCCCTAATCTGTGCTTTTACCACACATTGTACAGATTTTTATTGTTGTGCTAATCACACTATAATTATTTATGCATTTGTGACTCCTCTTCAGAAAAGATGCATTCTCGTTGAAGTTTTCTCTTGTTTAATCAAAGCGCTCCCTTGGATGGTTATTCATACCCACAACATTCCCAGGAGAAGATAACTGTGGTATTGTGGGAAACATATTGAGCAGAATAAATGGATTTTTGTGGCTAGAAAGCAGCGTACTCTTGAAAGTACAGAGCAATATTGAGAATATGCCCTACATCTGGACTCTGGTGCATAGTTACAGAAATGTGGAGGGAGTAGAGGATCGTGTGATGTTGTCTGGTGGCCTGGGGGATAGACTAGACTCTGTTTCATGCAGTGGTCTGCAAGCCACCTTCCCTCCCTGCCCCCGTGCTATCCTGTGGCCTACCCCGTGGCAGGGTGTCATGTCTTGCCCATGATTTTAGGGCATCCTGCTAGAATCAGCATGGCCATAGGAAGCCAGTTATCACAACAAAATAGTATGAATTGCTTTTATTTATTGACTAATTTACTAAGTACCAGGCACTGTTTTAAGTGTTTAGCTACATTGGCTCATTTATTCCCCAAAACAAATATGAGAGGTGCCTATTATTATCCCCCTTGCATAGCTCAGGAGGGCAAAGTTTTTTTTCTTAAGATGTTGTGGGTGACCTGCACATCTGAGTGTCAGTGCATCATCACACACATTCTTGTGCCTGAAATAATCTGCTGTAATTAACTTGTTTGGAGGCATAAAGTCAGGTACCAGAAATAGGGGTGTTGTCAATGGATACAAACATGGTCAATAATTATCAATAGATGAGAATTGACCTGTGAGAAAGGCTGTTAGACCTCCCACTACTCACCCCTCTCTTGCAACTTGCAATCTTTGACTTCCATGGTGCCTAGAGGAGATGACCCCAATCACATTACTTCACAGAGAAGCATCCCCAGATTGAGGTGGGACCTGCAGATTCTGCTGAAGATGGACCATGTCAATGAGAACTTTCTCCCTTGGGTGGGATAGTACCCAATGGACTATCAGACAGGCACTAACATGAGTGGCTCCATGTCTCAACCCTCTTCCACTTATCCTAGAGGAGAAGGCTCAACTATTAATTTCATTGTGGGGACCAAGAATGAGTCCATTCACATGGTCAAGGGAGGGAACATGAGTCAGATACCTGGATGTGACTTCCTCTAAGCAGATACAGAAAGTGGGAGGTCTTTGTACCCATCTGGAGGGCACAAGCTTGGGGAAGAGCCTTGATCCTCTGAATAGCCAATAGGCTTGGACAATAGTTTAAAGTTGTTGTCAGTGAGTGATTTTATTACTGCTAGTCACTGTGAGCTGGCTTGGCTCCCTTTCCTGATACAATGAACTTAGAATCAATTCAAATACCTGAAGTCTTGCAAAGTGTCCTGTGTGGTCTTCCCCTCCCACTATCTACTTTTCCAGCCTCATTTTTCTGGGCCCTACACAATGACAAGAAGAATCATGCTGTGCTGTGTCACAGTAGAATTCTGGTCCAATGGGTACTACAGTCAGGTCCCAAGTGGCTTTTACCCACCTGAGAAACTTCTACAACTAAAGGCAAAACTAAAGCCAAGATCAGAATAAATAAGAGATTTAAATCCTGAGAAAGAAGGAATAAAGCATGTCTCTTAACCAAAGGAGCAAAGCAGATAAGAAACTTAGATAAATATAATGAAGATCAGATTTGGGCGGCTAGTGATGAGGTGTCTGTACCCGAGCAGTTTGAGGACTCAGTTCTTCATACTTCCTTCAGCTTTCTGGAGCCTAGCATTCCATCACACTTCTGTTAATGTGAGTCAGCACATCGGGATTGGTTTTTTTTCCTACTCTACCTTTCAGGCTCACCTAAAGTTCTACTGTCTTCATCAAACCTTTTCAAATTATAATAGACTTTTTAAATCTTACCTCATCCAAATGGATTCTAAGTGTCTTGAGGGCAGGGTTTATGTGTGGCAGAGACATTTCATTTCCCCCATGGGAATGGCTTCTTTAGGCTTGGACTTAAAACTGGTTCAGTATTATTTCTGCCACATTCTATTGGCCAAAGCAGTTATTAGGCTGTCCTAGATTTAAGGGAAACAGAAACAGACCCAATTTCTTGAAGGGGGATGCTGAATAGTCACATTGCAAAGGGATAAAGGAAGGGTAGACTCCTGGAGCCATTTTTTTTCTTCTTTTTAAATTTTTTAAAAAAATTTTAACTTATTTTATTTAAATTCAATTAGTTAACGTATCATTAGTTTTAGATGTGGAGTTCAATAATTCATCGGTTGCATATAGCACCCAGTGCTCATTATATCACATGCCCTCCTTAATGCCCATCACCGAGTTTCCCCATCTGCCACTCACCTCTCCTCCAGCAGCCCTCAGTTTGTTTCCTATGGTTAAGAGGCTCTTATGGTTTGTCTCACTCTCTGATTTCATCTTATTTTATTTTTTCTTCCCTTCCCCTATGATCCTCTGTTTTGTTTTTTATATTCCACGTATTCATGAAAGCATATGATAATTGTCTTTCTCTGATGACTTATTTCACTTAGCATAATGCCCTCCAGATCCATCCATGTCGATGTAAATGATAAGATTTCATCCTTTTTGATGGCTGAGTAATATTCCATTATAGCCCATCTTCTTTACCCATTCATCTGTCGATGAACATCCGGGCTCTTTCCATAGTTTGGCTATTGTGAACATTGCTGCTGTAAACATTGGGGTGAAGATATCCCTTCAGATCACAATGTTTATACCCTTTGGGTAAATACATAGTAGTACAATTGCTGGGTCATAGAGTAGCTCTATTTTTAGCTTCTTGAGAAAACTCCATACTGTTTTCCAGAATGACTGTGCCCGCTTGCTTTCCCACTAACAGTATAAGAGTGTCCCCTTTTGAAGCCATTTTTTTTTTTGCAATCATTTTACTACATCACAGTTATTTCTATTACTATGACTATTTAGTCAACTCATATTGATTGTTGTTTGTGGGCTGGGTGGTGATCTAGTTGATATAGGTAGTATTAGAGAAAAGGAATCAGTAAATTATCACATTTTTGTCCTTGGAGGACTTACAGTCTATTCGTGAAAATAATTACTAATACTTATTGAACAATTACCTATTGCCAGGCATTATGCTAGTACTCTATATGTATTAACTTTGAAAATATTCACAACATTATATTATCTCCTTTTTATAGTCAATGAAACTGACACACAGAAAAGTTAAATTACATGCCAAAGGCCACACAACTATAAGTAGAAGCTAGATTTAATCCTAGGCAAACTAACTCAAGGGATTATGCATTTAACCATACACTATACTGCCTATCAGAGCTCTAAAAATTGATAGAACCACGCACAGAGGGCAATGGGAAGATTTCGTTAAAGACGGGATACTGGGACAAAGTTTGACAGAAGAGTGGAAATTTACCAGGCACGATATAGTACACACCCATGATTCTTACCAATTTATGTGTTGATTGAATTATTAAGTAATGAAGCTACCTTCAATAAGCATGTGGCTCTGAGTTAGCGATGAGTCTCGGTTGTAAGAGGCACACACCCAACTCAAGCTGAATTGAGGGACACAGAGGAAGTAAACATTTTCTGTTGGTTCACAGCCATGGCAGGGTCTACAGACAACAACAATACGATGAACAAAAGCTCTCTGTCTCTGCTTTGTTTTCTTCTGTGATACCTTCACTTTTAGCCAGGTTCTTGCCACATCTGTAAAAAACTGACCAGCAGGTACCCCAGGAGTTCTTCTTAATGACAGTAGCTGTCCAGTAAAAAGATCGCTGTGGCAGCAGCAGTGGTGGGCAAGGGCCACATCATTTCCTCTTCCTGAGAATCCTCTTTGGAGTTAGTTTGAGGTCAAATGGTTCGATTTTGGCCACGAAAAGATGAGTAGGAGGGATTTACAGCACACTTCAAGACGTAGATTTTGTAAAAAACTCCACATTTTTAGTGCTCCCTCTTTCCTTTGTCACGGTGACTCATGTCAGTGATCTCGTGTTTCAGATGGAGAAGTTACAATATAGTGGAGAGCTGCCCAACATGAATTAGGCATTGTGTGAAGAAGAAATAAAACTTCATTCTCTTAATTTGCTGATATGTCAGGTTTTATTTGTTTTTACAGTATGAATTAGCCTATCCACATTAACACAAACACTACTTTCCTAATTTTCCAATTTCCATTCTTGGTCTGCTTACCTGGCTCTTGTACTCATCTTTAGAATAGTTCCAGCAAAGCTAATCAAATGTGAGAAGGAAGCATTCCTTATATGTTCTGAAATGGCAAAAAACAGAAGTGCTGTATTTTTTCCATGGCAATTTCTGATCTTTTGGGAGATAAATTACTATATATCATGGCCAATTTCCTAAATCATTGATACAACACATGCTCACAAGTCCACCAAGAGCCACAAGAATAATCATTCCTAAAATGGAGATTTGGGTCACTTTGCCACAATTTAATTGGGAAATTTTTAGTTCAGGAATCAAAAAAAATTTTTAAAGATTTTTATTCATTTATTTGAGAGAGAGCGAACAGGGTGAGTGACAGAGGGAAAGGAGAGGGAGAGAATCCTCGAGCAGACTCCCCACTGAATGTGGAGCGCAATGCGGGGCTCCATCACAGGACCCTGAGATCATGACCTGAGCCAAAACCAAGAGTTGGATGCTTAGCCAACTGAACCACCCAGGCACTCTGAGTAATCAAATATTTTATCAGCCTGCAAATTTTCCTCTTATTCACACCCTTTTCATATCTGGGAATTTATGCTACTCAATGTAGCGTATTTGTTGAAATATAAAAGAGCTCTATGTAAATTTCTTATTTTTTACTCACCCTGTAATCTAGCTTCGTTATTATTAAATATTAATACATTTATCCTGGGGGAAAGGTTTAATTTTTTTCTTGATAAATCCTTCAGAATTGTGAAGTTAAACTCTAGAGATTATGATTAGTATTGTATTTGGGCAATCTCATTAATAATAATCCCATCCTGGGACCAATTCTCATTACAGAAACTCTTGCACTGAGGAAGTAGGGCAGGGAATGTTAGCATACTGAGATCATAGGAAGAAGCATTCCCTCTCCATACTAGAGTTTTTATGATGCAAACACGACATGGGTTTTCTCCATTTATGAATTTTTAGGTCTCTTTGGAATGTTTTACTTCCACAATTGAACAGAATATAAAGGCAGCTCCTGTCAAACCACTGTATTGCTTTTATTGGGAATTACATACATTTATACTTCAAATGTTATGGCATGGGCACTTTATTAGTGCTTCAAAGAATAAAATAAAATACAAAGGACACAAAAGAGCAGATGTGCAAAATTAAATGCCCAGACTAGTAATATGGACAGTAAGCTAATATTGGAAATATCAAACCCAAAGGAATTTGGAAGAGGAATACAATGGATGACTGTACATTCCTTACATAGATTTACTACTCTTAAAACCTTGCCATAATAGGTTTATTTCTCTGTTTCTCTGTGTGTATGTATACATACATACATGTACCTGTGCGTATATATGTAAGATCATAAATCCCTTTTCACAAACCTTCTGAAAGTAGCATGAACACATGCTACTTTCTTTACTAAATTCTTAAGTACGTATAACCAAGAACAAGAATACTTTTTATTTTCTATACAGACACAATGCCTTTGTCACATTTATGAAAATTGACATTAACTCAATGATGCCATCCAACAAGCAGCCCATCCACAAATTTCATTAGTATCTCCATAATGTCCATTGTTGTTCTATTTGTTTTTCAAATAAGGATTTAAGATATATACATAGCATTTGCTGTTGAGTCCTTTTGTTTCCCATAACCTAGAACTTTCCTCTCACCTCTCTTTATTCTTGATGATGTTGTATCCTTTGACAATTCCCAGCCACATGCCCTGAAGAACATTCC
This sequence comes from Ailuropoda melanoleuca, assembly GCF_002007445.2. Classification (NCBI taxonomy): domain Eukaryota; kingdom Metazoa; phylum Chordata; class Mammalia; order Carnivora; family Ursidae; genus Ailuropoda; species Ailuropoda melanoleuca. The sequence continues at coordinate 109,579,767 of NC_048223.1, read as the reverse complement.
ATCTTCTGGATTCGTCTGACTGTTAGATCTGGATTAAATTCAGATCACATGTTTCTGGCAATAATCCCACAAAGGTGATGAGTATCTCACACCACTCATATCAGGAGACACAGAATATCAGGATATTCTATTATTGGTGATGGAAAGCCTGACCTCTTGGTTAATGTGCTATCAGATTGCTCCATTTTACAATTTTACCTTTTTAATTAGTCAGTAATCTGTTGGGTGGTACTTTGAGATAATGCAAATATGTTTTTTAATGCCTTTCATCCAGTGGTTTATATATTTATCGGTTATTCTTGTTTGAATCATTATTATAATAGGGGTTACAGAATGTTGATTTTTCTAATTCCATCCTTCCTTCTACTTTGACTTTCTGATGTTCTTTTACACAGTAGTTTTTCTTTATCTTTTCTTTCAATGCCTTATATATATTTATGTAGTATTAATTTTTAATATCACTATGGACTCACAAATTATTTATAGTTTTTCCTATATAGTATGATTTTGTTTTTTTTGCTCAAATTATTTCAAATTTGGCCAGTGGACACTCCTTCAAGCCAATTCTGCATTCATTTGAAATAAACACATTCATATTTGAGCACTTCTTGCTTTCTGGTCCAATAAAATATTCAATGTTTATATTACCTTTCCTGCTCCAGGCATGAATTCAGCCACATTTCTGAAAAGATTAAAGCAAAACAAAACAAAAGATCCCCAAAGCTTTATTGAGATATAACTCCTATATGATAGGATTCACCCATTTAAAGTATGCAATTCAGTTATTTTGGTATATTCACAGGGCTGTGCAACCACCACCACCACCATCTAATTTTAGAATATTTTTGTCCTCTCAAAAAGAACCCTGTAGCCACAAACAATACTTTCCACCCACCTTGACCCCTGTCCCCCCTCAGCTCTAGGAATTACTAATTTCTGTCTATATAGATTTAGCCTATTTTGGACATTTCATGTAAATGGTATGATACAATATGTGGTCTTCTGACATGGCATCTTTCACTTAGCATAATGTTTTCAAGATTCATCCATATCGTATTATGTATTAGTAGGTATCAGTACTTCATTCTTTTTTATTGTCAAATAACATCCATTGTATGACTGTACCACATTTTGTTTATCCATTCATCAGTGTATATACATTTTATTGTATTAATATGATGTATTAGATTAATTGATTTTCAGGTGTTAAGCCAACTTTGCTCTTTTGTTAGGTGTGTATATGATAACGAGTGCCTAAGACATCTCTGTTTTTTCTCTGTGACGGTATTTCTTATGGGAGGAAGGAGCTCCTCCCATCTGCTACCCCTTTCCCCCACCCCCTATACACAATGCACACTGCTCAGAATCAGCCCAAGCATATCCCTTTCTCCACCACCTGGTGACTTCCCTCTCTTCACTTAGACATTTCAGCAAATGCCCCCATTGCACAATTATGTCTGCATCAGCAAGTCTCAAGTCTGGCTTTTCCTTTGATGGAGGGGGAGAAAATACCATACTCTGAGAAAGTAGAGTTCTTCTTATTCTTTAACTAATGTGCAAGGTCTTCATTTTTATTTCTGAATTCTTTTCTCATTTGATTTAAGATTTTTTTCCAGGGGAGCTCACAATGGATATTAATATCCATTTGTATTTAGAAACAATGTTTAGCTTTAATTCAAACAGTGTAATTGTATTTGTATTTTGAAACAATAGTTAGCTTTAATTCAAACATCGTAATTATATTCATATTTAGAAACAATGGTTAGCTTTAATTCAAACATTTTAATTATCAGCTCTCTTTTCATTCTCATTTCTCTTGGTTTTACAACAAAAGAAACCTCTGCTTTCCACTGGAGGCACTACTATAAGGGAACAATTTATTTTGCTTAAGAGGGCAACTCCACCAATGATGTATTTACACAACCTGGTTCAGCTAAATATACCGGTTCATGATATTTCAAGATCTCTGCTTCTATTACACCTGGCTAAGCCCCACTAGAGTCAACAGAGGATGACACCAGGCAAACTTAATCTTCTGTTTTGACAGTATGATATAAATTCCTGAAAGAAGGTACTGGATTGATTTATAAATATCTTTAAGGACTAGAAGTTAAGGTAAAGCTAATGGGAGGTGGTGCTGGGTGTGTTCTATATCTAGGCTCTATTATACTTTCATTGCTAATCCTCATTATGTGTTTGTTTAAGCTGAAGTCTTTTTGCTTTATGATAATTTGAGAGAGCACTTGATGACAATATGTCTAGATTGTCCTGTTAAAATTCAACAAATTAAGAGCATATGCTAGAAAAAGGAGAAATTCTGACTCAAAAATCTACTATCAGTGTTTACTGGCTATTGACAATAATCTCTGTGTCTATTGCCTTAAAATATAGTATAGTTCTTTCACTATGATTACAAGCTATGTGATTTGTGGCAAGCCATTTACGCTCATTAAACATCAGTTTCCTCTATGAGAAACAACAGGTATTGGCGAGTATATGGACAAAAAGGAACACTCATGCACTGTTGGTGGCAATGCAAACTGGAAAATAGTGTGGAATTTCCTTAAAAAGTTAAAAAAAAGAACTACCCTATGATCCAGGAATTGCATTACTGGGTATTTACCCCCCCAAATACAAAAACACTAATTCAAAGGGATACATGCAGTCCTATGTTTATATGTTTACAGCAGTATCATTTACAATAGCTAAGACATGGAAGCAGCCCAAGGGTCCATTGATAAATGAATGGGTGAAGAAGATGTGAGATATATCTATCTCTATCTATTTTTTCTTTCTTTCTTTCTTTCTTTCTTTCTTTCTTTCTTTCTTTCTTTCATCTATCTATCATCTATCTATCTATATGATTCAGCCTTAAGAAAGAATGAAATCTTGTCATTTGTAACAACATGGATGGATCTAGAGGGTATTAATATTAAGCAAATATGTTAGTCAGAGAAAGACAAATACTATATTATTTCACTCATATGTGGCATTTAAGAAATAAAATAAATGACCAAAGGGAGGAAAAAAGAGAGAGAGATGAAATTAAGAACAGACTCTTATTTATAGAGAACAAACTGATGGTTACCAGAGGGAAGGGGGTGGGGGGATGGGTGAAATAGATGGTGGGGATTAAGGAGTGCACTTGTGATGAGTACCAGGTGTTGTTTGGAATTGTTGAATCACTATACTGTACACCTGAAACTAATATAACACTGTATGCTAACTAACTGGAATTAAAATAAAAACCTTAAAAAATTAAAAATAAAAGCACTTCTATCTAAAAAAAATCAGTTTCTTCACTATAGAAATAGGATAATGTAATTCAATTGTCACGAAGATTAATTAAGCCTGAAACATATCAGTGCTCAATATACATTAGCTAAAGTTATTTTTATAATTAATATATAAATAGTTATTAGCCATTTACTTCATGTCTACCAGCAGGGTAAGCTCATTGGTGATTGCCAAAGAAACAAAAGCCACAGTTCCCACTTTCAGGAAGTTAAACCCTCTGCGAAGGGGTATAGTTGTTAAAAGAACAAGATGAGACCAGGCATATTAAAGTCCAGAACTCTCTGCAGGTGCTCTAGGAGTTGGGAGAAGTAGAAGGTCAGAATGAGTTGAAACGGAGAGACTGAAGGATGAAGAGCTTTATGGATCTGCTATGAACCGTAAGGCTCCAAAATTCTTAATTCGTTTCATAAATTTATAGAAGTAGCTAATGTTATACAGAGCAGAGAGAATAGAGCTGAGATTACTGCCAAGACAAGAGAGAAGAAAATATTTAACATGAACCGGTGATCATTCCACTGATGCCTCACTGACAGTACTGACCACTGTATTTGCAAGCTCAGAGGACTGAGCTATGAAATTTTTTTGATACTTTGCTATGAAATTTACAGGTAACACTAAATTTTAGAATAACATTAGTGGATGCTTTATGGTGAACACATTAAGAGAAGCTGTTATTGTAGTTTTTCATCATTTATTTTAAAAAAGAAATATATTGCCACTCTAGTAGAGCTATGGTAATGTTCTATGCATATCATTAGCAATCATTGATTGTAAGTCATCAATAAGACCTTTCTAGAAAGATTTTTCTCAGCAGGGAAAAAAGAGAGGAGTATATTCGTAATTATGGAATATGCACCCTATATTTTTTACTCTTAAGAGGTGCATGCTTTCATAGCATGTGGTAAGGGACATATGGGCATAATAAGCCATTTCTTATTAGTAGTAACTGTTTTTATAAGGAAGATAGATGGAGAAAGTTATCTGGAGGCTATACTTTTAAATAGCTAGATTGAAAGCAGTTATTATGTTACTTTTGATGTCTTGATGCAATTGAAGCTGATTTGGCCAGGCTTTTCCTATTATAATAAAATTTTAGAAGTGAATACAGACAAATAATAGGCCCCATTTACAGACAATTCACTGAATCCAGTCCTAGAGACAATGTAGCCTTGTTCCTTAGAATAATGTCTATAGTATAGTACTTTGTTCAGATAATCTGAAATGAGTACTTAGGAAAATGTACAGATCTCTGCCCATCTTAGTTTTTACTTGAAATCTTATTTCATAATGGTAGTAATGACTAGTCTTCCAGCTGTTAAGTCTTCTATTAAAATGGAAAGAGAGCAATATTTTGGGTCTACCATCCATAGAGGGGAGTTGGCTCACTGGTTCTAAGCGATGGCAAGGTGGTAACTGAGCTTGCACAAATGCTCTGAGCCTCTGTCCAATGATGTGTGGCGTTATAAGCATTATTCTAAAAGGCAGACTGGGAAAATAAATTGGGCCCTGAGAAACCTGGACAGTGAGTTTTATGAACAGTTTTGTGGATGATGAAGTTATTCTGGAGTTGCAGAGGTGTGTATCTCTCTTTGAATCTTACTTGTGAAGAAGACCACTGATCTTTGAGCAGGAGATGAAATTGTATTTTAAATAATATCTGTTATAACTTCCCTATGTCAAACAAATTAGTGCTGCAATTCCATAATCATATCACAATGCCATAATGATAGATAAATAGATTAATAGAACAGAAGGGCCCAGAAATAATCACAGATAAATTTAATGGGGAAACAAAAGTCTTTTTGACAAATAGTTCTGGAATATATAGTTATCTGTATGGAAAAAACGAACCTTATCTCCTGTATTACTTGAAAATTTAGTTTGAGTTGGATCACTTAAACATTAATGCAGGAACCATAAGACTTCTAGCATCCTAGTAGAATATATTCATGACTTTAGAATAGAAAAAGATTTCTTAGAGTACAGAAGACATTAACAGCAAAAGAAAAAAATAATAAATTAGAAATTAAAATTTCCATTCAGATTTAAAAGTCAAAACATTAAAATTAAAAAATTCTGGTTATCAAAAGATGGAAAGGCAAGCTGCATTCTGGTTGAGACTATTTGCCAAACATATCTGACAAAGAATTTGTAACAAGAAAATATACAGAAAGATTTAAACCATAGAGTGACATGGTCATATTTTCATTTCAGTGTATCAGTTCGGTGATTGTTATAGGTAAAATTTAAGGACATAGGATTGGAAACAATGAGAAAATAGCTGTTTGGGTAAGAGGTGGTGAGGTCCCAGTCTGTAAGAGGTAGTTTCATATGGAAAATTCTCTGAATTCTTTGAATGTAGTGAGAACCAGAAGAAAATCTAACATATGTTTTTAGTACCTTCTTATAAATGAGGAACTGATACATACTGTGTTTGGGATCCTGCATTAAGATCCCTACAAACAGATGTGAGAAGAGAAAGCTTTATTCCTGCTATAGTAAGAGAGACCAACCAAATACCTGATTGCTCTAAACTTCTGGCAGTTAGCAAAGATTTTTATTCATTAAACACAGTAGGAAGGGGAAATATGAGGAATGGGAATGATAAACAGGGAATCTGATGTGAGGGCAAGGAAGATATTCCACTGAATTCTTTTTAGTTTTCTTGAAAAGATGTTCTTAAGTCCAGGAAAGTGCATTTAAGAGATTAACCATTCTCAGTCTTCAAAAGATGGTCTAAGTTTAAATGAATCCAGAAAAAGTACACCCAGAGTTGTGAATTTATCAAGAAAACTATCAGTTTACGTTGGTCAATGAAAAGCACATTCTCTATGTCTTTGCTACACAAAAATTGCAAAGATGGTCTCTTTCCACTCTTATCAGTTTCGGTTTTGCCCCTTATTTCTTCAATTTTTTCTATACCTGTGTTTTCTTCTTTCTTTCCTCATCTTTTCAAATGACAAGAATATTAGATCTTTTTGATATTGTTTCACAACGTCTCAAGGTTCTATTTATTTCTTTTGATCTTTTCTCTCCATTTTTCAGATGGGATAATTTCTACTGTTCTATCTTTAAGTTCAATAAATCATTCCTCTGTCATCGTCATTATTTAATTGAGCCCATTCAGTGACTTTTTAAAGTCAGACACATAGTTTTCAGTTCTGAAATTCCAATTTGGTTCTTTTTTATAGTTTCTATTTCTCTGCACAGAACTCATTTATCTTTCCATTAATTTCAAGCGTTTTTATCTCTTTATTCCTAGAGCTGATTACAACAGCTGTTTAAAGATTGAACCAGGGACTGTGTTGCTTCATAACAGAATTAAAGAATCCTTTTTTCCAGGATTCTGCTTACCAAGGCCACTGTGGCTAGGACCAGGGATGGGAGGAAAAAAAAAAAAAACAGTGAAGTAAAACAAAAGCAACACTTCCCCCCACATTCTCGGGCTCCCTGGAGATCCTTTTCCGGATCCTCTGGCCAGAAAGACAGGATTTCTCTCGGAGATTTTTGCTTTGTCTGCTCATCACGAAGTTAAATAGGGACCTTGCCCCTGGGACAGCCGGGGGGGGGGGGGGGGGGGGGGGGGGGGGGTAGAAGAGGCAAAACTTGAGAAAAGGACTCCACATCAGTTGTTCTTCAAGTTTTGCCTCCCCTCTGCAGTCTGGCTGCTATTATTAACCTCTCAAAGTTCTCCGATGGCTGCTTTTCCTATTGTCCCAGAACTTTCAGTTGTAATTAACAGGAGATAGGCTTTCACGGACTTGCTCCATCTATGTCCCACTGCAAGTTTCCACCTGTGCTTTTGTGATCTGTATTTTTAAACAGTTGTCCCACAAAACACTATCTCTGAGGGAAATAGTGTTATACATGGACGATGTGCACATCTTTGTCCTTGGTCCCAGGATATTAACATAAAATGACTTTATCCTTTTATTCAATGTCTGTTCACCTTCGTGGCCTTTTAGTATCATTATGTATTTATCATTTTATTGTTTATAATATGATTAATTATTTTACTCAAAAAAATCACAGCAGGTACTTGCACAATCTCTAGTAAATCTGGAGAGTTAAGGTGAAATATTCTGAAGCCTTATGTGATGAAGTGTCTTCTCAAAGTCATTTCCATATCAGTGTACCTTATGCCCAGTCTCACTCTCACCCACCCCTTGGCAACTACAGAGCAGGGTCACCAAATGTCCACATAGAGGAAGTTTTGATTGGAAGTCACAATGGGGTTGTGTGGATGGAGAGAGAGTGGTGTATAATGAACATCTAATTATAACACAGCTTACAGAAAGCTTTTAAGGTACAATCAAGGGGGAGTAACATTCCAAAGCAACCTTGATTCTTTTTATCCTTGGAAACTTTCTCACAAATTTCGAACTTCTCCAGGGTGTGGAGCAAAGGCATACTTTATCTACCTAGTGGAACAGAGATTGTGTGTGCAGGCAAAATAGTCCACTACGGTTTGATAAACACTAGGAATACTGCCTGATCTGAGTCTATTTTCAACTAATCCTCCAGAGGCAAAGTTTGGGTGTTTCCTCCCTCACCTTTAATCCTGTTTCTGCAATGACTCAGACCCACTTGACAGAAGTATCGGGAGGAGAGTGTGTGCAAAAGCTTTTGGTCTTAAAAAACCAAAGAGGAAAGAACAGAAATTTTGAAATAACGTTCCCAGACCACAGATACCAGTTAAAAGAACAAAATAGTAGGATGAAGCCAGAGAGAGTGAGGCCATTTTTTATATCAGTCAAGGGTCTGTGGGCCTTTGGAAGTAAAAGGGGGGAAGAAAGAAATAAAAGGGAAAAGGAGAGAGATAAGATCATTGGGGGCATAAAAACTCCTGGGGGAGCAGAAATGCTCAGAAACATATTCAGCATACATTCAGCCAATATTTGGGGAGTATCTTTTATACTCTAGGTACTGGGTCAGGATCTGAAGATTTAAAGATGTGAAAGCACAATCTCTTTTCTTAAGAGCTTATGGTTTCCGTTACCCTCTGGAGAGGAATGGTCCAGATTCTAAATGGATGCAGCCACTGATGGGGAAAAAGGCAGGAAAACTATTCTAAATGGTAGATGAGCTTATATCTAAAGGGAAACTCTAAAACCAAGAAGCCTCAGATTTCTTCTCATTTCTGTGATTGATGGCTTAAGAGGAGGGGAAATTGGAACAAAACCCTGAATATTGGATCCTTCACAATCAAATCTTTTGTCTTTGTGTACTTAGGGTATGATATATAATATACTATTATTATATATATTATATATATCATTATATATGATATTGTATATGTATTATACATTTATATAGCGTATGTGAATGATATATTATATATACATAATATTTCTGCCTTGCTCTTTTTTTTTACTTAATTCATATTTCCAACCTATTTTGATGTTTTTAAAGAAAATAGGCAGAATTGATGTTATTTTAAGCATAAAGTAGACTTATTTATTTTAATTTGGATTCCATTTGACATATAGCAGAAGGGTCCATATTTTGGAAAAGGATGGACATGGGATTTAATCCAAATTCTGCTATTTTCTTCTGCTTTTTGCTATTTGTGCAAGTTATTAAACTTTTCTGAATGAATCTTCAATTTCCTCATCTATATAGTAGGGATAACAATACCATTATTAGAAAGTATCAGGAGGATTAAATAAGGTGTTGCATGGGAAATGGTGGTATACTATCTGGGACAGAGGAGCCCTTCAAAAATATTGATGATATTAGGTAATGTTATTAAGCAATTATGACATTTCAAGTAAAATGTCTTCACATTCAATATCTCCTGTGCTCTTCAGAATAACCCTGTGAGCCCAGCATTATAATTATCCGGATTTTATTGCTGAGGAGACCCAGACGGAGGGGATTAAGAAACTCTCCTAAAGAGTACACAGCAAAAAGAAAGCGACAGGACAGGTTTGAAAAGGTCTCTTGGACTGCAGAGGGGGCACATGACCACAATTCTGTTGGGTGCCTCGAGTCTCTGTTTCCCTTCCCCCATTAGTTTCTTTGGCAGATTTTAGAAGGATCTCACTGGCCTGAATCTGCTCCAAAGCTGACTGGGTTCTTGAAGGACACTAGTGCATTATTTACCTGCCTACTATCCATAATTTTCCACATTGTGTGGCTTATTCTCACTGAGCAATTCCTTTTATGCCTAGACTTTATTTCCAACACTGGGAGTTCTTTTTCCTTCCTCTTTCCTTTCCTTCTTCCTTTTCCCACATCATCAATATTTAGCCTCTTTACAGAGGAAGAGGACCTCTGTCCCAGTTCCTCATCTTTATTTCTCTCAGTTCTCAGGTTGTCCCTTCCTCATTTATGGGTATCTAACAGTTCCAGGCATACCTGCAAGGTAGGCTGTATTCTAACCAGAGCCCTGTGGCCACTTCTATTTCCAGAGGGAGCTCTGGCTGTTGAATTTAGCACATAGGTACATTGAAATCAGGAAACAAAGCCTTCTGAGAAATCAGGTTGGGGCAACGGTGGCTTTAGGAGGATCTCAGATGTTTGCATGCATGAAATCCAAACAAAAGGGATTAAAGAGAGGGCCCAAAGCATTTTTTAGGATAAGGAACAAAAGAATACACAAATCAGAGAAATCACAGAATGTAGAAATACTATCCTGCTTGTCTGCAAAAAGAGTGTTTTAATATCAATTACCTGGGGGAAAACACACACACACACACACACACACACACACACACACACACAAATATTGAAAATACTGCCCATGTAAAATGAATACAATTCAACCTAGCTGTCAAAAAAAAAAAAAAAGGCATCAGAGGGATAAGAAAGTAGTAAGGCTGTCTTGGAGTCCAATATAAATGTGTGCTTTTTTTTCAATGTTCCATAAATGCTTTGAAGTTACCAACAGTAGCGAAATATTAAACTCTGTCAGGGGAAGGCAGTTTGGGGCAAGGACACAAGGATGAAAAGAGGACATGACAGATAACAAAGAGCTGTGGCTTCCAGGTGCAGAGTGGTCCTAAATACACCATCTATTAAGCTCTTTATAAGTTTCAGGGAGTTTTTCACCTTTTATTCATCATCTCATTTAATCTGCAACATCATCTAAAAACAGAGGGATTATTATCCACATTTTACAGGTGACAAAATTGAGGCTCACACTACTAAGTATCAGGGCCGTGGTCACACACCTAATTATTTCCATAGTCAGGGGTTGCACCTGGTTCTGCAGAATCCCATAGTACATACTCTTAACTGTTCTTCTCCCCTCTTAAGAAGCCATGCTCTGTCATCACTGCTCCCTGTGGAACTGGTGTCCAGCTCGAAGGGAAAAGAGCTCCTTCTCCAGGGAGGGGCACCTACACTTGGTCCAGTCTGTTGTTTTCTGCCATTTTCCTATTTGTGGCCACGTGGCTGTTATCTGTGACCTATTAAAAACATATTGCATCTTTCTGTGGCAGAAATGGAAATCCACTTAAACATGCAATTGAGCTTTCTTTAATTTTATATGTGCCAACATTTCCATCCCTCATTTTAAAGCCAAAAAAATTAAAAACCAAAAATTATAGTAGTAAGCTTCAGGATATATGAAAATGTCCATATTGGGAATGAGCAGGCAAGAAAGCACTGTCTCTTTTGTTGGTCAAATCTCTTCCTGGGATGTATTCTGACACCAACTAGTATACTGCGGTTCCGCTCTGGTACTAATCACCTGGAGTTAGTGCAGACCCCATAAGTTAAGGGCTCAGTCCTCCACAAGACTGTTCTCACGTCAGGAGGCAGCTGCACCAGCACCTCAGGGGTCCACAGGCCACCCACACTTCTGACGGGCTGGCGATACACTCAGGAGTCCCCACAACTCCTCATGTTTGATAATTTGCTAGAATGACTCACAGAACTCAGGAAAGTGCTTAACTTCTAATTACAGTTTTATTATAAAGGATAGAGATCAGGACTAGACAAATGAAGAGTCACATAAAGCAAGGTTTAAGAGTCCTAAATTCAGAGCTACAATACCCTGTCCCCATCAAATCATGGCCTGTTTTCCTCCAGGCAGTGACATCGGTATGTTCTCCAACCAAGAAGATCCACTGAGTTTCAGGTCCAGAGGTTTTATTGTGGTTTCTTTACATAGAATCATTGATTGAACATCGCCTACATAATTGAACACCATCTCCCCCACTCCTCTTTTCAAAAGCTGGGCTGGCTTAAAGCTCCAACCTTCTAATCATAGGGTTGGTTTTTCTGGTGAATAGTCCCCATTTCAGTCATCTAATCTCATTAATATGAAATCAAATGTGATCTAAGGGGTTGAAGAATTATAAAGACACTCCTATTACTTGGGGAAGTGCAGGGGTTTTAGAATCTCTGTGCAAGGAACTGGGGTAAAGACCAGACAAATTCTGTATTATACAACAGATGGTTGGAGCACATTGCTTTGGGATCCTTGCAGCTGTGTGGGTGCCTGCAGAGAAGATTTCTTGGTTAAATGAAGGGTGATCACATAGTTTATTATTCAAATGAGGAGTCTCTTTTGGAAGGAAAGGGGGTTGCAAGTTGGTGGGGTCGCTAGACAACAGGTATCAACAGGGCATCTTCTGAGTGAACTGGGACTTTGATCAATTCATTGTTTTTTATTTCACTCCCAAGAAAGTGTGAAGGGTTTGGGACCAGGCTGTAAATTCTTGGAGTCTTCTTGGTAAGACAAGTGCTTATCTTGCCTCTGCTAGTTACATTTTTGAAACTGGGGAAGACTATTTGCTCAAAAGTGTTGATAGTATGTCCAAAATTGGAGCAAACTTGACACAGGTAGATTGTGACTTTATTTGAATAGGAATATAATTCCATAGCAGATGACTCAAGTTATTCCTACTCTACACAGGTAACAACATATGTAACATTCTCTTCTTCACTTATTGCTTGTTCCGAAATTTCAGGGTCTGATAAAAGGCAGTAATACCTTCTCCTTCCACATCATCACTTTAGCTATGGAGGTGCTCATTATGTCTTTCCCTGGAAGCCAGTCACTTTTACATGCTTCAAAATTTGTTGGCTACCAAATACAAATATTTTATGACTGCATCTCCATTCTTTCTATACACAGTGCCTGAAACATCCAGATTTCTTGGCATCACTTGCTCATATCAAAAATTATCTAGAATGTTCAATACTACTCTAGTCCTATAATTCTTTGTGTCTGACAAATTATATGAGCTCTCTGAAGGGAAAGCCTTATTTGAATCATAATAATAATCACATTCCCAGGGTTCAGTGTGGTGCCTAACACATCGTGGGCCATCATATATATTATTATCATAGTAAGTGAATTAATGATTGAGAGAAACATTAGCAAATCAAGAAAAGATTGAATTGCCTATGAAACCCATATTCTACAGAAGCATTAGAGGGCAAATCCATACCCAGATTCCTTTTATGCCAGTTCTAGTATTGCTCAGTTTTTTATATAAGGGGCAGGAAATTTTTAGGTGTGAAACTCCTAAAAGAGAGAACATTGGGTAAAGACTCAGTCAAAGTCTTCTCGAAGCCAGATGGATACACTGCTTTATTTCATGGCAACTGTTGAAGAGCTCTCCATGATAACTTCCAATGATGGCACTGGATTCTCATACATGAGGTCCTGAGTCCACTGTATTGATTCTATCTTTCATGACAGAGAGCCTGCAGGCAACATGACAGGCCATCAACAATCTTCTCAGTAGGAGGAGCTGGCTTAGGGGGAGCAGTTGATATAAACACTGTAGTGGAAAGCCACCAAATCATTTTACAGCAGTATGACCAGGGATTCGTGGCCATTTGTAATGGTAATGATAATATAAAAAAACAATAATTATTGGAAAAGGAAGCCCAATTAAAGGCATGAAATCAGGAGGCCTGGGTAAGGTGGCCTATTGGTATAGTTTGAATTGGAGGCAGGAAATGTAATGTCACATAAAATGGTTTGAAATTTCATGGACATAAAGGTTTGGGAGCTCAAAGCAAAATTAGAGTGTAAAGTTCTCATTCTATAGTTGAAATGGAGGCCCCAAAAGGCAAGTAACTTCTTCTATTTCTTACTCAGGATTATGCAGCTAAGAGATTAATATCTCATATAAATCTGTAAGACAATTTCTCCTTTATCTTCTCTGGAAGGTAAGCTCGATAAGATGTGGTTATTTTCATTCATGAACTAAATTTTCTTCATTACCTAGAACAGTGCCTGGTACACATTACACAGGCACTCAATTTTTTGAATGAGTCTCAGAGTACACATTTTGGTTAAGATCTTGAGTTTGGAGTAAAACAGATGTGAACTATCCCCTATGAGATGTGTTACTTTGGGCGAGTTAATGAACTTACATCAACATTAAGTAAGATATTAAACAAAATAATGCACATAAATCGACTTGATGAGCCTGGTACATAATCAACACTCAATGAAAGGTGAACATTTACAACAGATTTATTGCCAGATTTTACTGAACAGCCGATTATATTATAATTTCTAAGGGATTTAGGTTTACCCAACTGTTTCCCAGGTTCACGGTTTTAACATTTCGCTTTCATAAAAGAAATCTTAGGTCATCCACATATCCAGTCATTCTTAAAATGCTTTATTTTAATTTTCTTCATGGAAATACATTAAGAGATGTGTTGAAAATTAGTGTTCATATAATGACCTCATGTCATTTCACTTCTGTGCAGCCTGTCAATTACTGTTTTATTTTTTTAACCATGATTACTCCCCAACTATTTATATATTTAAATGATCAATGCATTAAATCAGAGAACATCCTCAGTCAAGGATATTAAGATAAAAAATACCTGATGGGAGAAGCCCTGTAGAGTACTATTTCCAGTTGCATAATGGGTGTGAGGCAATTTAAAATAGTGTCCCCCAGAGTTTATATTTATTAAACTGCAAGAAAAATAAGAAAACTCCAGGGTTCTATTTACCTAGAAATCACTATAGTACTAATAAATGAGGGAAAACAGTTCCAGGCCAGGATTTCCAGAAACTGCAGACAGAATGAGGGATGAAAAGGCCTGCTGGAGTAATTAACAAGAATAGTTAGATCCTTAAGATGCAAAATGTTCCCCAATCAGCAGCACTGGCCTCACCTGGGAGCTTGTTTAAAATGCAGTGTCTCTGGCCCCACCCCAGACCATAGACCTTTAGTAGTAGAACCAGAACCTGCATTGTAACAAGATTCTCCAGATGGTTCAGGTTTGAGAAGCACTGGCTTAGGTTGTTTTAAAAGGCACATAAAACAAGAACTGCTGTCTTATTTTAAAGAATTCTGTTTCATATCACATACTTATAGGCAATTGAAAAAATATTAAGGACATAGAAGTAACAAATATCACCACAATCCCACCATGTAGCAAAAAACACATTATCTGGGGATGTAAGTGTGCTATTTCGTATGTAACAGGCCATGCTACACATGCTACTTTGTAATATGCTTTTTTTTTCTCCAAACAACAATGCATCTTGCTCATCTGTGTGGGACAATAAACAATCCTCTATATTGTCATTTTCAATGGCTGGGTGGGAATCATGGCTTTTATGTACTCTTGTTTATCAAATGTCCTATTGATTGAAATTTGGGTTATTTTTCATTTTACGCTATTATAATCTCTAGCAGTTGAGTTCCTAGAGGAAGGTCACTGCCGATCCCAAATACTTGTCAGTGGGCTGTAAGTTATAAGGAAGTTTAACTTTTTTCTATATTTCTTTTACCTTTGTTCTCCACATCACTAACTATATTAATTTAGTTTAATATCAAATGTTATTTGTATTTCTTGAGTTTGTATCAACTTGATAGGTAGAAAAGATGGCCTAGGAAGATTCTAGGTGCAAGAAGGAATTTTACCTGGCATATTTACTGTGTTTGAGAAGTTATGGTGTGTTGCTTTCAAATCAGGCTTTGATTCCAAGATGGTCATACCAAGTATGGGCTGGTGTCAGAAAGCCAAGGTTTGAGGCCTAATCCTATTATTTGCTAAGCACATTAATTTGGGTAGGTTATGGGGTGCCTGGGTGGCTTTGTCAATTAAGCGTCTACCTTTCACTTGGATCATGATCTCGGGGTCCTGGGATGGAGCCGCACGTGGTCGGGCTCCCTGCTCAGTGCAGAGGCTGCTTCTCCCTCTCCTTCTGCCCCTCCCGCTGCTCATGCTCTCTCCGCTCTCATGTGCTCACGCTTTCTCTCTCAAATAAATAAAATCTTTAAAAAAAACTTGGGCAGGTTACAAAAAACTTTTTTAGCCTCACATTCTTTATCTAAAAAATAATAATCTTCAAACGCTGTAGGACCTTGTGTGTGTTATTTGAAGTCCTTAGTGTAGCGCTTGCCATGTAGAAAATACTCAGTAACTTTTCAGCATTTACTTATGTTTTCCAGAATTGTAAACTTCTTGCTGCTTTGGAAGCTTTCAGGACCAAGAGAGGATAAATAAAAATGCCCAGCTGCCACTGGTAAATAACAGGAGGAAGAGGTGAAAGCAGCTCAGGCTTAAGGGGATCTGGGTCATACACTCATTTACTCTAAATTCATCTTGTAGATGGAGAGCATGGGATTTAGGTTAGGATAGAGTTATCCTAGCCCATAATAGAATAGGGCATAGAATTTAGGCTTTAGATGACTATTCTCATTCAGATGGGGAAAACAGGGTACAGGGAAGAATGAACTTAGCCAGTTGGCCATAGTAAGCCACTCTCAGAGCTGTGGCTGCCTTCCTGTCCCTGGGTCAAGCTTTAGCCTCCAGCATCACTACTGACTAAAGAGAGATAACGAAGTCAGGATCTCTGGGCGCTCTAATTCAGTGACAAATTATTACTGTTCTATTACGCATGAAGGAGCAGCTTAGAAAACGTCCAAATGAACAAATTATATAATCATCCTCACTATTAATCAGAGAAAAATATGAAATGTTGTGTTTGACCCATCAAATTTCCATTTTAAAAAATGATTTAGCCAGTCTTGGCAACTGACCACGGAAATAGCCATTTGGCAGGACGTATTGAAAGCTAAAAATGTTCATCCTCTTTTACCCAGTATTTCTTCATATAGGGATTTATCCTGAAAAAACAGTCATAGGTACACAAATATTTATGAACAAGTATAATGTGAACAACAGGAAGCAACATAAAATCCAATAACAGGACATTGACTAAACAAATTACAGAAATAATGCAGCCATGCAAAACCAAATTTTAAAATAATACTTAATGGCATGAAAAATGTTCATCATGTTTTAAGTGAGAAAGTAGATTATAAAATAGTAGATACAATATGCTCTCAATTTTGCAAAATATAACTCAATAAAACACACGCAGATATGAAAAAACTGGAAGGGTTTACAGGAAAATGTTTCAGTTTTTGTCTTTGAGCTGAGGAAGAACTAAGTTATTTTTTATGCTTTATTTTTCCTTTTCAATATTTTAAAAATATCACCCCTGGATTATCCTAACATAGTCACTGTGCAGTAAGTGTTTAGGTGTTTCTTCTCAACAAGCAAATTTAAGCCCAAGTATTCTTAACATTAGTAGTGATAAAAGAAATTGTCCTTAGTTACCCCCTTTATGAACCTTCAGATTTAAAAGGCTGCTCCATCTGGGTGTTTCTTCATGCAGTGGTCGTGTCAATGACAGGAGAGGCCATGTGGAGCGCAAGATATGTGGAGCATATCTATAGTGACCATCAGGAAAATCTGCAAGAGCCCCAGTAGATCGGCAATATCCAAGAAGTTCTCCTAACACTGCTCAGTGCAACTCTTTGTCGCAAACCCAAATCTACCCCCTTGTTACTTCTTCCTTTTTCTACTGCAGGAATCCTTCCCAAACTCACCCCACACATTTCTTCAAGAGATCAAAGTGGGATTTAGATGCTATCAGATCATATTTACTGTTGCTATATACCCACATGGCTTTTAGTATTATACTGTGATTTTCAGAGGTAGGGGGCCTCTGACAGTTACTGAGAAAGAAGCAGTTCAGCTGATTATAAATCAGAATCTCAGAGGACTTGGTTTGTACCACCCTTTTGGTGCCCCAAAGGCAGGAATTCTGCAGCAGGTTCTTCCTATTGTCAACCAAGAAAGACTTTATTGAAAAGTTAAGCAAACAAGCATTTATTGGGCAATTGGAATTGCAATTCGGGAGACACAGATTCAGGTAGAAACTTGACTTGTGTTTGGAAGAAGACAAAGGGGGCAGAGTTATAAAGGCAAAAGGTCATGAGTGCAGTTGTCATTTAGGCCTTCTATGCAAATCTGGGATTGAAACTAGGTTAACTGAGATTGGTTGGGTTAAGACGCAAATGAGCTATCGAAATTTGTCAATTCTCATTGGCTCCTTTCCAAGTGAAGAATGTGAAGGACTCATGTATCCTCATGAGGAGGGGTTAGGTCCAGCCTGAGGGCTTGTAACTGGCAAAAAGATCATAGTTCTCTACTGAGGACATGCATATGTTCCCCCTCCTGGTTGGCCTCCCCACTCTATTTTAAAAGTGACTCTTTTAGTGGGGCTTGCTTGATCCACTTCAAAATCTCCTTTCATACTATATCTAATGGTTTTCCATGGTATCTTGACAACCTGTTCATTCGTCCTTCCTTCCTTCCTTCCTTCCTGCCTTCCTTCCTTCCTTCCTTCCAGAGGCCTCCCAGGTGCAAGCTAGGGGTTTGCGGGGGAGGGGCAGAGGGAGAGAAGAGAGAGAATCCCAAGCAGGCTCCAAGCCCAGTGTGTTGCCCCATGAAGGGCTTGATTTCACAACCGTGGGATCATGACCTGGGCTGAAATCAAGATCAAGAGTAGGACACCCAACCTACTGAGCCACCCAGGTACCCCAAGTTTTACTATACTTATTAAATTAATTTACTTTGTTCCTACTAACTTTGAAAACTTTTACTGCCTAATTCTGTTTGCCATTGGTAGAGTTCTCAGTCGCTCTCATCACAGTTATCCCATTTTTGGCCAATTTTCCATTCTCTTTCCACTAAATCAGTCTCCATGACCATTAAACAAGGTGAAACATGATGCTCTCAGCAGCCATCTCCCAAAGGGCTACTTAAGTCCACCCTCTCACCTTCGTAACTTATACTATTGCTTTCCCCACTGAGTGCAGATATCCTGGACGGAGTTGTGGTTTGGCACATCATAAAGAATTGAGGNCCAATTTTCCATTCTCTTTCCACTAAATCAGTCTCCATGACCATTAAACAAGGTGAAACATGATGCTCTCAGCAGCCATCTCCCAAAGGGCTACTTAAGTCCACCCTCTCACCTTTGTAACTTATACTATTGCTTTCCCCACTGAGTGCAGATATCCTGGACGGAGTTGTGGTTTGGCACATCATAAAGAATTTTGACATTCTTCACCTTTGGCCAATTAAGTGACAGACTAAACATGTCCAGCTTAGTGAGGAACCTGGACCCATATCAAACAATTATTCTTTAAAGTTTGTAAAAAAAGAAAAAAAGCATTTAGATGTATTGGGGGTGGGGGGAATCTATAGCATGTTTAGATGAGAGAATTCCAATATCTGAAGAGTTTTCANTTCACCTTTGCAATTAAGTGACAGACTAAACATGTCCAGCTTAGTGAGGAACCTGGACCCATATCAAACAATTATTCTTTAAAGTTTGTAAAAAAAAAAAAAAAGCATTTAGATGTATTGGGGGTGGGGGGAATCTATAGCAGGTTTAGATGAGAGAATTCCTATATCTGAAGAGTTTTCAGGTAGAATTTTTGAACTGCAGTGAATGTTGAAAATAGCTTTCTGCTATATACAAGTAGGTCTTTTGTATAACTACAGATTGAAGTCCTAAATCAAGGTAGAAGACCAACTGTGACTCAAGAAAAAAATATCTTATAATTTTCCAAAGATATAAGAAAACAATTCACATCAAGAAATATTAAGAGAGGTGAGAACTCATCAGAAAAATTTAGCAGATATTGAATAGGAGCTGAATTAATGATCTCTAAATTTCCTCCCAAATCGTACATCTGGGAATATTTCAGTGAAAAGTTACACCTTGCCTACTTTCCTAAAACCAATGGGTGGAAGCAAAAAGAAGAAAAAATAATGATAAACATGCCCACTATCTTAAAGATCATTGATTTGGCATTTTAATATCTAGTTCATGGACTGTTTTTGTTTTTGTTTTTTTCCCCATGCACCTTTAATGTGTCTCCTGTATCCAGAGACACAATGTAGTATTGGTAGAATTGAAAATGAACTAAAGTTCATGTAAGAAAACTTGAATTCTTTTGCCACTGGAAAGTTGTATGACTTTGAGTATTAATGTCATCTCTGAGAATTGTATTCCAAAGATTATAACTTTTGGAAGCTATAAAATGTTTCACAAATATGAAGTGACTTTACTTACACATATTTAATGGAAGTTATTTCAAAGGGAATGCTCATTTGTAGTTACTAAACTCATTTCCAAAGTCCCAGTCTCCCAAGAAACAATATGATTCATGTCATATGATTGACAGGTAGTTTCTAAGCCCCCAGAAATGCTGGGCTGTTTTTCTTTTTTGCCTGCAGCTGACACACCAAAAATATTTGTTTTCACCCTATAAATAACCAACTGAAATACCTTCCTTTTGTTAGTTGCTATTATCCATTGTTGGCCTACATTCTGGTGTTTCTCTACATCAGCAAAAATAATAAACCAATTTTATGTAAGTCACTTAGAATAACAGGAGAATAGAATTATGCAAAGAAACTCCCCTGAGTAACTGGCACTGTCATAGATGGCACGCATGGAGAACAATAATATTAACAAGTCCACTATCTTTAAGGGGTGGATGTATGGGGGATTTCCCCCATACATAAGGGAAATTATGGTTGTTTACTACCAGATACAATAGTGGAATTACATGACATTCTACTACTGAAGCTGGCTGAGCATCCATATTCAATATTTATCTGAGTCACAAGGTTCTCAGCTCATTCATCACAGGAAGCAGTGGGGTCTAATGGACTGAGTGGGCTGTGTGGCCTGTTGACCCATTTAGTCACCTTGGTCAGGATACTCATGCCCTTGGAACATACGATTCATTCATAAAATCAGAGAGATGACATAAAAAGTGGAGACTTCTGTTTGTTTGTTTTTACATCAATCTGCATCAAAGTGTCACAGTGAGACTGTTGAAAGACAGCAAGATATTTTTAGTCGAATCTTACCATTCATTTGAGGTTGGGAAAATAAGGCAAAATCAAAATCCACAACATAGAATCTGTTCCCAGCCATCTCAGAATATTTTCTAGCTATCTGCGTTGGTTTTAAAGGAATAGGAAACAGTAATTGGTGATTAAATGTTAATTTTTGGAGTCAGACTGCCTGGATTAGATTCCACATCTGCTGCTTTATAGCTGTTTACTACCAGGAAATCATTTAGCCTCTCAGTCTTTTCACCTGCGAATGAGGATTATTATGGTAAAATTGGCTTGTTCGGATCCATTAAGTGAAATAATTCACTTCATGGGGTGTGCCAGCAAATGTTCAACAACCAGCTTTTGGGGTGGAGTGGGGACAAGGTCAGCATTTGCTGATTTCTATGGTGTGAGCGCTCCCAACTGGACCATTTCAAGTTGGGAAGATGTGCTCACAATAGCTTACCAGCCCCAGCACACACCACTGATGGAGATCACTTCGCACAGTGCCTGGGATATTGAAGGGCTCAATTATTATAGTTATTAAAAATTTTATCATTATTTTGTCTTGGATTTTATTATTACTGAAATTCACTGAATACAATTTGTTCTCTCTCCTCCCATGATACTCTTTCTCTAAAATATAACAAAAGAAGAAAAATTACAAATTTGGGAAATTATAATGGCAATTAGAAAATAAAACAAAGCCAAACAAAAAGTCTCCTTAATATCTCTTGTTTAGAAGGAAAAGCCAGGAACTAGAAGACCTTTAACTCTTACTCTGCCACTGTGGTTCATTTGGCTTGGGCAAGCCACTTTAACTTCTCTTAGGCTCAGTTTTTCTCTTGTAAAATGGGTGAAATAATTTGTGCCTTGCCTTCTTTACCAGAAAGTTTGAGCATTAAAATCTACAACTTATAAGAACATTCCTTATAAACTTAACAAGTATGGTTTTATATTCAGAATCATTGATTCAGCAATCTAATTCATGGGATTTATCCTAAGGAAATAATTATAAAGAAGTAAGGAGTCTTTTAAAAATTGGAAACAAAATGTGCATTAATCTATTCTAGGTAATTTATCTTAAGTAAATGCAATTGAATGTTACATTAGTGTCAATGAATATTATAGTAATGTATATGAATATTATGCTAATGTCATTTTAATGTTAATAAAAGATAACTTTGCTATAGAAAAATATTTTCTCCATGAATGTAAAAATGGTATTTTTCTAAGAGAAAAATTTTATGATTATATGGCAAAAAGTCATAGAACTGTACTATAATATAAACATAATAATGGTACATTTGGGAAAAAATGGGAAAGGAATGCAAAAGGGACAAAACTGTGGTGTTATAGTTATGGATTTTATGTTATAAAAGGAGTAAAAATCAAAATTTAAAAACCCATTATGAAGATAGTTACAGGGTAATAAGGTATTAATGGAAATCCAATCAGTAGAAAGACATCAGTGCAGAGAGTCATCTCTTTCAAAATGACCCTCCATATTTTTTCCTATATCAGACCTAGCTTTTGACTAGTTACTCCAACAAAGGGTGATTTTTCTGAGGCTTGAGAGAAAATGGAAAGAGTAGCAGCTTCTTAAAACTAGAAATATATTTGAAATTTGAGCTGGTGAGAGCCTTCTCTTTCAGGTAAAACACATATCAAAACTCCCATGTCTGCTCTTTCATGCATGGGGTCAACCCTACACTTGTAAAAAGAATGGTACATATGAGACTTCATAGGTAATTTTTCTTAGGTACATGCAGATCTTGCCTCCTATCCTGGTTTAATGGCTCTGTACTCAGATGACCTGAGTTTTCAATTGGTTTATTTTCAGCTGTGACTTTGGAGCCTTAGTATTCTTTGACCTACATTTTCTGGCCTGACTTCTTACAACCATATGCTTCTGTACAACACCCTGGATCTCCAAATCCCATGCACATCTTATGGCACATACTTCAAAGCTATCTGGGTGCCTTTTGACTAATGATGACTCAGGATAAGAACCAAATCTCTATTTTCTTATTGGTCTGAATTGCCATTACCTTTATGGGGAACTGAAGGCCAGTCTGATCCAAGCTGGACTGAAGCTTGGAATGTGCAATAAAATGAAGAGCATTTTATTGGCAACATGGGACAGTGACAACAGCTGTCTTCTGTGGTTATCAATAGGCTTTAACTCAAGTTTGCAAACTCAAAATCATACAAGGGCAGGCAGATGGCACAGAAGGTGGTGAAGTTGCTGAATTCTGTTACTATCTAGAATAACACCTCTTTAGCTGCACGGTGCTTTAAAATATGGTGTGAACTAAATACGTTAACCCACACAGCACGTCTGCTGGCTGCTAGTCTGCTCTAACTCTGCCTGCTGCCCAGCACTGATGAAAGAGTAGCAAGGCTGTTCATGCGGTGGTGAAGCATGTCCAGTTGAGAGAGGACACAGTCCCCCTGGCTGATCTCCTTTGCTTTGTCTCTCTCCCCTTGTGACAGCTGGCCCCACACATTCCTCTGTTCTACTTCTAAGACCAATCTGGGCTTGAGCCAGAAAGGATGTAAATTGTTCCTTGCTACTTTGATACAGTAATAAATACCCTCTGGTTTCCCACATTGTTCCCAGTGTCCATTTCTCCTTCAAAGTCTGTTCAACTTCCAGGTTCATGCACCCAAGCACCTGGGCCATACGGAATGCATTCCAATCCTCCCAGTTTCTAGAACATGACACCAATGTTAGTTCTTTCAGAAATGGAGCCAGGTCCTGCCTTCACAATTGATACCTCCCTGTATAAAATGAAATGCCCTAGGGCAGACATGGCTCTTCTAAAGGCAGAGCTGATGGGCTCACAGTTTTCTTATAGAAAAGGTTTTCTGTGGCTTAGACTCAGATGATCAAATGGTCTTTGGATTTCATTAAAAACTGTGGTGAGTCTACTAGTACACAATTTTGTTTTCAATACACTTGTCAGAGCTGAAGATAATTTTGAACTTCCTTTCTGTCAATAAATTGATTAAAAATAGTTGTTAGAGTTGTGATGTACTCCCTACTTTATGACCAATTTGCGCTGGGTGTTGTGCGGATTTAGAGGAGGAGTAAACCACAGTCTCTATCCTCAAATAATTTATACTCCAGTGTGGACACACATACACACAACTTCACACCAGGAAAAGAGAGTACACAATAAAAGCCAGTACATAAATGATTATTAACATCTATTGTGCTTCTGTTGGGCTGTGCCATTTACATAAGTGATGTTGTATCTTCACCACAACTCTGAAAGTTGTCAATTCCCCTTTGCCATTCGACATACCATAAACTGAGGTGCTGAGACCTCAGTCTAGGTTCACACAGTCAGCAGAATACTAGACCTAAGGGTGTCTGATTCCAGAGCTGGTGCTCTTTCCTGTGAATGAGCTTGTGTATTTAAATTTTGTGACACACTTAAAAAAATACATCTGCCTGGCCCATGCCATTAGAGATTCTGTTCATTTGAGGTCTGAGTATTGGCATATTCAAAGAATCCCAGGTGATTCTAATGCATCAGGAAGGTGAAGAACCAACGTGCCAAATCCTGCTGCCATTCTGCAGGCCAGTGCTGAAAAAAAGGGTGTACTTGGGAGAGAGAGTTCAGTTTGTAAAGATTTAGAACAGGTGAGCTGGGATGAGACAATTTGCCCCTAAAGCGCACATCCTTACAGGTGACACATATTGCTCCAGAGTTGCAACCATGATTACCCGACTTCATTAAGTTCTGGTCTGTGAAGGAAAGATAAAAGGAGGAAGTTTGTAACACGTGTATATTGCTTATAAGTGATTACACTGCATCTTGCTATTTTTATGTCATTTGAGTATCACAACAGCCTGGGGCATGATGCCAGGTAATTTATTTACCAATGAGAAAACTGAGACCCAGAATGACTAAACGAGTTACTGAACATCACTGGGCTAGCTAGTGACTCCATACAGTGCTCATGTCATCGCATCACCTAGACTCAACGGCTCCCACAGTACTGGAACTTCATGGTACCGCTACAAATTGGATGGTGAGATCGATAATGGAGGAAGTTGCTAATTGAATGGGGTGAAGGGTACAACTATGTTAAAAGCCATCACCACTCTAGGAAGCACTCTTTAAGTTCCTATGACAGACATAGCTCAGCCTATATTATCATAATCATTCTTCTAAATAAATTATTTAGATTAAGGCATGCATGCTCATGAGCTTGTGAAATGCAGATAAACATATTTTGTTTCCCAAGCCGCTAGCTTAGGGCATTAGTATGCATCTCTCCCTGCTCCCGCATTTCCCCTGAATATAATGACTTGAAACACTTTAAACCACGACTGGGGGAAGGCACAGGGGTGCCCACTCAAGCACAGGCAAACCATCGAATTAGTAGCTTTCAGCAAAACTATCCTATTTGGCCTGTGCTTCCAGAAAACAAGTTGTAATAGAATAATTAAGTTGGGGAGGCAGCTACATGAAGCTTCTACAACAGAACGAGGATCTGAAATGCCAGATGGTGCTATCAATGCACGGCAGATGTTTGCCAGGGAGCCGGGATCATGGTTTTAATTTCTGGAGTAAAATGACTTTCTAAAACAGAGAAGAGTCCAGTGTTACGAGTCCCCTTTGTGGAATCTCTGCACACTGTGGAAGTCTCTGGAATGGGAGACCTCCCTCATTCTGTGCAAACTGGCAGAGAGCAGCCAGTGCATTCATCTTTTTGGCCCACGGTGGGTCATTTTACTTTTCTAGAAGATTTAAGGGAAATGGGGACTTCTGATCCTTGGATACTCAAGACATCTGTGGACTGGTAACTGGAGAATAAGGAAGAAAAGAAGATTAAGTTTCTAAATGCTTAAGATGTATCATCTATTAAATAAAATAATGATGTTAAGGACAACTATAAAAGATATAAATCATCTAATATGAAACAGTAAGAATTACACACACATTTAATGCTTCAAAAATGTGCCTATTGCAAATATTATCTGAAAAATTATTATCATTTATATCAAATTACAGGTGAAGACACAAAGTTCCTATCTTGCATGTGGAAAAATGCTGGAAGAAATATAATTAAAACACCGAATCTCTCCCAACCCAGACATCCTCTCCACAAATGTAAGTAGAGAAAGGAAAGAACTTTCTTACTGAATAAGCATTAAGCCAGAGTGTGATGTACATCGCAAGCAAATCCTAGTCTTCAGTGAAGACTGACAAACATGAGAGGCTGGCACCTCTGATCTTGGCACAGCCATCATATTCACCAAATAGAAATAAATCAATACAGGGTCCTGGGACTGTGTTTAGTCAGGATTTGATGGACATTTGTCCTTGTCCCTCCCTAGGGATCTGAGTTCTCAGGAGAAGATAATTCTCCCAACTCCTCTATCCAGGCGTTTCTCTCTTCCTCCCTCCCCGCCTTTACCTGTTTGCCTAGGCTCAGACCAAAAGGGCCAGGACATCCTTGTCTTTCCAGATGTGGTAGTCCTTAATCAACTGACAGACATCATGTTGGTAAATATTAAATAGCCTGAAAATAACAAATATTAGCAAGGAGAATGGGAAGTGGGTTCCATCATACATGCCTAAACTTAATCTAAATTTGAAAATCAGTTTCTCTTTCATTCATATCTTTTGACTTTTATTGGAAAGGTACATTGAAATATGTGCATTTAATTTCTGATTTTGGTGTGCCATAATTTTGTCTTGCCTAGGCTGGGATGAGACATGGATATTGTGGATATCCAATGGTTCTCAGGAAATGCCTGTGATGATGCCAGTGTTACAATGATTATCACACATGGATTTCTAATTATCAAAGATTAGGACTTCAGAAATTACACACAGCATTCATAATGGTTATGCATGGTAGCCTATTAGCTCAGAAATGCAAGAAATATTACTTACATTCATTTAATGCAACAAAATTTAGCCCCAACTATCATCCAGCTGAATTAGTTAGAAATTCAATTTCAGTCATTATGGGGCTCCTTCCACCTGTAGAACTATTCTAGCATCTCAGGGTGTAGGTAATGCCCAGAAAAGGGAGGCATAACTCCTCCTTTTCTGATGCTGCAGCTGCTGACATCCTCATTGTCCATGGCTCTTCATATTGATTCCTTCTGTGGAATGAGAGACTTTGGGGTGAGGCTGCCCCTGGTGCAGGTGTTCTCATCCTCATATATGTTCTTCTCTAGAACCTGCCTAGGAGCTATCTCAGAACCCCTCCCCTCACCTGCTCAGGGATGTAGTTCTCTCTCTCCTCCTGCAGCATGGGGACATTGTTTTCTCCTCTTCAGAAAAGCCCATCCTTGCATCCTTCTCTTTTTCAAGCCACTCTCCACCTTCCCATAAAACCCTTCATCTTTAATAGACTTGGATTGTCATTAAAAAAATGGGGGGCTAGAGGGATGGGCAAAGTCTTCCTACCTTCCATTCTGCCATGGGCTTCCCAGAGTGAGACAGAATGAGTATATGTGCATATGCATTTACCATAGATGGCTCTGAAATCACTTCATATTTTTGCGGTGCTTTAGATCACAATCATGAGCCCAAATGGACATAGATGGTGGAGTGACTCAACTTGTTAAAAATTTTGGGGTGGCCAGTATTTATGAAATTATCTATGTTTATCTTTCATGAAGTTTCTGTAAAGTTATTATTTTGTGGAGATACTGGAGTTATTCACCTTTATAGATCTATATATAGATGTATTTATAACTTTATTTTGGCAGTGTAGAAAATTAATGATTCTGAGCAGGTAAGCCATTTAAATTAGGTCATGTAGGAGCTCTCTGTTTAAAGTCTAAGTGCTATACGCAACTAATGAAGCATCAAACTTTACATCGGAATCTGGGGATGTACTGTATGGTGATTAACACAATATAAATAAAATAAAATTTAAAAAAAAGTCTAAGTGCTGTTCAGAAGACACATACACACACACACACACACAGCTGGTTATCTTTTCACTTAAGTGTGAACCATCTTAGGTAAAATAACACTCAGAGTGTCAATTTGGTTCATACTTGATCAGAATAAAGAATTGAAATACAATATAATGAGAGAAACTAATGTAGTATATTAGTTACAGGATTTTCGTTCATAAGTGACAAAAACACAACTCAATTTTTTTATAGGAAAAATGAATTTATTAGATCAACCTCAAAATTTCAGAACAGATGGATCTAGGGGCTCAATTTACATTCGTCAAAACTACAGAATTAAATCTCCTTCCCCACCTCCTCTGGCCCAATGGTTCCATTCTCTGACAAGCTCTCTTCATGTCAAAGAGTAAGATCCTGGCTTACATTACTTCTTGTGATCTTATAAAGAAAGAAACTCTGCCTCACTCAGCATCCAAATTCAATCTGTAAAAATGGCCTCTGATTGGCCTTTGTACTTTGGCCTTCCTATTCTTCTGGTGGAGATAGCAGAGAGCCAAATGTGGGGCTTGATCCCAGGACCCTGGGATCATTACCTGAGCCAATGGCAGATGCTTAACCGACTGAGACCCCCAGGTACCCCTAACACCAATCCCTTTCAAACTCTTCCAGAAAATTGAAGAGGAGAGAACATTCCCAAACTTACTTCATATGGCCAGCATTAGCCTTATACTAAAGCCAGAAAGCGACTCTACAAGAAAAGAAAATTATAGGCCAATATCTCTGATGAATATAGATGCAAAATTCTCAACAAATACTGGCAAATTGAATTCAACAGCACATTAAAAAGATCATGCACCATTATCAGGTGGGATTTATCTCTGGGATACAAGGATGCTTCAACATACACAATCAGTGATTGTGATAGATCACATTAATAGAATGAAAGGTAAAAATCATATTATCATCTGAATAAATATAGAAAAAGCATTTGACAAATTCAATATTCATTCAAGATAAAAACGTCTAACAAATTGGGTATAGAAGAAATGTACCCCAACATAATAAGGCTGTATATGACAAGCCCACAGCTAACATCATACTTACGATGCAAGGAGAAAGGTTGAAAGCTTTTCCTTTAAGACTGGGAACAAGACAAAGGTGCCCACTCTTCTCATTCTTATTCGACATATTACTAACAGTCCTGGCCAGAATAATCAGGCAAGGAAAGGAAATAAAAGGCATCCAAATAAGAAAGGAAAAAGTAAAACTATCTTTGTTTGCAGATGATATGATCTCATATATAGAAAATCCTAAAGAATCTACCAAAAAACCATTATAACTAATACATGAACTCAGTGAATGTGCAGGATACAAAACCAGAGCTGGGGAGAAAAGGGAACTGTAAGTAGGAATGTAAATTGGTGATGCCCTCATGGAAGACAGTATGGAGGTTGCCCCCAAATTAAAAACTCAGGCATCATTTGCTCAGTGTCTACAATAGTACAGTACGGTACTGGATATTTTGCAGTATGAAAAATAATAGGTGTTATGTCCTTCATTTGTATCATTGCCATTAACATCATCAGAACAGTTAGCATTAATTGAGGGCTTGGTATGTGCCAGCCACAGTGTTAAGCACCTTACATGTATTTCCTCATTTAATCCTTATCACAATGCTACAAGGTAGTATCATTAGGACTCCTCCAATTACAGACATGAGGAGCTCAGTTCAAGCTAACCCAAGCTTAACAGCAGCGGTAGCAACAAAAGCAACAGCCTCTCACAGTGTTGGGAGGGTGGGTGGGTCTATATGGATCAGAAATGAATAGTTCTAGCCCAAGTTTACTTTCCCTTCTTTCCCTTCTCGGGCTCCAGGTTCCCCTTCACAAATGTGCTTCCTCCTTACGGCAGAAAAGATGGATGCCAGCAGCCATCAATTAAACCTGTGGCTTCTGCTTGATCTGGGAGATCAAGGAAGAACACTGATTGACCTGGCTTGGGTCACATGTCTGTCCTTTAACCATAACCAGTTCCAGAGCTGGGGAGATGAAGTGCTCTTGTTTTCCAGTCCTGGGTCACAAAATTGAGGCCTAGGGAACCAGGTCTCATGATTAGTAGCCTCACCAGAACAGCACTGTGTGGTGGGAGGGGCAAACAAACATTGCATGCCACCATGGGTCAGTCTTGTTATTTAATCATTTTACAATGAAGAAACTGAAGCTTAGAGAGATTGTCCATTTTTAAGGAGCAGTACAGGATTTTTTCTAGTTTTGACATGTTGAAAACTTATGCTCTTAACTACTGTGCCATATGGCCTTTCTAGTTCTTATCTTGGAGATATTTACTACAGTTGGCCATGACTATTTTTATTATACACAAGTCTAGATAATTAATACAGGATAATATATATAGATATAGGAGAATCAGACTCTTTCTCTAAATTCTGTAAGTATACAAAGTAGGGGCATTAAAGGGCATAATATGAATTCTGCAAGTGTTTATGAAGGAAAAAATGTAAATAGATTTGAAGAAGGGTATATGGTTGGCTAATAGAAAGGAGGTGGAAATACTGCTTTGCTTGATTATGTTTAAGAGTGAAATATTTTTTTCGGTTCTAGTTAGAATTGTTTCTAGCCAAAATATTGAGTAACATAGAGTTAAAGAGTCGTAGGTCTAGCCCAGGGTCAGCTGCTGACTTGGATGTGACATTGAATGCATCATTCACATTCTGGTCTCAGTTTCTTCATCGACAAAATATGGGCACTAACATCTGCTCCACCGTTTCGTAGAGTTCTCATGATACTTGAACAGAAGAGAAAATACCAAAGTGTTCCGATGAGCTAAAAACACTATCTGAATGGAAGTTTGCATCAACATTTCTTTTTTTTTTTTTAAAGATTTTATTTATTTATTTGACAGAGACAGAGACAGCCAGCGAGAGAGGGAACACAAAGCAGGGGGAGTGGGAGAGGAAGAAGCAGGCTCATAGCAGAGGAGCCTGACGTGGGGCTCGATCCCACAACGCCGGGATCACGCCCTGAGCTGAAGGCAGACGCTTAACCGCTGTGCCACCCAGGCGCCCCTGCATCAACATTTCTTACCATGTGCTTCTTCCTGGGCATAAATTGGGCAGTTTTTCTTCTGACAGCCTTTCTGAAATTAGAGGAAAAGTGAGGCCATATCACAATGACAGTTTTATAAATAGGTTGCTGAAGAGGCAAAATTTACAGCAGATAATTTTCCCTACATTTCTCTTCTGTCCCCAAATAACATTTTTAAAAATTTGACAAAGCTTTCTTTGCTAACCAGTCCTCTGTAGCAGGACTATTGTAGAATAGGTAAGTAAGTGAATAAGTAAATAAGTAAATAAATTCTGGGCCCAACAAAAAGTTTTTTCTTGCAATCAAATGAAAAGTACTTTCCTATGTTTTCATGTGTTTGGTAAGCATAAGTGTCTTATTGGATGCCTCCTTCTTGGTAATATTTTGAAGTCTCATGCATCTCTCCTAAATCCTTTCTTCTGCAAGCTGAGCAGAAATTCCTCCCTGAACACAGTTCCTATCATCCTCAGAAGTCTCTTACTAATAACTTCAGATGAGAATGAGCCATAAATGTGAACTAGTCATCCCACATTTTGTGAGTAATTGAATCAAAGAACAAACCCCAAATATGGCAGGTTAAAGCAATGAATTTCATGCTGCGTCTCATTTATTTTAACAGGTTCAGTTATGCATGTTCATGTAGATAAATAAATTTGCAGGCAGAGTGTTGGCCATGAGGAAAGACGAAAGTTGTACCACAAGCTCCAGAGCCAGGATTCAAGCCCAGGCACCTCTGTGGTCACACTGTGCACTTGTCCACTCGGCTACCCCCAGCTGGTTCACATGCTCTGCAAACACTGAGTTACAGGACGGGTTTGTGGATTTAACAGCATTGACTTCTGATGTCAGTGGTCCAGGGCACAATTTGGGAAACACTGCAGTAAATATTTAGTGGTCCTCGCTTTTCCCACTAAACTTCCATCTCTGGCCCAGATATTTGCACTGAGCTCTGGATCCCTATACCTTACAACTATTACGCATATTTCAAAAGCACTTCCTCATGTCTCAGAACTCACAAAACTCTCCTTATGGTTCTCCTTGTCTCAGAGAACCTTCTATACAATTAGGCAAGTCTGAAAACTCAGGAATCACCCCCAGATCTCCCTTTCCCTCCTCACTCGCCATCACCCTGCAATCAGTAAGCAATGCCTGTGACTCTTACCTACAAAATCTCTCACAAAACCATGAATCAGGTGCTTTCTCTTTCCCTGGCCACCCTCAGCCCCCAATCTATGTTATCGGCATCTCCCAGAACCACGACATTTATTCCTCTAATCTCTCCTCACTCTGCAGTGAGTGTGAGGAAAACACAATGAAGGCTCAGTTTCTTGGCATTTGCTGTTAAATCCTTTCTGAGCCACGCTGCCTGCCTCCTGGGTCTCAGCTCAGACCACTCCCTCCCTCTCCTCAAGTTCCAGCCCGAGGCCCTGCCCTTAGTTCCTTCCTGCCCCATGTTCCTTTGGCTTCACACTCCATACACCACATGCTGGTCCCTCTGCCTCCTCCACCTGGCTTAGAAAGCTGCTCCATCTCCAAGTCTTGGTTGCCCCATATGTTGGAAGGGAATTAAAATGCCATAGATCAGCATTGTTAAAAATGTGAAATAAAATAAATACATAATGTTTCTGGCACAGAATAGATATTCAATAATCTGCTTCCCTAAATATATCCTAGAATTTTAAATGTTTTCCAATAATCTTCATATAAGGATGAATTCACATGCACACATTCTCCAATTGTGATTTATAAGACTTCAAAGTAGGAAAGAACCTTTAAAGGTTTGTTTATTTCATTTTAGAAATTTATTAAATCATAATGCCTCTTGCAGTGGAGCATTTGTGCTGTGGTTTTTAATTGCTGTCAAGTTAATAATATCCCTGAGAGTGTGGAGTCTTTGTTAAATGTAGGTGTTAGACAGCTATAATTTTCAAAATTACAGCTTTGTTCTACAACCCATTTAAATGGAAAAAATAATTAATGAAATGTATACACTTTTAGAGGCAATAACATGAGAAAGGATTTCAAATAAATGAGCAAGTAAAGAAAATAAATTAGCATCTGATTTGTAATTAGAGATTACAATGCTTAATCATTTGAAAATGAGTTGAATCTGTATGGTAATATATAAGGTAGTTAAAGCGGTAACATTCCCATTGATATTAAAATGACTTTAGTTAACAATACTATCAAGTTGGGGGGGGAGGGTTGAATAAGCAGAGTACAGAAGATTTTTAGGATAGTGAAACTACTCTGTATGATACTGAAATGATCCATACATGTCATTATACATTGGTCCAAACCTATAGAATGTACAGCACCAAGAGTGAACTGTAAGGTAAACCGTGGACTTGATGTGACTAGGGTGTGTCAGTGTAGGTTCATCGATTGTAACAAATGTAGCACTCTGGTGGGGGATGTTGATATTAGGCCATGCTTTGGTGGGAACAGAGGGTACATGGGAAATATCTGTACCTTCCATTCAATTTTGTGGTGAACCTAAGACTGTTCTAAAAAATAGTCTATTAAAAAAGCTATCAAGAAAACTGAATTACTGAAATAACAAATGTATAATTATATAAGGAACATCAATGACAAGATGGACTCAACTTGTTATGGCCAGAAGGGGGCTTTTAAAGTACATACATGTGAAATGTGGCCATGCAGCAAGATGCTGTAGAAAACAAACAAAATCATAACCTAATAACAAATTTATTTATACTAAGTTAAAGTTATTAGAAATTTCCATTGAGATGGACAAATATTTAGAAAAATAAAAATAATGAATATTTGATATGGGAAATGAGAAACTTGGGGTGTGTCATGGCTATATTTGAAAAGCTACCTTCAAGAAATTAGGTAACTCTTTGAACTCAACACTCAGCAGTATATCTAACTGCTTTGCAGGTGCCCCTATAATTCTTAGTTGTGCTCAAGACTAAAAGTTCCAGCTAGTAAACATTCTAGAGTTTAGGGACAAGGCTGTCATGCTCAGATGAGGCATAAAAAAGTAAGTGAATGTGAGCCACTTCACAGGTTGGCTCCACAAGATTGCATTTCTGCTGAAGGTCCAAGTGAATGACATCACCAGCCACCAGTAACA
Source organism: Ailuropoda melanoleuca (assembly GCF_002007445.2). NCBI lineage: Eukaryota > Metazoa > Chordata > Mammalia > Carnivora > Ursidae > Ailuropoda > Ailuropoda melanoleuca. Next base: position 109,546,220 of record NC_048223.1, on the reverse strand, counting down.
GAGTCAAGCAGTCGTAGGAATGTTTGTTAAGAACAAGAAGACAATTTCCACAGCAACTAAAACCAAAAGTAGTATTGATGAAAGTACCCTATGGATTAAGACTGAGTTCAACCATTATGGCTTACAAAGCTGGCTATGTGTTGACAACTCCACCTTGGAAGACCAGAATGCGAGTATATTCATCAGTTACACTTTCACTGCAAAGCCAAGCAAATATATGGTGATTTAAAGATATTGTTTTAATTACTGGAAAATTATCTGGTTACTTCCATTCTTGCCTCTGACATTGACCTTGCTGCCTGGGTAGGAAAGGCCTGAGACTGGGAGTTAAGTGTCTGCTCTGCAGACATGATTTGCCCCAGTTGTGTATTTCAAGGGGAAGAATATAGGAGGTTTTATTTTGGATCTGCTTCCAGCTGTGTCCTCCAATTTCACTTTACCAACCATGAAGATTGTAGTTTCATCCTTACTTCACCTCTTCATTTCCCTTAAGTCGTCCTTAGGGGAAACTCCAACATTTTGTGACTCTTTTACTGCATATCAAATAAAATCTCTATAAATGACAACAACAACAAATGTGTGTCGAGGTGCATCTGACCTCATTTGTACTTCACCTCTTGCTATTTGGGAGTGCAGATTTGGGAGTTTACTTAACTTTCATGAGCCTCAGTTTCCACATCTGCAAAGTGGACATAAAATCTAACTCACATGGTTGTTGTGACATCAAATAAAATATCTAATGGAAGAGGTTGTGCCAAGATTCAAACCCAAGAAGTCTCACTCAAGAGTCTCCACACTCTTTAATTTTTAAATTAACATGCAATAAAATTTGTTTTTATTTTTGTGTACAGTTCTATGAATATTAGCACATGTATGGAGTCAGGTAATCACCAGCATTATAAGGATACATGGTAATCCCATCATTGCAAATGCTCCCTTGTGCTAGCCCTTGGGAATCATACCCTCTCTTCTTCCCTAATCCTTGGCAACCACAAAATTGGTTCTCTATTACTATAGCTTTGTCTTTTTTGAGACATAAATGAAATCATGCAGTATGTAATCACTTGGGATTGGCTTTCTTCACTCAGCAGAATGTCTTTGAGATTAATCCAAATTGTTGCATGTAATAATAGTATGCTTCTTTTTTATCGTCGAGAAGCATTCCATTGAATACATGCACCGCAGTTTGTTAGTCTGATGACCCATTGATGAACTCTCGGGTTGTTTTCACTTTTGAACAATTCTGAATAGAGCTTCTTTAAACATTCATGTGTAGGTTTTTTTGGGAGCATGAGTTTTCATTTCCCCAGGGTAAATAACTAGGTGTAGAATTTCTGGGTTGAATGTCACTTTTGCATTTTTATATTTAACTTCGTATAACTTTGTATGTTTAACTTTATAAGAAACTACCAAACCATTTTCCAAAGTAGATCCTGTTTTGCAATCCCCACATCAATGTATGAGAATTTTAATTGTTGCTCAAGCTTGCTAGTAGTAGCATATCTTTGGTATTATAGTTTTAAGAAACAAAAAGTCAATGCTCCCCGTGTCCATCCATGGATTATCTTAGTTCATGTTAGCAAGGACTCCTCTCTCTTGATTTTAATTCATCTAGTCCCATTTGCTCTCACAGTTCTACAATGTCTTTTAAAATATGATTTTTGTATAATGTATCCTTTTTTTTTCTAGTTAAGACAGCAGGAGCAATAATCTACCAGTACTTAATTTCTTCCTTTCTGGAAGAGAAGATTGGTGATGGTATTATTTCATACTTCGCCATTTCAGTTTGATTATACACGTTATTCTTTCGAATCTAAAATGCTTGTGTAAATAGTGTGCAATAGAAAAAATATGTAATTTTAATACATAGACACACAAACACAGAGTGGGGAGGCGATTGGGCAAATTGTGGTTAACGATAGTAGAGTTGTGCTTGAAGGTTGTCTTTAAATTTATGATTATGGATGGGTAAGTTTCATTGTATTCCATCATGGTAAGAAATACCTGCCTTCTATCTCTTTTGGAGGGGGGAGGACTGCTACAAGATCTATCAGTTTACAAATAGATATCTAGGAACAATTTAGCAATCGATGAGATAGATGTATCATAAATACCAAGCATTATCATTGGTATTGATAAGAGGTTTAAAAAGTTGAATGAACTTTTATAGCAGTTTTTGAATCAGGTAGATAAACTTTCCCCCTTCTTATATTTTTTTGTTTTATTCTGAGCAAAATAGGAAACTGTGAAAGGCTTTTAAGCAAAAGGAATTTGCATGACATTTTTATGTGTTTAAAATACTATCGCTTGCTGCTTTACAGGATGTCTATAACGTTTTGATCAAATATTTCATTGAATCGGAAGAATTTTGAGCATGTGCTCCCCAAATATTCATATTTGTTTATAAATTGTGTTGCTGCCCTTCAGGAGTTAAATGTTGGTAAAGGTAGATTGCTAGCTTTTGAATATAAAAATGATGTACAACAAGTGATTTTGCTTCTTCTCCTTGCACCGTGTCATTGTCTGGTGGCATTGGGTATATAAACCCCAACCTGAGTATGAATTTTGTAGAGAAAACATAGAGAAAAGGCACCAGAGAAGCAGGGACAGTAGTGTGGAAGCTGCTAGGTAGACATAATGAGTTGTGGAAAGAGCTGAATTACATTTTTCATGTTTAGAGTCTTCAGATTTTTGTAGGAACCACCCACCTATATCCTACTGCCTGGCTCCTGACATTAGCTGCCCCCTCCCCTTTCCACGGGATGGCGCATCCTTGTAGCACCACATTCTTGAAACCTGTTCAAAGATCTTAAGGGCACACTGCACTGGAAAACACTTAATTAGATTGTCCACTTCTCTACCTGATCAGACTATTTCTTTGGCAGTTTTGTTAAAAAGGATGGGTTTGGGGAATTAGTGGTGCTTTTATACTTCTGCCTGATGACAGAGGCCAATAGGGAGCAAAGCTCTATGAGTTAAAAGGTAATTATCATAAAACAAACAAACAAAACCAAGAACCAACCAATCCTGGAACCAATTTCATCTAGATCTTCCTGATTAAACCCTTCCTCAAATGGAAAATTAGACTGGAGATTTAAGAAACATGATCGGTGTCTGTGAATTCCTCTTGGATGAACCTCAAACATCTCCCCTCTAAGGGGATAACTGGAGTAAGTTCAGGAAGAAAAATGGGGGAGAAAAATCAGCCATATTTTCACCGAGTTTCTGCAGGAAATTCTTCATGTAGGATTTAAGGCAGTAATAGTCCTAAGTCCAAATGAAAGTGTATTAAGGTAAAATCAATACTGGCTCGTAACCTACAAATATCCTGATGTCTTCTCTTCTACCCCCTTTCAATTTATTCTTCCCACTCCTATAGTGGGATAGGGATCTATTTGGGTTTTGAGTTTTTATCTGTTTTTCCTCTCCTGGAGGAACTCTGGCATAGTTATCCAGGTTCGCAAGGAGGTTAGCAGGGCGTGAAGAAAAGGCATTAAGCAAATGATCCAGCAAAGCTCTGAACACTTTCTGAGGGGAGGGGAATGGCTGGCCTGGATTTCACAAAGAGCAATTTGTAATCTGGGTGAGGTAGAATCTTCACTCTGGTCTCCCGATCTGGAAGCCCCAGCCTGCCAGATAGTGTTACGGTTATGGAGGGTGCAGAGCTGGGTTCCAAGGACAAACTGCTAGTCAGGGCTACAAAAACGTGTTTCTGGAAGGACACTCCAGGCTCTTTTAATATCAGACATCACTCTCTTAAATATCAACACACTCAACTTTAATGAGTAAGAAAGTGTCTCTACTTCTATTGCTACTTAGCATGGAGTGGTGACTCAAGAGAACTTTGTTATAATTCTGCCTTGGGAAGTCTGAGGTTTTCTTGTGGTTTCTTGAATCTCGTTGAAAACATCCATGAAGAGCTAGTCCTATGTTGTCTTCAAGGTGACCCATGATAGACACAAGGGTCAAATTTCAATGATGTTCCCATAGAAATGCCATGGAAATAGCAATGGGAAACGTGCGCACACACAGACACATACACGCTCACACATACACTGGAATTACTTTTGTTCGGATAAGCATTAACGGTCCTGGTATTTATTTGCGTCATGGATACCTACTGCGTAATTCCTATGTACAAACAAGCAGTGTTACAAAGTCTGTGAGGACTTAGAAATCTGAAGACATTTAAGCCCTACTTTAAAAAAAAAGATTGGCTTTTTAAGAAAAAACTCAGTAATGTAAAACATATTTAAAAATTCACCCAGTATAGATTTTCATCTGAACTCTTTACACAGCAGCTGAGGTGTTGAGCTGATACTATGATCATACAAATCAGAATTTTAGGTCCTGGAGGAGACGTTGCCACCTAAACCCCTTCATTTTAAAGCTCAGTAAGCTGAGGTGATTTGAGCAAGCATCCTCGGCACGCTAACGGTAGACCATCCAGGGCGGAGTTGCACTTGCCCAGACCAGGAGATGCGGTCTGCGCTCGGGGTCAGATCAAGGGCCCCGATCAAGGGCCCCGGGGGCAGAGAGCAGGGAGCCTCCACCACGAGGTAGTGCCAGCTTTGAGATGCCAGGGACGCCAGGGTTCCAGGAGCCGGCAGGCGGAGGCATTTGCGGGTCGGTGGGGTCCCCGCGGCGGCTGAGGTGGCTGTGTATCTGCAGTGCCTGCTCTCAGCCCGCCCCTGAGCCACGGGGAGAGCCGAGCGCGGAGCCCGACGCCCCGCGACTCCCAACCCCGAGCGTGGGCTCGGCCGGCGCCTGGCTCTGCGCGCCCCGCCTCCCGCCCCGCGCCCCAACTTGGATGGAGTTGGGGTCCTGAGCGTCTGCCCCCCACAGCCGGCCAGCCGAGAGCCCCGCGCTGCTGCCGCCGCTCCGACCCCCTCTCCGCTCGCTGCTCTCCGCTCCCGCGATGGGAAAAGGGGACGCGAGGCGCGGCTCCCCCGGGGCTGAGCGCTCTCCTCGCCTGCGCGGGGCTCTGGGTCGTCGGCGCCCCGGGCTCCTGAGGCGGCGGCTCCTGCGGTGTCCCGAGGTCCCAGGGCCCCGGCCCCGGGGGCGCCTGCATCCAAAGCCTCGAGGCCCGGCTGCTGCCACTCCTTTGCCCCTCTCTGTTCGCTCCTTCTACTGAGCAGGGTTTGGCGCGGAAGCGAACTGCGGATCTCTGAGAGCGCAGGGGCGCAAGATCGGAACTCAGGCAGAGCAGCCCGCCTGGAGCCGGAGGAGTTAAGGCCAATCAGCATCACATTGGCTCTTGACAGGCGACTCCGCACACATCTAAGCCTTGCATTGTTCTGGCCACAACAGGAGCGTGAGGAGAGAAGAGGTTATGGTGTTGGAGGCTGATTCGAGGGGTGGGAGTTAGGGCCGGCTGGGTGTTCGTACAGGGAATGAGTAGATGGGGCTTCTGGATTCAGGAAGCGCTGCAGACGGGAGCCTTTGCCTATCTTCTGCAAGACCTACCTCCATCTCACCCAACCCCCATCTGCTTTCCTAAACCCTAACCCTGAAAACACTTCAGAGTGAGCTGACAAGGTCTGTCCCCCAGCTCACAGGGCTGGGTGTCGCTGAAGACCAGGCAAAGAATTCAGAACAACAAAGTGTCAGGACAGCAGAGATGAAAGAGTTAAATGTCAGCAGGCTGATTTGCCTTGGGGGGGGGGGACTTTGCCTTCAATCACTAGACTTCCTGATGGGGTCCAGTTAGACCGGAAAGGTTTGTGATCATAGGGTAGTTTAGATGGGAAGTCTCTTCTTTATCTCTTCCTCTGGAGGGGAGAAGTCAATAGACTGTCTGTCCTTAGAGAATTCCCAGTTTCTGGGCACTCACCACCTGCATTACAGAGAGAGAATTCTGCAGCTTCTACTAGCATGGGGGCTGTGGTCAGACCTGGAGCTTTCCAGCCTGTAGATGATCCAGCCGCTGCTCTTTGGTGTTATTAGCCCAAGGAAGATAGGATGTTCTAATGACAACAGCCCTCTGCTGTCCCCTCTGTCCGACCTCCTGTAGTGAGCAGCATGAATAAAGACGGTCCTCCTGCTTTATGGAGGGAAGAGAGGGATCCCTGGATTACAGGAGGCCCAAACTGGGGAGAGTGGGTATGCCTGGCCTTGGGCTAGACACAGAGCAGGTGGAAGCCAGCCCTTTAGGCCTCTGCAGGGGAGGTTTTGGGTTTCTAAGGAAATTATGTATCTTTAAAATCTGAAAGAACTGTTACAATTTAAGCTGATTATAGAAACTTAACTTCCAGAAAGTTAAATTGGATGCAACAGCTAAAGACCATTTTAAAATGTTCCCAGGCTTTGAGAACATTAACAACAAGTAAAAGTACCTTTCAGGGTGTTTTTAGTTGTTAAATGCAATTGTGGGAAACATCCCTGGAGAGGTGTCAGTTTTAGTTGTTGGCTCATTGTCAGTTGATACTGAAATTTGTGAACATTTAAAAATAACAATTTACTTTTTCTGAATCCCTTTGGTGTTCAGGGATAGGTTGCATTAAGACAAATCATGATAGTAGCTGTTCCTAAACTATCAGTTTATTTTGCCTGTTTTAAACTTCCAGTAAATATGTACTATTTCTGATCTGGCCTCTTTTCCCCAGCATTATGTCTGTGCGATTCCTCTGCAGGTATCCTTTTAGCAAGCAAATGCTTGTTTACTAGAGAGTAACGAGGTCTTATGACTATCTTAGTTTGGTTTTAACTTGTTGGTGTGGTCTCACAAATAAAATGTCAAATGTATTTTCACAAACTCCCACTGTGTACTCAGGCTCTCTGCTGGGCACTGGAGAGACATAGATGATGTTAGGAAAGCTATTCCCCAGGTGTTTCTCAGTCTAATATGAGAGTCTTACTAACCAAAGACCATTACATTGTGCTAAATATTGCAGAACATATGTGCAAGAGTGATAGAACACAGAGCAGGTCGAGGCTCCCATTCTCTAGGCATTGTTACAGAAGGGGTAAGTATCTACTAGTTTTTGAAGGGTGAGTAAACAGCTCACCAAGTATCAAGTTGGGATGAAAACTTGGAAGTTGTTATAGGAAACCTGGTTCGTTCTGCCAACCAGCCTTGACATGTGTTCTCTCTTTTAATTCAGATTCCTTGTCTGTCGTGGTGAGATGTCCTGCACTACCCGCCCTCTTGGGGTTCTGGGTGAGATCTAAAGAGATGTTATGACACACTTCTCATGCTGGCAATGCTGTACAGAGGTGGACATCATCATTAACTATGAGTGGATTCATCAATACGTATTTAACACAGCCCATGTGCCAGGAACTGCGCTGCTGAGGGCATCAAGAATGGAAGCTATGGCTCTCCCACTAAGGGTATATTTCTATTTTATCCTTTTTTCAAGATGCCCAGCCTGAGGGCCTGGTAGTTTGTGTGAGGGGTAGATGCAAGAGTGAGGGAACCACCGAAGAAGGGAGGTGAATGTAGGACGCATATATCTCTAAAAATGTTAATTTGCAGATGAGTGATGGAGATGAGAGAAACAAATACAGATAAAAACTCAAACAGCAAAGGCGGGGTGGTTTGGAGGACAGTATGGGCTTTGTAGGCAATAGTGAGCGGGCTGACGCTTGACTTGAGTTCAAGTTTGGCAGCCATTGAATACATTCATATTTGGGGGCAAATGATTGAATACCTCTGAGCTTCAGAATTCACATCCTGAAATGGAGATTTGTAATTACTAATTGAACCATGTTTGAAAATCACTTGACATGGTCTTTTACTAGCTTGCTTAATAAATAAGATACTGAGCATATCCTCTGTGCTATGTGCTGTGGTATTGTGATAACCAAGGACAAGGCTACTGTTTTCGGAGTATTTTTTGTAGGGACAGAGAATGTAAGTTAAAGGTCAACGTGGGGCTCCTTAATTATATGGGTTAATATGTAGACAGTAAAGGAAGATATTGAGCAGACGAAATGGGGTGATGCAGGGTTGATGAGGAGAAATAAAAAGCTCACCAAGGAATTTTTTTTTTAANGTCAACGTGGGGCTCCTTAATTATATGGGTTAATATGTAGACAGTAAAGGAAGATATTGAGCAGACGAAATGGGGTGATGCAGGGTTGATGAGGAGAAATAAAAAGCTCACCAAGGAATTTTTTTTTAATCTTTTTTTTTTTAAAGATTTTATTTACTTGACAGAGATAGAGACAGCCAGCGAGAGAGGGAACACAAGCAGGGGGAGTGGGAGAGGAAGAAACAGGCTCATAGCGGAAGAGCCTGATGTGGGGCTCGATCCCATAACACCGGGATCATGCCCTGAGCCGAAGGCAGACGCTTAACCGCTGTGCCACCCAGGCGCCCCACGCCAAGGAATTTTTTGCATAGCCAGTGTTCCATGTGTCATAGTACACGTAGACTGCTGTGTCCAGCAGTAGGAGTATCAAATCCCTGATGATATTTTTGAGGGTGACGTTTAAATTCTCACTCTAGCCATTTTAATGCTGAAATACAGAATGTTGTAGCCCTTGAAAATATACACAACTGAGAATTTCTCTGTAGCTCGTGATTGGAAATGTGGACTCACCCTGGCTTACCCCAGAATATTACATTTGGCACTCTCATCGGGAAAGGAACTAGGTCATCTCATGGGAAGGCATCTTCTATCATGTGTGCCTGTCAGAAAATTACTGGCTTTGTAAGGGAGCTGTCCTGTGTCCAGAAATAATGCAAACTGAGTTGTTTCCCTGATGAGTTTGTCCAACAAAGACCCCAATGAAGAAAAGGTGTCCATTTTCTGAGGGTAGAATTGTGTCCCATGAATTTGATTTTTTTTTTTAAAGAAATTGAGGTATAGTTGACATATTAGTTTCAGGGGTACAACATAATGATTCAATCTTTGTATACACTGTGAAATGATCATCAAAACAAATCTAGTTAACATCTGCCACCATACATACTTACACAATTTTTTTCTTGTGTTGAGACATTTTAAGATCCATTCTCTTAGCAACTTCCAGATATGCAATACAATATTATTAACTATAGTCACCATGCAGTACATTACATCCCCATGAAATTTATTTTATACCTGGAAATTTGTACCTTTTGACCCCCTTTGCCCATTTTGGTCACTCTGCATCTGGCAACCACCAATATGTCCTGTGTATCTATGAACTTTATTCCCCTTCTTCCCACCCTCCCTCCCTATATATATACTGTATTTTTCTCTATTCATTCAGCAATTAGTGAACAGTGGGTTTGTTTTCATGTCTTGGTTCTTGTAAATAGTGCTGCAGTGAACATGGGGGTACGTGTATTTTCTCGAGTCTGCATTTTTGTTTTCTATGGATAAGTACTCACTAAGTAATGTTATTTTTTGCTACATTATAATGCAAACTGGCTTTATTTTCAGTTTTGCCTCTGCATGGTTAAATTCTTCATTTTATTAATTGGAGTGGGGAATGGGAGGAAAGCATCCATGAATTTCCTGGGAAATATTTACAGGTGGAATGAAATTATCCCTTACTTGACCTTAAGACTTGAGACATTTGTTTAGGTCCATAGATGATTTTATTGTCTTTTTGCCTTGAATGAGTTTGGAGCTTTGGCCACCATCTTGCAGTAGTGAAGGCTCAAACCTAAGACTGATGCTCTAAGGATGGCAGAACAGAGCACACAAAGAAGATACCGGGTCGCTGGGCTGAATCTCCTGTCTTCAAATTCCTTGTTGATGTAAACACAAATGTCTTATTATTTAAGCCCCTGTTCATAAACTTTTAAAAAATTAACTGCCTATTGAATACATCCTAATTGACACGTGTTTTGTTCCTGATATATGTCTTCATCTTATTTTCTCTCTCTAGTGTTGGCTCTTGAGATTGTAAGCAGCTCAAGAAAAGCAAAGACCTATCTCTGAGTGTTTCCTGAGCATGTTGATCACTTTTTATAGATTGCAAAACTAATATGTTGGGCTATTTTGAATTACCTTTTCATTCTCCTGATGGAGTCATGCAGGACAGGGGCTTCTATGGAAATATCTCCGCGTTCCTCAGTGGCATCTGAGGTGAGCTTATGTTTATTCAACAAAATAGACACATACTGTTGTGCACAGTAATAAATTAGGACTCTTATTCACTCTACAAAAGTAATTACTCTTGGGTTCAGCTGTGAGCTACTGTGAGCTTCCTGGGAGCATTTCAAATAGGATTACAGTAGCAAACATGAAGTAACCCAGAGCCTTTGAGCCGTCGAGTTGATAGAGGTCTGCCCTTTTTGCTCTTTGCTGCTGACATGTTTGTTCCCCAACAGCTAGGCAAGAGGGCTCCCAGGAGCTGGATTTCAGTTTTCCTGAAGTGGGGATAAGGGAATGAGTATGAAAAATCAAAGGGCCCATACAGTCATGGGTAATTAAGTGTTCTGAGAATGAAGAACTGAAATGTGCTCTGTGGTAAGGGCATGATACTTGAAATGCTTTGAATTTATGGACTGCTAGTGCCAAGTGGCTAGTGTTCTCCTTTCTATCTTCTAATAAGTTTAACCTGTGCTCAGATTCCCAAAGCCCAACCTGTCACAGTGTAGCCCTTTCCTATTTTCTGCTTTTTCCCAGGCTATTGTCATCTGAGAGTTTAAGAAACTTGGAAAATGGAAAATGGGAAAATGCAGATATGCTACAGGTAAATTTTATCTACCGTTCTAATAATCTGTGCTGCATTTCTATTCACCTACATACATATCTTCCCAACCCACTCAACACTCCTAGACTGCTTACCTTACCTAACCTGCTGTCTCACTATACTTACCCATTTACCCATCTATCTTTTCAAAATGTAAAGATCACCTATCAATGAAATCAATGAAACTTATCTATTTCATGGCTTTGCTTAACGTTAACCTTAAATTTGAGTTGAGGGGCTTTAGCTCAAGGTATGGTATTTGTTTTGTTGTTGTTATGGTTCTATTGGGGAAGCAGTCCTTACTGTGATACTGATGAGAAGGACATGCAGATGTGATTTTGTCAGATCTTAATATTTATTTATTTATGAGAGAGAGAGAGAGGGAGAATGAGAACAAGCAGGGGGAGTGGCAGGCAGAGGGAGAAGCAGACTCCCCACTGAGCAGGGAGCCAGATGCAGGACTCAATCCCAGGATCCTGCGATCACGACCTGAGCTGAAGGCAGAAACTTAACCAACTGAGCCACCCAGGCACCCTGTCAGAATCTTTAACAGATGATGATGATGATGATATTGGAATTGGTTATGAAGAGATTGAAGAAATTATCTCTGAGGTTGTGGAAGATTTTAAAATTAGCTCCATATAGAATGATTCATTTATTTTTTATTTTGAATTTATGTATTTTCTCTCCATGCCTGATATATTCCTTGTCTCTCTTACTCCTCTAGTGTTTACTCTGTGTTAATACGTACTGAGCCCAGTGCTAGGCGATATGATGGAAGGTATGTTTGGGTTTCAAAGAAGTAAAAGTCTAATCCCTGATGAGAGAAGCTTGATTTTTGCCTCAACAAAGGAAAGAAATCTCTAAAATATTGTATTGGGTTGAGTAATGTAACTCCTAAAATTCATGTTTGCCTGGAACCGTGAATGGCACTTTATTTAGAAATAAACTCTTTGCAGACGTAACCAAGTGAAGATGAAGTCATACCAGATTAGAGGGTAATTTAGACAGACACAGAGGGAAGAAGGCCATGTGACAACTGAAGCAGAGATTGGAGTGGTCTAGCAGCAAGCCAAGGATTGCCAGCAACCAGTAGAAGCTAGGAAGAGGCTAAGAAGGATTCTTCCATGGACCCTTCAGAGGGAGCATTTCCCTGCTGGCAACTCAGTTTCTGGACCTCCACACAGTTTTCCAGAGTGGCTGTACCAACTTGTATCCCACCAACAATGTAGGAGGGATCCCCTTTCTCCACATCCTCTCCAACAATTTTTGTTTCTTGCCTTGTCTTTTTTGCCATTCTAACTGGCGTAAGGTGGTATCTACGTATGGTTTTGATTTGAATTTCCCTGATGGCTAATGATTTTGAACATTTTTTCATGTGTCAGTTAGCCCTTTGTATGTCTTCATTGGAAAAGTGTCTGTTCATATCTTCTGCCCATTTTTTGATTTGTTTATTTGTTTCTCGTGTATTGAGTTTGAGAAGTTCTTTGTAGATCTTGGATACCAGTC